>NC_142178.1:5780357-6105714 GCF_026936395.1 Plectropomus leopardus
CCACCATGCACTTTTCTCTGCTTTCTTTCTCCTCGTCTCCTCTTGCTCTCTCTGCTTATTTCAGCTCTGCTCGACCCTTCTCTTCTCTCCTTTCCTGTGGCAGGAAATTCTCACAATTGCCGGCCAAAGTTTCCCTCCATCGCAGGAGGCAGCGGGATCTGGCCCGGCCCAGCCTGAAGGCTCGGCTCCAGAGGGAGTTTGTTAGCAGCTCGCAAACAAAGGATGCTGCTCCCCACCTCAAAGGCTCTGCTGCATACATGGCACACCGGAGGTCAAGAGTCTGAATGCAGTTATCACAAGCGGGGCTGGTGTCTTTGAAGTCGGTCAATTAAGAAGAATGCTTGGCTAACAACTGCTGAGAACTGAGGTGGCTTATCTGGAATTACCCGATCATTGCCGGGTCTCAAAGTGCCAACTGTAAAATGACCCAAATGGCGGGCAGAGGCTTCTTATCAACCGTGGCTCCTTTCTGAAGGAGATGTGAAGTGGCTCTAGGCAGGTGATGTGATAAAGCAGACCAGACTCTGCGGCTCAGTGGTAATCTACAATGAGCAAAGCTAGGAGCCTGGATGCTGACAGCGTTTGTCCTTTACCTCAACAGGGACAAGGACAAACTCTTGAAGTGTCCATGAACTTAAAGAAGTTTCTGATTGATTCATGAAACTATTTCAATGTCTTTAACAGCTTGACTCCATATTGTGGCATCAGGACAACTGCAGACGACAGCTTTTTTTTGACCAATGTGAAATCCCTCCAGTGCTCTTCTGGAATGCAGAGATGGGCGATAACAGATTTTCCTCCTGATGGCTATCGTGTTTTCTGATTCCACGGTCGAGACAGCTGGTGCTTGCTGAGAGGGTCTGGCTGTTGGCTAAGTGAGACCTTGCCAGGAATATCGCCATCTGGCCGGCCTTAAGCTATGCCCCGCTGACACACACACACACACACACACACACACACACACACACACACACACAAAAGAAGAATGAGCTTACTACCAATGGTCCATTCCAGTTACAGCAACAGGCAGGGGTGCGTGGACACATGCAAACACACAGCTGGCCCATATGGATCATTGCAGCGCTAACCCCACAGGCCTCCCCGCTGACAGATTTATACTCCCACAGAGAGCCCGAGCTGTGGATCAGGTGACCAGGCACATTCAAAGCCTCTGATAAGCTTCCCACAGCCAGGTGACAGCCTACCTGCCGCAGACCCCCCTTTGATAGCATTCACACACAGATCCACGGACAGCAGAGGGAAGGTAACAGCATAAATGGACATATGCGTCTCCTCACAGGACATGAAGAATACGTGTGCCAGCTGGATGTAAGTCCTTCAGATAAGGCCCCAGCTCACTTCCTGTTTCACAAAGAATGCAGTGAAGCGTGTTTCCTTCACTTGCTCTTCTCCAAACACACACTACCTACTACCAACCCTAACCCTAACCCTAACCCTTACCCTAATCCCTGACTGGAAGAAATAATGAATTATGAAGCAAGACAAAGAGGGAGTACAAAAAAGATTGTGGTTCAAATTTGTACCTAGTTATAAGGGCAGCAAAAGATTACCAAATTACAAGGAACTGGTTAAAAAAAATGACATCTTCATCAATTCTCAATGAAAGGATCTTTTAACCCTCTTGAAACTTTTTTCAACAAATTTGTTTGATCTCTTTCAAAAACATGGGTAGGATGCAACTAGCAACTTGAAAAGACAAGAAAATTACCTGAAAATAAGCAACAAAGAAACGCATAAAGCTAAAAAGTACTGAGTAAAGCTTATTTTATTCATTCTTTTGGTAAGATAATTGTAAATTTAAAAAAATCTTATAATTAGTAATGGATTTTTATAGATATTCTTTTCCTTTTGGGGAAAATTTTCTAACAATAGTCCCAGTTTTTTTAAAACTAATTTTAAGTAATTTTCTTATCACCTTTTACTAATTTCTTGCAATTTATGGTACATTTCTCTCAACTTGGTCATTGTCATTATTCCCCATGTTTTCAAAAGAATTGACACCAATTTGCTCAGGTTTTAAAGAGTCAAACACCTTGTGAAAGGTGTCTGAACGCAGCACAAGAAATCTGATGTCAATCCAGGTTTCAAAGGGTTAAAAGAAATATATGATGTCATTAGCAGCCTTAGTGTGGAGGTATGGTGTCAGTGTCAAACACTCTCCACTTTACTGTAAGTAATGCAATGATGGCTGGGAGTCTGTGCCTGTGAGCACATTCTCTTTGCTTTTATGGGCCAACTGAACCCCACTGTGCTCATATCTGTTCCAGACCTGAGGTAGCTGATAAGGAGCCATGTGTTGGAACAACCAGTTAAAACAGTTGAGACAAAGGAGGCCAAAGCCCACAAATCAAGTTGAGCCTGGCAGCAGCAGGACTGAAGACGGGATTTTAAACAGCCACAACCCCCCCCCAAAAGGTCGGCCGTCAGGCAAAAGGCACAGCCACTTAAACACACTATAAAAAAAAAAAAAAAAAAAAAAAGCACCGACATGGCAGAAGTGTCGCTGACTGGTACAATAGCTCCTGATAATCTTTCTGGACACAAAACACGACTTAGGCTGAACATTCCAGTTCGCGACCCTGTTTCCCCACACGGATCCCAGTTTGATTTAATCCAGATCAAACCGTCCGAGTGTGTGCTGCTCTGCTGGAGCCTGCTCCGGACTGTGCGTGTGTATGTGTGTGTGTGAGGGGGGAAGACTTTTCTTAAAGTTAGGAACCCTTAAAAGCTAGTGCGTAATCTGGAAAAAAAGTCACTTTAAAGAGAAATCAGTTTTTGAAGTGAGCTGTGAAAAGGAGTAAGGACTCTGGAGACGCGCAGTTTTGTGCGTAAAAAGGGGAGATTTCTTATCTGACAGCCCCCACCGCTGCGCCTATAGATGGCGTAAAGAGTGTTTTACCTGAACGACATATATTCAGACGATACGTGACTTAAATACTTAAAGCAGCCAACAGTAAGAGCACATATATCTCCACCACTGAGCAATACATCCCCTGGATAAACAGGAAACCGCTTTGCATGTCCACATTTTGCGTAAAAATAGAAAACCATTAATCATCTGCCAATACATTAACAAATTTAGAATGGACTTACGTGTTAATATCATGTTTTAATGTCTCGCTCGCGATCAGCCTCAGCATAAACCCAAACTCCGTGCTGCGCCCCGGCAGGCTGTCCACAGTCAGCTCCGCTCCTGTTAGGACGAAGCCCGCATGACACATCCAGCAGGACAGAAAACTATAAAGACGGCTGCAAATGTCCTCTGAGCGTTGCGCGAGACAGTAAATCCATGGTTATGATCTGATTTGGCTGCGATACACAGATTTCCACAATTCTTCCAATCAGTCCGACGCGGCGACTCCCTGAATGAAGCGGTCCCCGGCTGGAATGTGAATGGAGAGGAGAGGAGGTGATTCAAGCTTTAGGAATGGGCAACTGTGCCGTGGCTCCGCCCCCCACCTCCACCCGCTCCCTGCCCCGCTGCTCCCCACCTGACCGCTGGGAGCTGGACGCACACGGCTCCGATCACAGTAGGTCGTCAGAGGGAAGAAATTTATAACGATTTTAATATCATTTCATAATAATGCCTCAAAGCGCACAAATCATGAGACCAAATCGATTTCAGTTCTACGCTTCAACCGTTAACCCTTTACAACCTGAGCAAATGAGTTAAGTTTCTTTTAAAAACATGGAAAGAAGGCGACCTAACAAGAAATGCCCCCTAAATTAGCAAGAAAATGGTTCAAATGAGAAAAAAATACCTACAAATAAGGAGAATATGTTACTACAAAAAAAACAAAAAAACAACCAACAACCAAGAAAGTGACCTCAAAAAGTGCCTCTTTTCTGTAACATAATTTAAATATATAATTTATAAACATAGTTTTCTGAACATTTTTCCTAGATTTTTATTTATTTATAACATCTAATAATCGAATAATATTCAGATCTTTTCCGTGTCACCTTTTACTAGCTCTTTTTGCACTTTGTTGGACATGCCTTGCCAAATTGCTTGTTATGTTTTTATCCATGTTTTTGAAAGAAATCAGTCCAATTTTCCCTCAGGTTTCAAGAGATTAAAATGCCAATAATAGGCGTCTGAATGCAGTGCAAGAAAAGTGATGTTAGGCCAGGTGTTAAAAGGTTAATGTCTGTTAATCTTCTGAAGCTGTATGCTTTCCGTTGTACTAATTTAATTATTTGATTTGACTTATTCTTAAAAATATGCGCAACAAATTTTGCAGGGTGAAGTTGAAATTGATTGACTGAGCTTCCCAGGACTCCCCTCTGTTCATTTCAACTCCTGCCTGACCTGAGCCTCAGTCACCTCCTCTAACTGGCAGCAGCACACTCAAGCTTGATAGGCAGTTTGCATATCATTAGAAAATACTGGAGACAACTGAAAGACGCTCCTTTGTGACATGAGATCGGTCTAAAAGGTCAAATTGTCAGTGAAAAGACAACTGTTGCAGGTATGGTAATGTCCTTGGCCCTGCCCCTGTCCATGAAAAGCCTGACACAGGAACAGCATGCACAGGTTGACTCCACAATAAAAACACAGTCAGACCTGGATACTAGTTTTTAGGAAGTGTTCATGGTCTAAACACTTTGATGACTAATGCACTTTGATTACACTCTGTAAGCATTTACAAAGAAAGTTAATACAATTACTGTAACAACAGGATATATCTAAATATACCCTGAAAGAATTTATATAAACATTTAATTCTACTTCTAAACTACTTTTTTTCCCGCCAGAATGAAAGTAATACCTTTATTACATTTTTTGTAGGGATGCACAATATATCCTGTAGTGATAAATTAGTCTGATAATGTGAAATTTACATTATTATATATTAGAGGTGTTGTGGGCACACAGAACACGCTGGGGGGATTACACATCTCGTCTGGCCAGGGAACACCTCGGGGTTCCCCAGGGGGAGCTGGAAAGTGTTGCTGGGGAGAGGGATGTCTGGTGTACTTTGCTCAGCCTGTTGCCCGTGCGACCAGTCTGTCATTGACTTAACAAGGCCAGCATCTACTCAGCCCAATACAGTAGGTGAGGTACAACTCCGAAGTTAAAAAAGACAGAGAGGAAGAACAAGTTTTAAAAAATGTTGTTGACATCTTTCACAGTTTTGGTGAAAGACAATGCGACTCCGCAAAGGGTCTGATTTCCGACCGCCTGACTCCCCACTAGATTGGAGAATTTCCTGCTGCTGTTACTGGGTATGTTAGACGCAGCGCTGAAGGACCGTCTTCAGAATGTTAGCATTACTGTTGAGTACGATAGTTAAGAATAATATCTGATTGTTTTTTCTTTTTCATTTTATTGGTAGTTGATTGACTAATTGGTGAATTATTTTTATTATCTTTGATTAACTATTGTTAATGTATTTGTAGTTTTGTATTACCATTAACATTATTTTTTTAAAATTTTTTTACTTATTTATTTTATTGATTGCTATTAATTTTTATAACTGTTTGTTTCTGTTGTAATGTAATGTTATGTTGTTGACCCCAGCAAGACTAGCTTGTCACCTAGGCGTCGGCTAATAGGGATCCTTATAATAAACAATAAACAATAAACAATAAATAATAAATGACCTAAGCAGAGACTCACATCCAACGCTGTTTTTTTTTAATATATTTTACTAGTAAAATTCAATGAACATTTGAAGAGTCAGAACTGTTCTTTGTTTTTTGTCTGTTAACAATAGTGATGGCAGTTAGATTTGGTTAGGTCATGGCTATGGAATATTAAATCATCCATGTTTTCTCACTGCATCTCAGGTGTGCATAAAATTCAGGTTATAAACTTATTTTTAAAATACAGACATGTTAAATCATCGGTTATCTTATCAGTATCAGCCATGAGAAGCAGGTTATTATTGGTTATCTGTATTGGCTGAAAAAATACATATATTGCATCCCTCCTTATATGGTTAGAAAAGTGTTCCAGAAATTTGTGAGTCCCTGTATGTATTACTCATTTATAATTGTTATATTTCAAAACAGCCCGTCCAGTTTTCCCCTCTTCTCCTCATGAACTTCTCATTAAAAGTTTTCAAGAACTCCTAAATGACGTCAGCTTTTGACATCGGCCAGCTCTGTGTTATCGCCATGGTAACACAGGCGCTGAGGTAGTGCATAAAGGGAAAGCCAGACGCGTCACCATGTGGCAGGGAAATACATGTAATCCAAAGGCTGGGCTGCGAGGGGGGAAAGGATGATGCAGAAAATCCTGGCTAACTGTGCTGTCTGTTGTTGGCTGCCACAGCGCTCCCAGCTGACTGCAGAGTCACAAGTGATTCACCCAGAAGAGATCCTGCATGCCAGCTATTAAAGTGAGCAAAATCACAAGTTTGTACACCATGGGCATCCACAAAAATGTCCCATCCTCTGGTGGGAGTCATTTCAAATGTTTGCCTAGAGGACCTGGTTGTAAAAACCTGGTGATCTACGACAGATTTTCATCAGCTTCACATCTGTATTTGATGCTGACAGTACTTTTTTATGCAGCATCGCATCTCCCAAATCCTAAATAGGTGCATTTGGAGAGAGACATGCGTACCATACACTAGAAGACTTTGAAAATACTATTTGACAGTAGTAGCACTGATATGGAGTGGTGTTTCTGGCAAACCAGGTGAAATTATGTCCAATATTTGCTTTGTTTTTATCTCTCATTTGGTCTCCACCAACTCCTGAGAAAAAAAAACCTGGCACATTATGCCTACCTAGAAGACTCTGAAAAGACTTTGAAAAGACTAAAAACTGACACCCTTTCACATCTGAGGACTATGGATATTTAGTCAAACTGTAAGACCCTGCAAGAGGGTCAGGGTCATTTTTTACAAGACTACAACTAGATTTCCTTTTGGGATTATTTCCGATCATGCTCCTGGTGGAAAATGTTCCACCAAACTCTCTTTGAGAAATATTACATGCCCACAAAAACACATAACTGTAGAAACACAAGATAAAAGGCGTCTTATGTTGACAGTATTCCTGTCAATTCAGCATCAATATAAGCCATAGAGATAAACTGTATCTGAGTACATATTTTACATTTTGGATGTAACCCATAACCCATGTAAAACATAACCCAGATTTTTCATGGTCATACAATCAAAAAAAAAATGAACATAAATGGTAAAACTCTCACTGAGACATTCATTGAAGGGTAACAACATCAAGCTTTGACTTTCATAAAGCTTTGCATGAAACAAAGAATTTTGTCATTTTCTCTTAGAACAAATGTGCTGCAAAATACATGGATATTAAATATTCAGTATATACAAACACTAACCCACACTTTGCATGTTTTGGCTTTTGCTCATGAGTTGATTCTGACATTGGAAATTTGTCTGCAACATTGAAATTGCTTTAAATGTCATTGGGTGTAAGGCTGGCATTAGATGTCTTTGGTGTTTAATGTACTCCAAATGTGATTAAATTCAGGATATGAATGAAAAAAAAAAGTGGACTTTGCAGTATTATTGCTACACGTACAGTGTTGGGAGCACACACAGAAGTAAAGCCAATGTCAACGAAACAAAACAAGCAGCTTTATGTGAACTAAATGCAGCCTGGAAGAAAGCAAAGTTGCAAAGTTTTCTGATTTTTTGATTGAGATCAGGAAAAATTCCATGAAAGAGCACGTAAACAATAAAAATCTGGCAACCGATTCAATATCAACTTTTGGTACGTTGAATATTGTGGAATATTGAATATTTGATGCTACGAACACATTTTAGCCAGTGCTCAAAATGTATTGTGATTAGTGTTTCCGTACTACAAAATGTGATCTTCTGATTTAATAAATTTAATACGTTTTTTTTCTTAAATTAAAAATATGTAACCTGACAGGAGGGAGAAAGATAATTATGATCTGTTAGTGTGTGTGTGAGAAACTGAGAGAGAGAGAAAGAAAAAGCAAAGAGAGGAAGAAGAGATGAAGAGAGATTACCAAACAAGGCCAAATCCCCGAGCCACAAAACCCGACCACCCAGAGGCTGCACCCAAAACCCCGACCCAGAGCCCTCCTCCACTGAGACGGGTCAACAGCCCGGCGCAGAGCTGAGTGGGTTTGCACTCTGGAGTTGCTTTGCGGTGATAAATACACCACAACACCAGTGATTTGTTGATGAATGTGTGTGGTAAAGTGTGAGAGATCAGACGAGCAGACTGCGGCTGCTGCCAGTCGCTGCGGGGCAAGTGAGTGTCTCTCTTTACAGTGTCTACAATTTTCATTCATCAAAGCGCGCCAGAGTCGGCCTCGCTTGTTTGGCTTATGATTCAGATACAGATCAAATACACGCGGGTATAATGAGGGCTTTGGACAAAAGAGAGGAAATGAGGAGATGCATCAGTGTTACAGCGGGCAGACACTAGGGATTAAGCCTGCATTAAATGCAACTTTTCCCTGGAAAGGGAATCAAAATAAACACTTTTACCTGGAAGGCACACTGGGAGGGAAGTTTTAGTGGATTATGTCGTGATTCATCGTACATTTTACTCATGTCTCTGGCTGTTCTTAATTATCATGTCTATTTTGAAACACAAAATAAACCACAGATATTTGATTTGAACCAAATTGGTCTTGTATGCCCAATCAACGTGTTGCTGCTGGGATGTTGGGTGCAGCTACTGTTGTAGGTTGTAAACTTGTCAGGGTTGCCTCAGACACTGAGACACAGAGGGAGGGGCTGAACCCAGGGTGAGAAAGAAAAGAAAAAATGCAGCCAGGAATAAAGACACAATTGTAAGATTAAATACAAGAAAAGACAGAAAAAAGGGGGAAAAAACAGTAAGACAAGCCTTGTTTACATTGGAAAACTGCTCCGCTTCGCTGTTCTGTCTATAAGGTACGATCGTGGAATGACAGGAAAAGGTTGTTTTGCCTTTTAGCTGCCTTGGGAGGTGGTAACAGCACTGAAATAATGTCTCTGTAAAAAGGACATCCAGCAGGACGGGATCATTAGCAGCTAACTCAAAGAAGACTTTTCTCATTCTGAAGTCGTCGGTGTTATTATACAACGCTGGAGGGCCAGACAGCACCTGCTGCATCCGCATGATATGCGGACACGCAAGCATCAGGTGAGAATGCAGCCGGATGGAACCTGCAAGCATAATCCCAACATGTGCTTGTGTTGACATCACAGTAGCGGCATCCCTGAACGTAAAGAGCAGACACAGAAGGATACCTAGAGCATAATATGTAGACATGGAAATCCACTGCAAAGTGGCAATATGTGATGACTTGGAATGAAAAGCAGCTAGCAGCAGTTAGCAGCTAACCCAAGGAAGAAAAACAGCAGCCATAAATATCCACAAACTGGGACAACAATGGCATTCAGGAGTTCCTTATCCTCAGATATCCCCCTTACCCCCCAGAGGGCGAGATCAGTTTCTATATAACAGCGACAGTAAATGATTGTTATGCCTTTGTTATTAGTTATAAAGTGCTGCTGGTGCATATATTATATATCAAACTAGAGGCAGACACTATTGTGTTAAACATCATGTTCGTCACACCACTTCTGATTCCTGCGATGCCGACATTGCCACACTGTCTAAAATCACACACTGGAGCGGCAAGATGCCACCAGTGTTTGTTGTTTGGGTATGTATGAAAATATGTAACGGGGGCATAGAGAAGGGTCTTCGTAGCAGCCCTTTTGTGTGATCTCTGTGTAAAAAGGGTGACTGTTGTAGGCTGTAAACTTCAGTGTCACCCCTAACCCCGAGGCACAGAGGAAGGAGACACAAAAGGAAAATAGAGGAAGCATGGGTGTCAAATAATTTTTAAAAACTTCATTGAGGCATATGGACAGAAATAAAGACATAAAGGTAAGATTAAACACAAAAAAACCCCAGAAAAACAAAAACAGAACAGTGAGAGAAAGGTGAAAGATCTCTCCCTCCTCAGGGCTTGCCTCGGGGTTTACGCTCCCCTCTTGCCATACTTAACCCCAAACAGCAGGGCCAGGTGAGGGTCAGAGGACGGACGTGTCAGTCCAAAACACAAGCAAACACCCAAGGCCGTGCCGACAAAGACTCACTGAACAGATAGCCAAAGTATAGGTCTGCAAAGGTCATAGTGGCCATCATGAAATAGAGGCATGGAGCATGTTGGATGTGTATATGTGTGTGTCTGAACAGCAATAATCTGATTTTCTTTTTGAGAATCTCAGATAACAGGGCCATAAAGATGCTGTCCATAACAGATGGGGAAGCCATAAAGTAATCAAAAACAAGGAAGAAAGGGGCGTTTTTATAACAATTGTCAATGTGCTCTGTGTGTGTTTCAGAAGCAAGGTACTGCAATAGTCCTTGAAGCTTGAATCTAAATGCCTCCAATGACAAGCCTGTGTCCTCTGCCTTTCACTGATGCAGTTTGAGATAATGAGTTTGACTGCTGTGTGTGTCTGTGTGTGTGTGTGTCTGTGTGTGATTGTGTGTGTGTGTGTGTGTGATTGTGTGTGTGTGTGTGTGTGTGTGTGTGGAGAGAGAGAGGGTGAGTAAGACAGTAGGGAGGGGAATAATCTTTTCATAACAGGAATCTCCAGAAATAGCTCATCCATGGTCTCGGGGGATCAGCCCAATAAGACACTGATTAGAGAGAGAGAGAAAGAGAGAGAGAGAGAGCATGTGCTTCCATACACACAATGGTGAGGAGGAAGTGCGGGGAGACAGAGGCTTGGGCCAGCACACACACAAACACACACACAAACAAAGGAAGTGTGAAGCAGACAGCGGACCAAATGCCTCGCCGACACCCTCTCCGGGCTTTGATGGACTGACCATGATCACAATAGAGGCAGGAGTCTGGCACACACACATGCACTCAAACAATGGATCGCTGTTGTGCTGCTATGTATTTTTCATGCAGGTGGCAGGGTGCAAAAACACAAAACGCTTCACTTTGGATCATCCAACTATCATTGAACTTTTACTTGACCACAGCGGTAAAAGTCTGTTTTAATTATGGCGCAAGTGCAAAGCAAGAAAGTGAAGCGCTGAAGGAGGGCTGCTGAAGGTTTGCATTGTGCAAGGATAATGAGCTTTTAAGTGAGAGTCTTGTGTGTGTCTGTACTTGTATGCACACACACATTATTTCAGGGTGGACAAAAATGCCTGCACATGATTTCACGTTTTAAACTACAATTACCGCCTGTATGCCTCTGCAAATCTGTCAAGTTGCATCAACAGTTTGCATCCATTTCTGTGAAAACATGGATGCTCTACATGCATCTTCCCCAGGAAAACACAAAGATCTATACAATCAGCACAGTGTCAAAGTGGACACCCAAGATTGGTGTCACTGATTCAGTATCTCACCAAATGTCTCCCCCTCTGTTCCTGAGTTATGATGTTGAGTGATGGCCAGATAAGTGTTTTTGCAGAACATTATGACACCACAGTAAAGTGACCTCTGACCTTTTGGGTATAAAATGTCATCACTTCATCATTTCCTCCTATTAGATATTTGTGTGACATTCAGTCAGAATTAATGAGTTATGGCCAAAAACATGTTTAGTGAGGTCACAGTGACCCTGACCTTTGTCCTTCGAAACCAAATTCAGTTCATTCTTAAGTCCAAGTGGATGTTTGTGCCAAATTTAAGAAAATTCCTTCAAGGCCTTCTTGAAATATTGCAATCACAATAATCAGACAGACACAAGGTCACGGTGACCTTTGACCCCAAACTTTTAATCAGTTCATCCATGACTCAAAGTAGGCGTTTGTAATAAGTTCATTCTTGAGTTCAACTGGGACGGTTTTGCCAAATTTGAGGAAATTCCCTCAAAGCCTTCTTGAGATATTGCGTTCACAATAATGACACAGACACATGGTCACAGTGACCTTTGACCACTAATTTCTCATCAGTTCATCCATGACTTAAAGTGGACCTTTGTAATGGGTTCATTTGTGAGTCCAAGTGGATATTTGTGCCAAATTTGAGGAACTTCCCTCAAAGCCTTCTGTAAATATTGGGTTCACAATAATGAGATGGACACAAGGTCACGATGACCTTTGACCGCTAATTGCTAATCAGGTCATCCATGACTCAAAGTAGACGTTCGTGCCAAATTTGAAGAAATTCCCTCAAGGTTTTTTTTTGAGATATTGTGTTCACAAAAAAAGAGACAAATGCAAGGTCACCGTGACCTTGATCGTTAACCACCCCAATGGTATCAGTTTATACTTGACTTACAGTCATGTCTGTGCCAATTCGCATTTATACACTGGTGGCTGAAGCTGCCATATAAAGCCATCTGCTACTCAGTTAAACATTCCAACACACACACACTCATATTTTATTTAAAAGATAAATATTACAAGGCTATAAGATAACAACAAAGACTGTTCTTCTCTGGGTTAGTAGCAGAGAGCAGCAGAATACCTGTAGTTAACATTAACAATAAGAGACAGCGAGAAAGCGTGGCTGGTACATGAAATGAGCATTGAAACCATTTGAAATATTCAGAATCGGTATGTAGCCATATATTCAATATTTTTACAAGTGCATTTCAAATTACATCCAAAAGTAACCCCTCTACTGCATTTCCATTTCAGCCCTGAACTCCTCTGATGTGTCCAGCAATGTCAGACATATCAGAAACAGCAAGTTCACATTTAGCTGCAAATATTTTCAAACTCTTCTGCATCTCTAACAATGGGAGAACCAGATCTGCTAAAATGTTTCTCTTCTCAGTTGACTGTAAATCTTTGAGCACGACTGGCAAGTTAAAAGAGTTCGATCACTGTTTTGCTTTAAAGCACTACCATATGTGGCTTCTGCTTAAGGCTGGCCTTCAGACAATAGCAGAGAGAACTATTGGCCAACACTAATGTGTAAGCCAACACTTATGTAAATGCTAAAGCAAACAGTGCTTCAACAGAAAACCACAGTTAAATCCACACAAGTGTGGATGGTACGTTCAGATATTCAGTGGTCTTTTAGTCTACACATTGATCTACATGATATTATGTATGTAGCCCCCAAACAGGAATGCTGCATACAGAGTAGAAATAGAACATTACAATAATACTCACTGTTCAAGTTAAAATCAGTGATCTAACAGGAACCCAATAGCTCTCTATGCCACTATCTGCACAAATATAATGTCTGCTGGTAGATATATCATTGTTTGATAATGTATATTAAGTTGCTTTATACATATTTTTATTACACAAAGTTTGGCAAAATGCTATTTGCATTTTTAGTCACATTTACTCTGGAACACATTTTGAGTTTTGTACACTGTTGGAAAAGGGAGATTTTTAGCTCTAGATTCTTAGCTTTCTAATGATCAGTATTGTTTTTGTGCTCCAAATATTTAGCAAAATATACTGCTTTCCATAATGACGTCACTGAGCCATGTTTTGTTTTTTTTGTTTTTTTCGAAAAAAAGGCCTTAAAAGTTTGCACTATCATGGCTGCAAAGGTATGAGACCATTGCCGAAGTAAAAGAATTACACAGAAAAGCTTAAGGACATTTTTTCTCATGTTTTTTAGTCAACATGCATATTCAATAACATAGTGCAGGACACGAGAAAATATTATGTCAGTAGAATTGCAGTCTTTGAACAAAGTTAGCATACAGCCAGCAATACATACACACCTTGAATTACTTTTATTAAAACTCTTTTGATTCTTTCGATTTTGGTCTCCTGTGGAATAAAGAATTAGAAATAACTGAGGAATGGACATAGTGTGGGGCAATATAGAGAAAATCTCTTGTTTACTATGTTGTTAAATATGAGTGAATTATACTTCAATGCTCGTGGTTTCCGTTAAATGAGCAATTGAATTGAATTGAACATTCGTATTGACAAAAGTTTGATGTTTGATGCAAAGCAATTAAGAACTATGTGAGCTAACTTGGCAACCTGATTGATTTGAATATTTTAAAGGCTAAGACTTTATTTATTTGAAATCACACAAAAAACCCACTGTCCCAGACCCTGCCATGTTACTGTGAGCTTTCATTCATAATTGCAGTGAGAGTGGCGCTGAGTAGGACCAGACTGCGGTTGACAAGTGTTCAATGCAAGCTTGTCATCATGCCTTTACAAGCTTCAAAAATGTATTTATAGTTTGACTTTGGCGAAGAGTTTCATGCTCTGAAAGCCAAAATTTTGTTTATTTAAAACCAAACAAAACCCCAAACTTACTAAAAATCGAGACGTTGACATAAATCCATGTTTATCCAGAAATGAGTTGCTGCAACAGCTGACCAATTTGAAGAGAGCACATCACAAAAACTCTTCTCTATAACAAAGCCACCAGTTTCTTGAAAGCTGTGGATCTCCAGGAAATCCACTGATCAGCCGCTCTGTCTTATAGTCCTGATTGAGATAAAGAAGCGGGAAAAGAACACACACACACACACACAAACACACACCTCCAGATTACTGCTCATATTTTTCTTATTAGTCATGCATAGGGAAAGCACATTAGTGATGGTTTGCTGTAGGGTGAAAGAAGGATGGCAGAGGAAGAGCAGAACTGGAGGGCAATCAGTGATTTTTGAAAAAGACAGAGGGATGAAGGAAAGAAAAAGTTGAAATTAAAAGTTAAATTCAGAGGCTAAAAAACAGAGTGAAACAGGTTGGGAGTGAATATCATCATGACAAATAAAGCTCTATTCCAACATGAGAATCTTGTCAAACTATTGTGGTTTTTCTCCAGACGCTGGTTGATCATTCCCATTAATCTCGCTGCTAAGACTCCAAAACAACATTTATGGTAAAGCACAGTTATTACTGGCCTAGAGTGAATGAACCAAGCTGGTTTGATTTATTTCTACAGGCTCTAACACTGAAGCAAACGCATTTCAACACATAAAGAGTTACTGTGTGCGAGTGTGACCGCATTTTCTAAGAATTACAAGAGGTGGAGGTCTGCTTGGGAAACCGACTGAATACTTGGGGAGTGGTTAATGATGCCAACCATATGGTTGTGAAATGAGCACACAGCAACATTTTGAGCTGTGCTGGAAATTTCCAGAATTCTTATTCCAAACCAAGTGAGGTATAATAATCACTGTTTGGAATAATATTGTGCTCCACAGTGGCTGACTTTCCAAACAGAACACGTTGGTTCATCAACTACATCGAAATAAGCCAAACAAGATCACGTCTTATTCATCCCACATGACTTTAATGATCACAGAACTAACACTAGAATACTGTGTCTTGTGAAAGATTGTTTTAGTCGTTCTGTCTGCCAAACTTTCATGGCCTAAGCCTTTGCTTTTCATTTAAGTGCTCCCTCTTTTGCCTTGAGGATTTATAAATGTTGCATTTGCAAGTAGAGGTCGACTGACAGTGGATTTTTAAAGGCTGATAGAATAACAATAGCTTGAAGCAGAAAAAAAGCAGATACATAAAAACTGGCTGATATCAACCATCACCTGTAACCCAGTATTAGAAACCTTAATATTTTAGTCAATCTGGATCACTGAGGATCCAACTTTAAGTAGTAAATACCTCAATAAATATATCTATCCAAAGCTGAACATAAAATCAACAAAAAGAAATTCCAGGTGGGAGTGACGATTTTTATAAGCAATTAATTTTTCTAAATCTCAGCAAGATCTAAGATCCTTGGTGCAATGTGACCAAGTGGCAGACTCTGAACTTGAAAAATGAAGCCAAATATGGTCACTTCTGATTAAAAAAAAAAACGAGATGCGATGGCCAAAATGCCAAACCAAACTCCTGCCTTTAAAGTGACAGTGATGACATAGTAGCTACATGCATTATTTATACAGTCTATAATAGTGACATTAGCTTGACTTTGTGTCCATGCAAAAGTGTGAGAAGAGATAAGCAGTATTTTTGTTTCCTGTATTTGAAAAACATATTTTTGATTTTTGAGTATTTTCAAATTTGTGCTTGACAAAGCTAAAAAAAAATTTAATGTAATTTTTAACCTGATACTGTAGAATGAAGCAACATTGTATTTTCAAAATATTCTCTCTCTGATTCCAAAAAACATTAAAAAAAAAGACACTAGTTTAAAACCTAGTATATGACTAAACCATGTTAAAATGCTGGAGGGCTTTTAACTTGAAACAGGAAGTTGTGAGAGATTTACTACTCCTTCAAAGACTTTTATGTTTATTGGCAACTATCTGAAGCATGTCATGCCGATAACGTCAGTTTATTAGAACGTCCCATTATTGACACTTAATTGACTAAACTGACCAATCGGTTGATCTCTTCTTGCAAGTCCTCAGAAAAAAAAGTCAATTTAAACATCTTCATCTGCTGAGTAAGATCATGTGATATGATCAAAGGTTTCAGAGCAACTACAAAATCAACCCTGAGGTAAGAAAGCTTTGTTAATAGCATCGTTCCTGCTTTGAAGGCCTCCACATCTGCACCCCTCTGGGCTGTAGTGCAACTTTTACCTCATTAAAGCAACGTCAGGTTTAAAACAACCATTCTCAGACATAAAAATGTAATGACAGCTGTCCCTAAGAATGTAACGCCTGTTGATGTCGTCTGACATCATGATGAATTGCTTTGGATTGAGACAGACTTGGCATGCTGCTGGAAGAGTTGGCATGAGTGTCAAACGTATGCCAGCTACCTTTCAGCAGCAATGACTCATGGGGCCTTGGGTGCAAGATTTAAGCGGCAATGAGATGATGAGCCCTGCAGTAATACTGTGCTGGGTTAAGTGTGTCTGAGTGAGGTGGGAGTGAATGGATGTCAGATATGCCAGGAGATGGGAGACATCTGATATCAGGGCAAAGTAATTGGTGCATATATTTGTGTGTGCGTGTGTGTGTGTGTGTATGGATGCGTGTTTGTGTGAGAAGTACGTTTTCATCTTTTAAATATATGTCTGTGTGTCCTGCATGTGCACGTCCAAACTGAGGTGTCCTATTACACTTCTGACAATAGAATGTGTAGGACTCTCTTCCCTTTTCTATTTTCTTTCCTGTTTTTGACTTCTGTCATGGACTCCTTGACATGTGGAGAGAAGACCAAATTCCAAAGTGCCATATGTCCGTTGTTTCTCTGTGCAGAATCAGCCGGTGGGTAACGCAGGAAGTTGATGCTTTAGTCTTCCCTGATCTGACCCGTGACCTCCTTTGAACCCTGACCTCTAGCAAGCCACGTGACAAAGCGTGCAGACATCCAGGCTGTCATGACAAACACAAACCAGGTTCAGCTGGGAGATTAATGCTGATCCCGAGGATCCTTTGCAAAAGTGTATTGAGCAGGTTTGAATTTCAGAGTGATTTCTTCCAGCTCCCATCTTCATACAGCCTCTGTGTCTCGTGCTATTTTTCAGAAGATAAACGATGGAGGGGTATTGCACATCAAAGAGAGATGGGATAACGGACAGATACACCGTGACACATCTTTTACCTAAATCAAAAATATGAAAAGTGCCTCAAATCAGTTCTTCATTGTAGAAAACCAGGGTTTCTGACACATTCATATATTTATGGCAGCCCGCCACAATTAAAACATCTCCCGCCACAAACAGATTTTCTACCTCTGGAGCTGGACTGTTCATTAGCAATGCTGTTAAAATGTAGATAGTTTGGTAACTCAAAGCATCACACTCTCGGAGTGAAAAGTACTCTGGGCACAGACAGAGCAGCAGAACTTGAAAGTGAAACTTAGCCAGTTATTCTACTGGGTCTAGAAGTTTGACTGATCCGGTGAGCTCTGATCAAATCGGATTGACAGATCAATTATCCACCCCACGAGTCACAAACTTCTGTTGAGGAAAAAAATAGAGGATACAGAATTATACAAATGGACTCCAATTCCGTGGGAAACATTCAGTATGATTACATGATGTTACAAAAAGTGGAGTAATTGTGTTCGTTAGACTAAAATTGGACTTTTAGAATACATGTAAACATGTTAGTCTGACTGAAATCGAATTTCTTGAAATTGGACTATCACAATAATGTGGCTGGGGGTCAATTTACTCTTTCATGTATACACTTCAACTGGACCTGAACTGGCCTAGGTGTTCTGGGCATGCTCCACAGTCCCTGTACCAGGCTTTGACCCGGAAGTCAAACTGCATAAATCTGTAAAACACAGCCAGAAAAAAAAACAAAGAAAGAAGAAGAAGAAGGGGAGATAACAAAACAAGATGAAGGTACTATGTAAAGTGTAGAGTACATACAAACTGTACAGCGTCAAAAAGTTATCCATGTTGTCACTGTTTGATATGCAGCCTTTTGGCACTTGCTAACTTGTTTGGTATGTGAGATAACAGGTCAACAGGAAGAAGGTCCAATAGCAACTAACTGAAAGGGGGCATGTCACCACGTTCTAGGAGTCTGACATACTTCCATATATAAATCAGTTCTCCCCCAGTGCTTGTATACTGGGACAAGGACAGCAGTCCGATTAAACTGTCTATTCGAGCTATAACCGTAGCTTGATTCAACTGTGCGTGTAAACATACTGACTTAAAACATTGATAAAACTGATATTTTGACACTATATGCGCCAAGATGGAAATTCTTGTCACTCAAAATCTACTTGTGACAATTTAAACCTTAAATCATTTCATGTCTGATTTTCTGGTGACCTTTAGTATACTTTATTGAATAATCCAGGATACATTTCACAACTGTGGCTCACTGTGACACGACTACAACTATATTAATGACTATAACATTTATTTGACAAAGATACTGTAGTTGTGAATCATACAGTTAGCATTGATTGCATACGTGTATTGGCCTAAGACACACATTCCTGTTTTATATGCTTCACAAAATAAGATGAATCCATTGACATTTACACCTTGACAAAAACACCCACTGCCTGTGTACTGATTGTTAGTCTTCTCTTCCTCCAGGTAAAACACCTGAGATTAGAGTGCTTTTTTTCGTCTCCGGTTTTGCTTTGTGTGCAAATTATTCTCCGCCCTCCGGCACTGGGCTGACAAATCACTGCAGGAACACGGACATCAGCCAGTGAATATTAACTCATTCCTCATGTGACAACCTTGACCTACTAAACTAGGGATGGACGCGAGACTCACAGTACAAATGCCTTGCACATGCAGAAATGAAGGGACTAAGACAGAGGTAGATTTTTGTGTGCGGCTGAGCAAACCTGCGTATGTACATAAGTTGATTTGCATGCTTGACGTAGTTTTAAGGTAAGCATTGGCCAACAAGGAAGGGTTTTGATAGGATTATGAAGGGCATTGCTTCAGTTGGAAAATCTAAATGTTTGCCTTTATGCATAGCTGACCCAAATCCACTGGACAAGAATCTGAGGAATCTGGTGTGTTAAGCCAAATATAAATATACAGAAGGAAGTTAGTGTATGTGTTTAGCTGTGTGGACAAAAACTTGTTATGAATGGACTGCGGCATGTTGACAAGACATCAGGGTCAAGATCATATTAAAAGTAATTTTTGAATGAATTCTGTTTTTGATGCAAGGTCTCAGTTTTGTTTTCACCTTAAGCATCAATAATAACAGCATATATTTTTCTGATCCTCTCTTGTCCCTTAAACACACTTTAACACTTAACAGGATTAGCCCTGATGCCCTGAACCCTCATTCACCCAGTCTTTCACTCTCTGTCTACACATGGACACAGTAGGTTTATTTACTTTAGGAGATAATGGACAGCACTGATTTGTTCGAGGGCGGGGACTTTGGGCGATGAACAGGAGCTGCAGTCAGACTTGTGACTCCCCCCTCATCCCTCTACTCCTCATCGTTCCCTGGGGGATGATATCTCAACTCCTGAGTAACGAGGGGGACTAATACTGACCAGCTGGAGGTTGGCAGCAGAGACAGAACCTCCATATGCCCAACAGATTGGGTTCTGGCTCTCATGCTGACCCCTCTCTGTTTACCCGGTCCTCCCATCTTTTCGAATAGGGGCGGACAGGAAACTTGAAACAAGGAAACTGGAGAAAGCTGAAATGTGGGTGGGGGGTGGAATGGGGGGTTTGCTTGTGCTGCAGCCCTGAGATGCTGTGAGCTGCTGTTTATCTACCTTGAAAGAGAGAACTTTGGAAACAGCCTGTGCTACATGGGTTGATAAGCTGTGATCTCATCTCAGCCACATGAGGTGTCAGAAGATGTTTCAGCTGTTCATGGAGAGAGAAAGATGGAGGAATTGAACTCAAACTGAGTTTGCTGCGTTCAAACCAACCGAGGCCAGCCACTGGAACCGCACAAGCATAACCGAGCTGCCCGTCCAGTGTCCTCACTTCCAGAGCGAACCATTTCCCCAGCATCAAGACTTCTAAGGAAGGTGAAACGATCTTCCCTGTGCTGTTATGGGGTTGATGCTCTTAAATGATAGGGACACATAGTGTTAGATTCTCCCATTATCTCCCATTAATACAATTATTGGTTATTCTCTGATCACGCCTCTTCTTTATCTTTTCCTTTAGTGTTTTATGGGACAGGTTTCCTTTCTGCCATTGATTGATGCTTGACATTGACTTTTCTTTAATTTTAAATTCTCATCTGCTTGATCATCTTGCACTATTTCAGTGCACCTGATCAAGTCCAGATGTCACACCTGATTCAGTTCCTCACTGGTTTTCATCCCCTCATTTTTATTGCTGCTTCATTTATGAGTTTGTTGTTTGTTGTTTAATCATTTTATTCACTTTGTGTCTTTGCTGTATTTACTTTCATCATTTATCCATACTTATTCTTAAAGTCATTCATTTGTAGTCTTTTAGGAGTAGTTTTGCTGTGTAGTGAGTAGTTAAATAAACCTTTCATTTATAAAGACACTTGATCTTGTGATGTGTGTGTGTATGATGTCAGGTCCCTGTACACCTGGACCATGGGTGGTGCTCTGAGGTTTTTAAACTCTAATTTTCAGTGTAAACTTATTGTTCCTGACACCCCAAGCTGAGTCCCATTACTCCACTTCATCTTTATACCAATTCATGTTTCTGAGTCATAATTTTGCATTATGAGTTATAGTTACGTATTTTGGTATTGATTTATTAATTAATTCATATTTTTGATTAATTGCTAATTAATTATAAATCCAATATTTAAACCACTACAATATCATGGGTAACATTGTAGTCAAAGGTTTAATAATCCAAATCAACATGATAGGTGCATGAGAATTAAACATTATGTTAGTAGTAGGTGTGAAGTAATGGACTGGATCAACATAATGGTGAAGTGCTCTGAAATCAGATGTCATACGAGGCAGTTTTCAAGTATTTTGTACCAATCCAAGTAGATGTTGCGATATATCAACATATCATATGGTATGGTATGGTATGGAGTGATTTGTCGGCAGACCTCAGTGACTGTGATCGATGTTAACGGTCAGGAAGGTAGGTTGGAGCCAGCCCATTCAGAGCTTTATAAGCAAGCAGTAAGATCTTGGATTCCAGAGTGTTTAGGGAGCCAACAGAGAGACGCAAGAACAGGCGAAATGTGCTCTTGCTTATGCACTCCAGTTAGAGGTCGAGAAGCATTTGTTGATGCTGTAAATGTCCAAAACAAAAAAGCTGCCACTCCTTCATTTAAATTGCAAAAATGTTCTTATTTCATTCAAACTAAAATCACATGATGCTATTGTAAGTCACAAACAACTGTAATTTTTACACACAATGATCCCTGTTTTCTCAGAATACAACAGTCTTTCTATTTGTGTCGTGACGGTTGGCCACAGCTAGATTGAACCACGTCATTGTCTGAGGAAAAAAAATGTTTCAGGCCTTAAGCACCACAAACACAAGACAAACCCCTCTTTGCTTCCTCGCTTTTAGTGCTAATGGCTTTAAAGCAATGAGGCAGGCACAGGACAAGCAAATAAAAAGGGTAGTCTGATGGGTGACTGTGTTTTGACTTTATTCACACGCAGGTTTAAAACACGATCCTCAAAACAGTCATGCTTCAGTCAGCCAGGCTTTTCTAGCTCACGTTTCAGTGCACGCATGTTATTAAATATAACTCGAGTGGTTCACATGACAGCTATGATGACCCTGCTGAAAGACTGATCAAGAAAAAAAAAAACCCCAACATGTTTACCAATCTTTTTCAGTAAAAAAAAGAAAAAAAACTGGTGTGACGTCACCTCAGGCAAAATCAAACAAACCCTTGTTTTTATAACATTCCCAGAACGTTTTGTTCAGAACATTACTGACCTTCTGCTTTGTTTTACAACCAATTAATGATATTGTTATTTGGTAAATATTGCATGTGGCAACTCTGTAGCCCATCAGGTCATTTAGTCTAAAAAAAGCTGGACGCACATTCTGTTCACTGACCCTTAACTCTACCACACACGCACAAAAGACATTAAACTGTCAAAGTGTCACTTACCCAACATGCTAATGCTAAGCGCTCCGGTGCTTGTATTATCACCAGCTGTAAGGAGTTAAGGTGGAGGTTGGCCTGAACACGGAGGGTGACAACACTCAGCCAGTGGCCTTGTGTTCACCCATTCATGGTGGCTGAGGGGTTACGATCCCTGAGTGGCTACAAGGTGAAAGGTCATTGGCAACAGCTCTCGATCAGTGGGAGGAAAGGACATTAAGTGGGTACTCAGTCTAAAGAGAGATTATGCTGAAGCTTCCTGGGGGTCTCCATTAAGATGTGCAAGGAGCCACACATGAAATAAAGTTTGGTATGTAAGCACTGGACCAGCCACTCATCTTGTGACTCTGCAAAGGAGGAAACCTCGAAGTACCTTAAAAGTTGCTACAGAAACAGAAGGTATAAAGCTGGTACCACACGGGATGATGCCATTTCATGATAGTCCAAACATCTTGTGATGGATCACAATGTTGCCCTGACACAAACTTTTCCTTTGAGATTCTTAGAAGAGGCTTTCAAAGGGCTCAGCAGCAGCCTGAAGGCATCCATAACTCCATCCTCAGGAGCTCGCCAGAACAGCTTAAGTATCTTTCTTGGTGGTGTTCAAAGCTTCAGACCTCTAACCAAATTCTTCCTTGCTGATGATCAGATTATTCTCAGGATCACTCACATTTTGGTAACTGTCTCGTGAAATTGCCAGTTTTGCATGTACCACATGTGAAATATAAGAAAACAATCGGAAGCAGTACTCTCATTTGAAACACTCCTTATCCGATCTAACACATGCCTGGAGGACAGAGTAGGTTAAAGGGGTCACTATAGAAATGATCTAGCCGTGCTCCTTTTGTCTATAATATGGTCCCAACTGTCAGGGATCTTCAAGTCCTTTGTAATGCAATGACAAATGCAGAATGGAAAGAATGAGGAGGTGGAAAAAGGAAAATGTCTTTGCCCGAGGTCCCAGAGCGTCTGTCAAACTCCTCATAAATAAAACTACCAGTCACTCTTCAGGACGGAGAAAACAAGGAGTCAGGAACCCAGTCAGTGCTGGAGGTGGTATGACTGCTGAATGCCATTCTGGATTGTGGAAATCCATTGACAAAGTACAGATGTGTTTCTGTTCCATTGATTCAATGAGCGAACATGCTGTGTTTGTGTGGCAATAGAGGCGGTTTCATCTTGCAGGGCACCTTTGCAGTGGAAATTTGACAGTCTTGTACTGGTAGATTTCTGGGAACAATTATGAGGAGAGGTCTAGGCATGCAACTTTATCCTTGACTGTACAAATACAGCAAATAGAAATATCTCACTAATGTGGCAACTTGTGTAATCTAAGGATAAGTGGTTTGAAGATATATTGTCAGCATTCCCGGCAGAAATGATTTGTGTATCACCATTGCAGAGGACAAAATCTCTCTTTTTCTTTCCCTTATTCAAACTGTCTTCACTTATTAGTGTTTGTTAAGAGTTTTAAGATATTGCACACATAGATATTGCATCACCTTTACTTTGTAACTTCCCTTTGGGAATACATAATCTTTTGACTGAAGTTTTATTTTCCAAGAGCTCAATGACTCATGCAGTCTTGTGACTGGCCTAAATAAAAAAAAGGCATCTATTCTGAGTGCAATATAAAAAACATCCATAAATATCTGGAATCAGCTGTGCAGACAAATGATTATCCTTAAGTAAAGAATGCTGTCTGGTGTTTTACTTTTCTGTGCTTGGGGAAAACTTATGTTTGTCCCATTAAAATGATACGATCTCAGACGAATTTAGCTGGCAGGTCGGTGAGATGCTGAAAGGACACTTGGACGATGATAATCACGGGGTGTCTTGTGCTGTTGACTGGAGCGACACGTGAGAAAATAGGTCAGTGTGTTTGAAAATATTTGGACAACATCGTGACCTCTGATCTGTTAGTATCATGCTGCTCTGTCAATATACACAGCACATCCTTCTGGGGTTCCTGGGATTCTCATATTTTCATAAGAAGCTTGTTGTCTCCTGACTAGCAAACAAAAACACACACACACACACACACACACACACACACACACACACACACACACACACACAGTAAGGAACATCTGCTGGCGTTTATGAATCACGATGCTGTTTAAAATTGACAGGGATCTAGGTTATTATAAGTATTCTTCACTGTTATTAAACTGTTATATATTGATCTGTGTTGAGAGACACTCACATGACTGTAAATTTTCATAACAGGCTTATTTTAGGTTTCATTTCAAGATCGGTGTCATCCCATTAACTCTTTGTCTTGTTTTAATAAACAGCCAAAACTGTAAGGGCATGCCCCCAAATCAATGGCAGTGGAAGGGTCAAAAATACTAACAAAAGCAACAGGAACAGCTCAGAATCCCCTGCAAATTCATTGAGTAAATTAAAGATGGCTAACCCCCTAAGACCTGCTGGAAACACAAAAAGCAGAGACACAGGAAATGAAGGCCCACAGGAGAGTAAACAAACAACATACCATGAGATCAGGCACCCCAAGATACAGTTAAGGCACCAAACATGAGACCATTTTAATGGTGCACTAAAACTTGTTGGAAGTACCCATCTGGAAGAGATTCTTCTGGAATGCGGCTGCTTTACAGCTAATGACTGGTGACGAGTCATCACGCCATCATCTTCCTCTTGTCTCACATCAAGAGTGTTGTTAGACGCCGCATCACTAGCACGGCATTTACTAAGACACTATGCCTCAAGGACTGGCTGTTCTAAAAATGGATATACATCTGCACTGTTACTCAAATGTCATATTCTGACATCAGCTACTCATCTTTTGTCGTTCCTCACAGGTGAGGATGGATGGATGTTCATGGGGGACGGTCACACACCCATAGGGTTTCACTTTGTACTTAATTCATCATCTTGAGTTTCCAAGTATCATTTCCTGGTATTTGTTGTCAGGATTTTTACATCAGGTCTGGATACATATTAGGTCTAAAACCAAATATTCGTCTATTTGTGTATTCCATAATTGGGCAGGTATTTGGTTTTTAATTTGGTATTCCAATATTCTTTTTTTTTTGCAGAGGAAAAATGCCATTTCAGTGTTTGTGATCCTGCTGCTGCGCCTGTCACACACACAGTGACAGGAATAATCATTTTACCCAACTGATATTAAGGGGTTTATTGACTGAGTCTAACCATTTTGGTGTCGGTGTGAGAAGCACGGGAACGCAAACACATGAGCCCCCCCCTCAGCTCACCCCAGGTGGAGCTCTGTCCTGCAGCACAGAGCAAGTGAATTTCAATATCTTCCATAATGAGGACACTTATCATTTCAGATGCACAACAAAGAATGTGCGAATGATGAAATCCCTGTCCTTTATGGATTTAAGACACAGCTGTGCTTTTACTATATTTGGGCTTCACAATATAGTTTCTACAACATCATGCAGCCCTACTTTATATGCTTACATTGTACAAAAGACCCCAACTGTTTCTCAGTGTTTCTAAATCACAAGGGAAGAATTGAAGTGTGATGCATTTTTTCTCCACTTTCCAGTTTTCCATTTTCATTCTTTCCACTCCATCATCTGCTTTCTGTCTCTGTGGATCTCATTAACAGTACATGACTACCCTCTAACATGGCAAAAACGATCAGTAATATTGATTGAAGTCGGGAAGGTGCACCACACACAGCGACTGGATCAAATAAAGACAGCTCTGTCTCTGCAGCTCTGCTCGCTGCAGCCGCATCATTTTCTGCTGACAGAGGGAGGAGAGGTGTAGGAGTGGACGGCCCTGAAAGTCTGCGGTGTGAAATCAGACATTCTCGAGGGCCGAGGCAGGAGTGAATTCCACAATGTGTGCAAATATTTGTGCACACCACTTTTGGGAATCCCGAGCTTTGCCAAATTTAGGAGTTCTGTGAGTGTCGGCTCAAAGCCCTTGAAATAGCAGGCTCCTTGTTCTGGCTCCGTCAAAGACGAGTGTTTGCCCAAGTTCTGTGCTGAACAATCGCATCACCTTGTAGCTGTGGAGTAAAAGCACGGGCAGCCAATGGGACAATGAGAAGTCAAGAGCATGCATGGAGTGGGCCTCTTGTGGTCTTGCTGAAAAGTGCCAGACGTCTCACTTGAGAGACATTTGGGGTGAAGAGACTCAGAAATCAAAGAATTGGCTGATTAGGATTCTGCTCACGAATCATCTGTGGCTACGCGCTCATAAACCCGAGAGCTTAGATCTGTCTTGTATGTGTCTTAACATTGTTCTCTCCATACACAGTCACGTAAAAACATCAATCAACTCTGAAGATGAAGAAATGATTGTTATTTGCTGTAATGCTGAGATCTTGTGCCAAAGACAGTTGACATAGCTTTCTTGTTGCAGGCTCTGAAGCTTCTCCATGGATCAAACATCTCTTCAAGGTCCAGACTTTGACTAAAGACAGAACAAATCAGACTGCTGGAATGATAAAACAGAGAAGGGTCTTATGATTAGAGTCAAAAGACGCATTCAGTGTGCTCATGTGCTAAGAAGAGAAAGTGAGAAAATGCTGAAGGAGAGGGAGCGTGGTAGAACAGGCAAAGTAAACAAGTTTGGCGTGAGCTCGCTGGAGTCACTGGGTTTAGCAAAACATTCCAGAGTCTTCGAAACAAGCGGCCTTGTGAGTGCACAGGGGCAGAAACAAGGGGGCTTTAAATCACTGAGCAGGAACAGCGTTGCAGGACTCTAATTCAATCATAAATATCTCAGGAGTGTTCACCCTCACACACCGACATGTCAAGTAAAGTGACCAGGAGTCACCTTTAGAACAGCAGGACAATCAGTCAGAATGACCTCACCAAACCTAATAAACTGGAGCAGAGATGATATACAGTCCTTTAAATATACAGACAGAAAAATAATAATGTGGTTATTTATGGAAGTGAAGAAATCTGACCTTACAAACAGTGAGATGTACTCTATAGCTATCATTTATCAAAAGGTCATATAGCCTTATTCATTATGTTGATATAGACTGTGGTTAATGTAGAAATCACATCTAATTACATTTGTCCTACAGATGATACGGACTGGTTGAGTCTTTACATTGTGATGTTACAAAATGAAACTGACATGAGACACAGCAACAGTAGGCGGGTCGATTTGCGCAAAACTTAAGCGATACATTTGAAATGTAAATAACACAATTGTGAGATGACCACGTTTCCACTGAGTGATGTTATGCAACTTCTCCTCTGGCGATAACATTTCAAGAAACATGGCGATGGATGTTCAAAACATTAGCAGTTTTATTTCTTTTTTAGCCACCACACTAGCCAATTGAATTATTTTTTTTTTATAACTCACATTTTATTAAGGCCTGAATTACGCATATTTAAGGGAAGGGCCACTAGAGTAACAGTCTGTCTGCGAGGCGTCACTGCAGTCTCTGTCAAATCCACCCCTCGCTCCTCCTCTCAACTAAATACAGTAAAAAAAAAACCAAGATGGTGATGGCAACAATGCCAAACTTCAGGCTTCAGAATGTCAGTCCACAAATCAACGGGTGATGTCACGGTAGCTACGCTCATTATGTATTCAGTCTATGAAATAAATGTGTCACTGTCATATCACTGACTGTTCTAGAAAAGGTATTAAGTAGACTTTGAGTTCAGTCAAAATACTCTTCCCAGGGTCAAGAATGAGCTTTCATGCCTTAAAGATATGATCCACACACACAGTGAATTTTCTTTGATATAATTATGTATTTATAAAGTCTTGAATTTTCTTCCATCCTGATGCAACAACGAGACAAACCTTTGACTGACATGTTTTTTAAGTCAAGTGCGCAGATTGAAAAATGCAAAACAAATATAAATACCTACAGCGATAGGAAAAGATGGATGATGAGGTAGAGAGTGAAAATACAGAATGTCCTTGGCACGTGTCCCATAGTCATGTCTCGTCGAGCTTGACTTAATCTTATAGCGCGCACATGCACATGCTTACACGCTGAAAGAGTCTGTGCATGCTTTGAGGTATGCTCTGAGTCATTCACATGCTCACACACACACACACACACACACATACACAAACAGACAAACACTGTTTTTATGACTCTGTAAGTAGCTCGAGTGTGGCACGCTTCACTCATGGGAAACACATGGGCCTGAATCAAAATTTCAGGCACAAACAGAGATGACAGGAAACAGTGTTCTTGGCCTACTTTTTTCGCTTCCTCGTGACTGGGATGGGATGCTGGCACCACAGCAGACAGTGGAGCACTTCATCTGCCTTGATGAAATAATAAGGAGGTGCTATTTATAGTCGCACAAATCAAGCAGCTTGACCTAAATGTGAAGGCATACTGAAACGTGAGGTGGCAAGAAGAGAACTGATGGAACATCACAAGCTGTTCGACAGCAGTGAGTTGAAGGGACAATTCAAGCTTTTTATCATTCTAGATTGTTTTGGTATGAGTTGCAGACTGTTGGAGCTATCGGCCGTCGAGATATCTGCCTTCTCTCCAATATGATGGAACTAGATGGCACTCAGAGCTTGTGGTGCTCAAAGCACCAGAAAAAAAAACATCTGAAAAACTCAAAATAAATGTCTCTCTCTTGAAATCATGACACACCTTGTTGTGAGCAGTTTCATGTAGGAACTATTTTCTTTCTACCAAACTACATCCGCCAACCATATCACCAACTAGAAGGAAACGTGTCTCTACAGCTGGTTCACCTGGCAACAGTGAGCTAGTTAAGGTCACAGCTCAGCCGAGGAGGACGCCATTGTTTACATCTTGCTCTGACGTGAGCATGAGCCTCTCGTCCATGAGTAGATATACTCTTTCTTCTGCACTGTAAGACAGTTGGTGGGTGTAGTTCAGTAGAAAGAAAGTAAACACGAAAATGCTCACAACAAGGTCTGTGGATTATCTTGAGTAACCAGGTCATGATTTCTGAAAAGAGTTTTTCAAATGACTTTGGCGCGGGGGTCCGGAGTTTGCTTCCCTTATTGATGTGAGGGTTTTTTTCTACACCTTACCGTGTACCTATTTTACGTAAACCTAACCAGCCTTGACTTTGTTGTCTAATCCTGACCCTTGTGACAGTCTGCGTTAGTTGCCATGTGCTGGTATGTGAACATAAGGACCATGCTGCGTCATCCTACCATGAGCATTTATTAACATCACAGTAACAGCAACCCAGAGTGTAAACAGCTAACGCAGAAGGATACCTAAGTAGATACAGAAGATCACTGACAGAGCGGTGCTGTGTGACGAGGTGGGATGAGAATGTGTTGAACCTTCCTGATATAGCCTGTCTATATCATGACTGAAACAACTCGTGATACATCAAGCATATAAGATATGCCACCCACACTTTGATAGCACTACAGGAAAGAGGCGCTCTCAGGCGCTCAAAGTAAGCCACTGGATCAACCAAATGCTAAAACATCGTCAGCAGATCTGATGCAGAGAATAAAAGATGCCATGAATGATCACTAGAGTGCTGAGGTCTCTCTTTGACATCAAGATGTAGCTGTAAAATGTGTTTTTAAGGGACAGAAATGTGCTGTGAGAACTGACAAAGATCTAAGGGTTAAAACACATGCTGGAAGTAAAAACCACAAGCACTTTAAGTGTATTGATGCTGTAACTCAACAAACAGTTGAGTATAATGAGTCAGAGCCCAAAAGTAAAGCAGGGGAGCCCACTCGTGTATAATGCAGTTTGATCCCAATAATTTAAGTTTTTGTCTTGCAGAACTAATTCAACCAAAGACCTACACATTTCATATTTGTGTTCATCTGCTTGTTTTGAAGCTAATAGCCTGATTAAATTTCAATCGCTCTGTCCATTCTTGTGGTGAAAGTATCTTGTTGAAGCTAATTTGTTACATGGCTGCCTGCTGCGCTTCCATTCAAAGAGACCTCTGCTGATGTCACAGTGGTGCGCCCTTTCTGACTTCCTCTTTGGGCGTCCTTGAGGCGTGAAATGGCCCCACTGGGTCCCTGTAGAGTCCTGTAGGGCCACAATAGGCCCAGGACATCTGTGTGGTTTGACAGTAGGCAGGGCTGGAGTAGACCGGAACATGTCTATGGACCTCCCACTGACCCACCCTTAAGCTCCATACAAAAGCCTGGTTGCCACTTAACAATGACACATTCATGCACAAGCAGCGGCACAAAGACTCAGATACACACTCACTCACACAAACACTGTCACTTAGGTATAGCTAATATATTTTGGTAAATCCACACAGAAATTTAAGTGTTTTTAGGCAAAAGAGTATTTTATGACCTACATCTCTCATGGCTGCTGTACAGTTTGGGTGTCTTATGTTGAAAAACCTTGACCAAACAAATACACAAACTGAAGATTTCACCCTATTCTGGGTACAGATGGCTCTGTGGATGGCAATGTCAGTTTCTCTGTGGGTAATTTTCATCCAGACCACTTTGGTCCATCTGGTATAAGGCAAGTTTTTGTCTGCCTGCACTAGTGTAGTAATTCTGTAGTTGGACATGGACCCACCTGTGCCTGCCAAGCTCAATGAAGTAGTGAGCTGGGGGTGTGGTAATGCAGATTTGGTATTAGAGTGCAACTTTGGTATTCATTTTGGCATGAAATTGTGGCACCACTGAGACTTGACAAACACAGGCAGTCTGTAGGCTTTTGGCTTTAACTTATGAAGGTGCACACAATCGGGCCTCTAATGAACGCTCTTTAATTAAAGTTGACTTCTTTCATTTTCTTTACTTATTTTTCTTTGAAATAGAGTGACCCAGGAATGAAAAGTTATATCCCTTTTCCACCAAAATTAGTGTGTGCAAGCAGGTTTTTTAAACACCAGTAAACCTGCTTAAAATAGCCTATAGACAGCTTTCCCTTTGCCAGTAGAGTAGAGCTGTGTACACTGCTCTGCAGCCTTTGTGTATATGTATGGGTTTTTTTTGGTGTTGTTAAGGGGAAAAAACTGTGCAAACCCAGTGACTCAATACAAAGGAATATTCATGTACTCATTTCATTTCAGTCCTAAAACCAGAGCCAGAACAAAACAGTAAGCGAGACAGTAAAGCCCAAATCTTAAACCAATCAACTAACTTATTTTCCATAAGACAATGGAAATTACAATAATGTTAATCATTTGTAGCTTCATTGAAGGAGTTCTATGGGACATTCAGAGCATCAATGGAGCAGCAAATAACTATTTGCTATGTAAAGATATAGTGCAGTAATGATGTCCTGAGCAGAGAATGAGGTCTTCCTTTGTGTGTTGTAATCCCTGTGAGTTTCCCACTGGTGTTATTTTTTTTGCCCAATAGTTTTCTGCCTAGTCCAATCAATCACTGCACAGTAGGGTGAGACTTGGCAAAACACTCTTTGGGAAAAAAAATGTATGCAACTATCTAGCTATTTGCTGCACTTAGCTCTGCACTACACTCATTCAGTTACTGATGATAGGAGCTATGAGGGGTTTGGATGGTGTCTTCATGAAAGTGTAATGCCCCCCATTGTTGACAATGTTAGCATTCTTTAGCTTTACTCATTAGCACTGTTTGCTGCTAGCCGCCAGCTCAGCCTCCTCTATGTTGAAAGTGCGCAGAAAATCCCAGATCAAGACTGAATCACAGTATATTTTGATCGTTGTATACAGCTCCTAAATCAAAAGCTTACACAATCCTATGCAATATCTACATGTTTGCTGGATAATTCTAAACCAAGAAGAAATTAACCAACCTTATATGCCCATTACCACCCTTCACATGACTGGAAAATGTAATGATTGACAAATCTCTGGATACAATAGCATTAGCCCAGAAGCACTATGATAAGCCTGATAAATTAATTAGACCTCTAAGTTACCTAGCCAAAAGTGGTGCATTCGGAGAGCAGAATTACCTTCCATATTGATGCAATCCATGATTACATCACACTGCAAACCTAAAGGAGTGGCACTACATTATAAATGAGACTCTTTAGTGCGAAAACATGACATTTTGAGAGACTGTTACACAATATCCTGGTCACGTAAAACCTTTTAGTGCAAGGACAGGATGCTGAGCATAAGTCTTAGTGTCAGCTGGGAAAAAAAGAGAACATGTCAGCGCAAAGGAGGTGGAAGAGAAAAATAATTCATGTGTTGAGTGGTGTTGACATAATTCAAAGAGCAGTTAGTGCTGAGTGCTGTCTGTGACTGATCAAAACTACTCATCCATCTTTTCCTACTGATTTTCCTTCTCTATTTTATTATTGTCCACACCTCTGCATCCAAAGACCTATTTATCTTTTACCATGGAAATGAGTAACTGCCTGAAGAGTTTAATTTACTGGAGGGTTTTTGGGCTGAGTGATTGTTGGGAGTCCAAATTACTTCATATTTTCTGATGTACCAGGGTTACCCACACATTTATTACTGTTTTTCTGTGGTAGCCTGCCACAATTATAACATCTCCCGCCACATATTGCTTTAACTTTTTTGGAGCTGGATCATTTATTTGATGCGCTATTGGAATATTTCAGCCCGTTTTCACTTCAAAGTTGTCAAATGCCACAGCTTTGACAGTGCTTTCCACGTAGGATCCAGACACCAAAAGTCACCTTTCGTGACAACATGATACGCCCCTTGACATCATCAGCTGAGCATGCAGCCGGACAGAACCAGTCATGGTGTTTTTATACACTGCTGCATGGCCACAGGGCCAGACGGCCCCTGCCGCAGCAGCCTGATGTGCCAACAGGTGGTGTCACTTGAGAGCACATTCGGACGGAACACGTGGCGTCCGCATGATACACCACAGAACCGCGACAGGTTGAAACACTGCTGGTTATGTAACATAAGGAGTAAGGGCACCCACAGGCTGGGCAGGAGGGGCGATGGATGGGTCCAACAAACCCTAGACTTCTAATGCAGGAGTCCAGTGTTTGCTACCCATCTGAATGTGATGTTTTTTTTCCTATACATTATCCCTAACCCTAACCATCCGTGACTTTATTGCCTAATCCAAACCATCTGTGTGAGCATGTGCATTTGTAAACGTCCCAGCATGGGCTGCCATGTGCTGTTACTGCCTAAACATAACCACGTGCAGCATAATCCCACCATGTGCTTGTGTTGACATCATGGTAGCGACATCCCCGGGCAGAGCGTAATATGCAGACATGGAAGTCCACTGCAAAGCAACAAAATGTGATGACTTGGGATAAGAAAGTGTTAAACTTGACCATTCCTCTGCATCAACCATCCATCCATCAACTTGATCAGCTCGGACCAGATCGGCAGATCAATCATCCATACTGCAACTGCAACTCAGACTCCTCAAACTGCTAGTGATGAGAGCGAAAAAAAAAAACCCAAGATGAGTACTGCCTATGCCGTGTTCATGTACCTCCAAAAATCCCCAAATTTAGAGAGGAGAGACAGAATGAAAAAAGGACTGTCAGGACAGAAGAAAAGATTATAATGTAATCTTTTTCCAATCTTTATTTTAGACTACCCCGAACTTCTGAACTGAAACTAACATCAAACACCCTTATTGTAAGTCTGTGTGTCAGTAAACTTTACGATGAGGTTTGAGTTCTCAATGAACAGACAAAGGGAAATATCTCGCAGGCAGGTATGATGACAGATTCATTCGTTGCCCTATTTCTGTCTTGCTATCTGCCCTGATTGCAGATGCCCTTTGACCTGTCTGAATCTTACCAAACCCCATTTAAAGGAGAGCAGAGGGCATGCCGCTCATTCCAGATTCTTCTTCTGAGTCTTTGCTCAGTCAAAAATGACTACTTCCCACTAACCAAAAGGCCACCTTATTAATCTTTTCCAAGGTTGTGAAGCATTCAGTCTTGTGGCGTTAGATGAATCATGGAACAAGAAAAGGCTTTACAGTTTGCAAGAAAGAAACTTTTCCTGTGGTAAACTGAAATTCTTAGAGCTATTAATCATAAGCTAATGAAAAGGCTGGAAGTCCTGCCTCAGTGGTGCAGTATCTGTTACTGTCTTGTTGGAATTTCATACCTTTGGCCTTAAGGAAGGGATCAGAAAAAAAAGATGACTCCCTGAAGCTTCGGCGCCTTAAAAGTTCTGTTCATACACCATCACTGCCTCAAGACAATCTGTCATGAGAAAGTAGGATTGATTTAAGGGGGCTCCCGAGGACAAGAGCCTGACAAATGGGCAATCTTCCTCCTGATGTCTCCAATAGACAGTGTGAGTGACAGCTGGGTTTTGTCACTGGATAAACTCTGTGTTTTCCCCTTCAGCTGTAAACATGCTTAAATATGTGATGTGATCATGGGGACGACAAGGGTGGGAAATGTCAACAAAGCTATTGGGTTTCAGGATGCATGATGCTGAACAGAGCTGACATGCAGTCCTTGAGAGCATGCCCTGAGTGTTATTAGCTGATGCACATGCGTCATCAAGGATCACATACAGCAACAGTGTCATCTTCATGTGTTAGACTAAATAAATATCAAATTCGAGTTGATTTTTTCCAAAACCGCTCAACACCATGTCACCACCAGAAGTCAGTGAGTTATTTTCCTATAAGGTGCCAGAATGAGTCATATCTTAGCAGGCTGTTTTTTGTTTGTATGTTTTCCTATGAAAAATAATGCATCAAAATTTGTGCATGTCCCATGTATTGATGAGCCAGTAGTTTGTGCATAACCCCCTTGTTTTGACATTTGGAGCACAAAACACAGGACTTTCCCCAGGAGACCAGAACCAAAACGCAAAGATATTCAGTTTCCTATCAGAGATAAAAGAAACCAGAAAATATTCACATTAAAGAAGCTGGAATCATAATGTGGGCTTTTTTTTCTTAAAAAATGTCTCCTTACATAACTGTACATTAAGTACATAACATCATTTGAGGGCCATCAATTCGCAGCATATCTTTCAAACCGCTGTATAAGGATATGTTGATTTAACTGGTGTATTCTCAAATTAAGAATGCAACAATTATTTTCATTCTCGATTACTCTTTTGATTATTTTAATGGTCCATACAATTTCAGAAAATTGTGAAAAATGTCCATTAGTGTCCAAGATGATGTTCGTTAATGTCTTGTTTTTTCCACCACCCAAAGATATCCAGTTTACGGTCAAAGAGGAGGAAAGAAACCAAAAAACAGTCACATTTAAGAAGCTGAAATCAGAGAATTTAGACTATTTTTCTTGAAAAATGACTTAAATCAATTAATTATTATATAATTAGTTGGTAATTTATTTAATAGTTGACAACTAATCAAGTAATTGTTTCAGGTTCATCTCAAATAGCACAAAAATATAGTCAGTCATATATAAGGAGTCAGGAGTATTTGATTAAGATTTACAATTGAAGGCAACTTTCACACCAGAGGCTTTTGTGATTACATTTCATAAGAGGCTAATGGCATGTGGAGTGTGGACATAAACATGCTGACTAAGAACAGCTCTCCTGGTACAGAACAATGTGTTCCTGTACTTTATAGCGAGGAACTCGCATGCATGAATTCACACACAGTCGGAGTGGTTTAGTTACACATGCATTTCCTGTCAAAGCAACAACCCTCAGCCTTCATCTTGAGGAAAGAGAGCAACTGAAACCAAGAGAAATTAGTGACAGGAGGGCTGTAATTAGATCCTGTCATAATTCTCTGACCCACTTTTCAACTCTTTTCCTTCTTTCATGTGGGACAGGCAGCTATGTGGCAACAGCCTGAAACATCCTGCTGGATATTTATCACCTGCTGCTCCTTACTTCAATAGAGAGGTTAGGCCACAGGGCGCTGACCTCTCCATTCACTGAGAAAACTGTGTTAACCACTTTGAAAAGAGGCTAACCAGCACCTGTACTGATTTGGAAGGTGCAGAGATTTCAAACATGATGCGGCCAAATGTCATGTCAGTGGTGACCCCTAAATATGATCACACCTCTCTTAAAAAGCACTTTGAAGCAGCCTCAAGCTTCAGATGATATCGTCCATCTGCGGCCATAATTCCTTAAGAGCAGCTCTGTTAATCCATTTTCTCTGCTGCTGCTCTTATATGAGAGAGGACGATCTGTATTATTTAAAAGCAAGCTAGCAAGGAAGCTGGGAGTCTATTCTAATGCACTCAGTCCTGCGTGTGTACAAGCAGCTCATCAGTTATACATGGGCAGAACCCAGTTTTCAAGCAGCTGTGGTGGAAGCAGGTAAGAGGGAAAATGCCAACACTGCTCGATCTCAAAGTCTACACAGAGAAATGTATCCATGTAAATACAGCAACACAAATAGAACTGACGTCAGAGAGAAACATAGATATGACATAAACCTGACAGTGATGATCTTAAAGCAATACTTCACCTGAAAAATAATCATTTGTGTATCAATTACTTACTGAATGTTGCCTCGAATTCATGAACATTTAAGGTAACACTCGGCGAGTGACTCATACACAAACGATCATTTTGCAGGTGAAATATTCCTTTAAAATGCACCAACAAACATCTGAACTAGAGCAGCATACCAACATGTCCAGTCCATTGTGGCTATTGATCCATTTATCAGAGACACTGTTCACTTTACAGAAGCCCGTCAGCATCTTTTCTTAGAGACAATGACAATGCAGTTTCTGCATCCTGATGTGTATCTTGTTAAAAAAGAAATCTGAAATGCCATGTGTTCAGAGTAAAAGACAACTGTGTGTTCTTGAATACAACATACGTGTGCATGTACAAACATACACCTGCTGTGTCGATCTGTCTTTGTCACTCACCTGATAGTCGGCTCTCTCGAGCGGGCTTGCTCAGCCTGTCTAGGGCTTTGGAGGTGGAGGTCCTGATGTGGTCACTGAAGGACCTCTGGAGCAGCAATAGCCTCATAGAGCGAGACATGCTGTTTAGCATCCGCCGAAATGTACCTAAATCAGACCTTCACCTGTCCCCGTCCCTGATCAGGTTTAAATTTGAAGCTTTTGATGCCTTATCAATCCCTCCTCCTTTAACTGCTCCTTTTTTTGCTTATCTCATATGATATCTATGTTTAAGCATTCAATCATAATCAGACTAGTTTCTCCCTCTAACTAGCTCTGCTCTCTCCTCTGCACTGCGCTGGGTTCTGCCTCCTTCTCTTTCTGTCCTGCTCCAGTCTGGACGGTACACTCCCGTCTGCTGCAGTGAGCATCAGTGCGGTAGCTGCTGGGACACATCCAGCCAGTGCTGCAATGCTCTCATATTCTATTCTGCCAGTGTGTGTGTGTGCGTGTGTGTATATGTGTGTGTAAGTGTGAGTAAGTGCTTTCTGACACGAGCTCCGGCACTCTCTGTGAATATCTGAATGCTTCAGAGTCACGACTGCCATCTTCATCTCTCCCTCCTCGTCTTTTTTTATGTCACATCTTTTTCTTTCACCTCTCTTCTCTGTCACCTTCCTCCTCTCATCCGCTCTGTTAACACCTGCCCTAACCTGTCTAGACACACAGCATCAATGCCAGTTATAGAACCCCGATGCCAGTGCAGCCTGCTTGTTATAAAGATCCACCTGTCCTTGTCCTCAAGTAGCTAAAGACATGACAGAACTGAAACCAAAAACAGGATGAGAGATGATGAAGGGGTCTAGGACAGTGTCTATTTTGGCAGCAATTTTAGATTTAGTCTTAGGCCTGAGATGAAAATGCTTATTATCACATTTTTAGTCATTATCCTTTATAGTTTAAGTCTAGTTTTAGTCAAGATGTTTTTTTCTTTTTAAAACTAATCAAATTAAGCTAATACAGGCCCCAGCAATTACAATCTAGGTAACAGGTTGTATAAAAAAAATAATTTAGAGATCATTTTCAAAAAAATAGATCTAAAATTTAATTTGAAAAGGTCAAAATCTCTTTATTTATGGTCTCAAACACCATAAATAACTAATAATCGACAACTGGGAATTGTGACCAGTGTTATTAGCAACTCTGGCATATTGATTACACTGTAAAGATGCAGAAAAATAACTCAATTTTAGCCTGAAATCGTTCTAAATCTGTAACATGTTAGTATGGAGGTTGAAACTCTGCTCATTTCGCTGTTGTTTACCAGCTAACAAGTGGAGTTAACATTAATTGATAAAGGCCACCGCTGCCACCAACAAACTCCACAAAACCATCAACAGCTCCTGATCCACAGATAGACACACACTGCTTATTTCAACTACAGCTAGCAACTCATATCAACAGCTGATGCTGCTCCATTATTTTGCAGACTTGCAAAACATCCTGTTGTAGACTATGTACTGGAGTTTACAGCCGGTCAACAGTCCAATCTCATAGTGCTGCCCATACAGCAAAATAAAATTATTGCACACCTAGACGATATTGGCCATTATGTTTCAAAGGTCCACCACTAACAATTTCATCTCATGCCATCAATGAAAATGAGACTGATTCTTTCATAGTTTTCATTATCAAGATCTAATTTTAGCTTGACATTGTCTGATTTTGTTTATGGAAAAAAAGGTTGTTGACAATACTTTTCATCAACAAAATTAACACTGGTCCAGGATAATGCTTAAATTGCTCAGACAAAGGTGCATGACAGTTGAATGGTTCCCACAAATGACAAATATGATAGCATTTGACAGATTTGCCAAAGGGACACTGAGATGTCAAGAGTGACAAGACGCTGGGATTTAAAACTGTTCTCTCACTGGTTCCTCCTTATTCCCCACAGCCAATTACCACTTTCCCTCAGCCATTCAGCCATGGGAAATAGTCTAGCCCATGACAAGGCTTCACTCTAAATACATTATGGTAGAAATATGCATGCAGTGTACACACAAACACACACTCACATAAACAAGCCAAAGAATGTCATCTGTTATTATGAATTAGGAATGTACTGTAATTCTTATGTAACAAATCTTAAGCTACTGATATGGACAAAAACAACACAATGGAATCCATTACTTAGACTGCTGTGGAGCTGATCGGATAATGCTGATTTAACTTCTGTTTAGCAAGAATAACTTTCTGGGGTCTGTGAGGAAGCTTAGTCATTGGCTACTAATTGGGAGAAAAACAGCAACTTCCGTATGTAGAGTTCATGGGGGGAGACTTGTACAATACATTTTATTTATTTTATTTAAATATATTATTTAAATATATAATTTCAATGTTCTACATTAATGGTCAGCAACCAAGCATGAGTGTGACCACCAGAGAGAAATTTCGAGCCTACAAGTCACTGGATGCTTATAGCTACATTATCTGTGGTCACTCACTGAACGTCAAATACCAGAACAACGAATCAGAGTTTTGTGTCTTGAAATCAGAAATCCTACCCAGCTAAAGACACGGACATAAGACCATGATGTATGAGGCTTGGGTTATAATCAACAAACTAGAAAGCCATGTCCTCGCAGTGAATTGTGATTGCATAGCAGGGTCAGTAGCCTACTTTTTGTGTTGTGGGCTCGTTGCGAACATAGTTCAGAGCTCTGTCATATAACATGAGCTGTTATGTGTCTTAACTTCAGTCAACACGTGTAATAGCTTACAGCCACAAACGTTGCAGGTTGCTCTGAAACGGTTGTGATCCTGTCTGAATCCTGCTGGACTCGAGTCCGCCGGTGGAAAATCAATTCTGACAATTGTACATGCAACAACCAGACATTTTTATGCTGGTAACAGTTTTTACTAAATGTTTGAAGCTTGCTTCCTCGCCGATACCAATATATTTTATTAGTAGTTAATGAGACCAATTACTGATATTTGGAACAGATATGCATTTACAATAAAAATAAAAATCTTTGTGTCAGTATTTATAATTTGGAATATAGCAAACTCTAACATAAAGCTTTCACATAAAACACATAAAACATTTAATCTAAACTGAAATGTTCAACATCATATACAGCAAGTTCCCAGCAACTTCTTTTTTTAAGTCAAGTGAAAATTTAAAGTGAAAAAAAAGAAAAGAAAAGAATAAATAAAAATAGCTCCCTGAGGTTTTACAAAGTAAAAGTTTCTGTTATGCTGAAAATGTCTTTGCACTTTTTAATTAATTAATTGGTTGACGTTAAAATAAAACACCTATAACAGTTAATCGGCAAAAAAAAAATAGATGGCTGGCAAACAACGCCATTTCCAACGTCACTTGTAAAGGGATCTATATTGTGGTATAGCATTTTCAAAGTCTCCTAGTGTATGGGAGGCATGACACTATGTTAAACAAACTCCAGTATCGGAAATCCAAATGTACCTATTTGGGATTTGGGAGGTGTGATTCTGCATGATAAATATTGTCAGATGTAAAGCATATGTAAATCCATTGTACTTTGAGGAGGAATTGGTGGAGATCAAATCCAAGCTAAAAACAAAGTAAATATTGGACATACATTCATTTGGTGGGCAGAAAAACAACTCTAAATGCTAATGCTGCTCCACGACTGCTGGATGATTAGCTAGACAGCTGTTTGCCAACACGTCAGCTTGATAAGGTGATAATATGTCAACTTGTGTTTACAGCTTGCTCCGCTGCCCTCAAGTAGCCAGAAAACTCACTTGATAGTTTGTTAAACTTACTGAACTTAAACATACTGCTTGTGTGTATTTGAGACTGATCATGCTCATACATGTGTGTAAATTGGCAGGTTTCTCATTATCTGTCTGTATGAGTTCATATGTGTGTGTAGCTGTGAGCGGTACGAGCTGTTCACATTGCCATCCATTACATTCCACAACAAACTCACATCAGTCAATCGTGCTGATTGCTCCAGCAAGTGAAGGTAATGTACCCAGCGTTGGCTTATTGCAGCCTGCTGATAGCACTGAGCTCATCGCGGCCAATTGACTTTATGGTTTCCGGAGGTTTGCTGAGACTGATAAGGCTTCACATTCCCATTCCCGCGTCTTTGCTTTTTCATGACCCTTGAGGCTGCAATTGTGGAATGACCTCTTTAACAATGCTGTAAATGAGGATTAGGAAAGGGATACGGAAAAGCAAACATCCTATAAAAATATCACATTCTTTTTACTATCCTCCCTTGCACACCTGTTCCGCTCACATCTGAATCAAATTTTGTTTCTTGCATGCGTGGGAGTGTGTGTGTACTCCAAGGCGAGCAAATGCAAACCATCTGGGTCAGTATCACACAACATATCAGTGAGCTTTCCCTCTCTGTGGTATACCTGTGATAAGGAGGGCAACACGCAGACTGTAACTGGGATATGATGGAAAATGTCCTGAAGGGTGGAGGAGAGGAGGAGGGAGAAACAATGGAGTTCTCACACCTCAGGAAGGAAAGTCTTGCCAAATGCCCCCCTCTGTCAAACAAGCGCGCAGCGTGCCAGGAGTGTGTACCTATATCTAACCCCAGAGAGCAGAAGCAGCAGAGGCCTACCTGCCAACACACTGGCCTAGAAATGAAGACAGGGAAGGTGAAAAACGAGGTCGGGGGTTGGGGGCTTTCTGGACTTCAAACGGTGTATATAAACAGTACGCGAGTCTGTTATCAAAATGTCTGTGAAAAACAATGCTGCTATACTCTATTCTTTACAGCGCGGCCAAAAATGTGTCGGTACGCTGAAGCATGTGTGTGTGGGTGTGCCCGAGTGTGAATGTGATTGTGTGCGAAACCCTTTGATGTGACCATCTGCTGGAGGTCTGCTATCAAACATACACTCCCTCACCCTCTGCCCAACTTTCATTTAATTCCACTCTGACTATCTGATACCTTCCCACCTTGTTTGTATGTGGCAGTTAATTTAAGAGCTAAAATGATGCTTACAGTAAGATATCAGTCAATCAGACACCCAAAATAGGCTTGGGCGGTATCTCGGGGTGCAACAATATGAGATTTTCACAGCATGACAACGGTCTCAGAAAATATCACGGTTTTACAGTATCACAGTATTAAAGAATTATTACTATTATTATTATTATTATCATTATTATTATTATTATTATTATTATTATTATTATTATTATTATTATTATTATTATCAGTCAGGATGGCCCATAAAAGAATGAAAACAGAAGGTTAGACTTGGTTGAACAAGCATGTTATCACTATAATTGAAACTTTAAACAATTTTTTCTTAATGGAAGTAGATTTAAAAAGTCACCCTTTTGAAATCTAAAAATAAAATAAAGGTGAAAACGTTTTTTTTTTCAATATCGTAGATGAGTAAATGTACACGGTATGATAACCATCAATGTCCATATCATGGTATACCTTTAAACTGCTATATTGCTGCAAAACTAGTGGTATCACAGTTTTATGTTACACCGGGGTATTTAGAAATCCCAAAGGAATTTTTTTTCAGTACCATCATGAATACAGCCGCTCCTCTATCTATTAAAATTACTGTATGTAGTGCACAGCACGCACCACCATAGCTCAGTCTCTGGTCTCTACTGGTGGAACAGGCAGCTGAGCTGAAAGACAGCATGACACCTAGTGGTGGAGGGAGAAGTTACAGGACTGTAAACACCTGGCAGCCAGCAGGCGGAGACCGTGGGAAATAACGGCAATTGTGGTGAATTAAAGATTTATTACGACCAAACCGGAGTGTTTGAGTGGCTGTTGAAACAGTGGACTTACTAAGTAGATTACTAGCAAGAGTAACCATGACAGTTTGGGTGAGTATTACTATGTTTCTGTTTGAGTTTGGATAAAGTGTGGTTTATAAGTTAATGAGACATATAAGTCATGAAAGTCTTCTGTGATCGAGAGAGAGCAAAATTCAAAAGGTTTATTAATGAAAAAGGGGTTTTATTAACATTTTGTACGTTTCCATTGTGTAACTATTAATTTAAAGGCTAAAAGTAAGTAGCACACTCGCTGTCGGGGTTGGGGGAGGGTCAGGGTAAATAAAGGTATTCCCCTGGTGAAATTTCAGGAAGGTATGAAGGTATGAAATATCACATACTGCCCAAACCTAACCCTAAACACAAAATGTCCCATATATAGTTTATTCAAACAATCCACGTCTCAGTGTCCTGTCTATTCTAGACGATCCCCCTGCCCGACTGCCAGACGAGGGGAATAAAGCAGCCAAGGAGTGACAGAGCCTGCTGAGCCAGGACTGATTCATTAGCCTGGGGACGGTGTGGGCATCTCACACCATCAGCACTGCCAGATTTACAATCCTCCAGTTCCAAATGAAAGTCTGGCTGAGACATTTCAGATGAAGCATAGGTTCAGGTCAGTAATGAAACCCAGTTAGAATGATAATGATAATGGCTTCCAACACGTTCTTTCATCTTATTTGGAGAGGGGATCTACTGTGGGAAAAGCTTTTCGTGGTAAAATAAAGCAAAATTATGCTGATCACTGTTAAGAAAACCTACATGTATCTACATATACTAGGGGTTGATCAATTACATTTTTGTTTGTTTGGTTTTTTTCAGGTATGGCTTTCAGGTTCTTCATCCATCCAATAACAATGTCTCCAGCACAACAGAACAAACAGAAAATAAAAGTGGTCTTTTTCTAACCATGACCATACTGTAGTTGTGGTGTACAAATACTGCAGAAGAAAGGTCTTTATAAGATCTAAATATTGAAAAAAAAGTAATCGAATGAAATTCAAGGTTTCGAAGAATCATCCAAATTTGAAATTCTTATCTGGTGATAGAGTTAAACCTTAGACACCTAATCAAATTGGATTGATTTCTTTAAGAATCATGAAAAGAAAGCATGAGTAACTTAAGAAGAAATGACCCAAAAAACTAGCATTTTTTAAAAATAAAGTACAAGATAATTACCTGAAAATTAGAAAAAAAAAAATCAAATTAAAACAAAAAAAAACAACAACAAAAAACTAGGACATTACCTGAAGAGGTGGGGTTTTTTTGGGTTTTTTTTTAAATCCCTAGCTTTTAAAAAAAAAAGCCAAAGACACAAGAGACTGAAGACATATCTGGCAGAAAATAAAAGTAAAATCATTCAAGAATCCACAACCTGTTCATATTCTGTATGTATATATATATATATATATATATATATATATATATGTGTCTCAAGTAAACTACTGCCATAAAATAATCCATCCATCCATACAGTTCCTCATTGGTCAGGATCCATATACAAAGGAAAAGCATGTTGGCCTATTTTCTATAAAAAGTGATAGATGTTTTGCATGCACAGTGGGTGATGAGACACATACTAATCTGCTGATAAATAAAGCTACAGTAAGAATAATGACACATTGACTCTAAAGGCTTCTTTCCTCAGTATAGGGGAGACTTTTGTTGTTGTAACTGGGAGTTCAGCAAGCTGACTTCCTGTTGTAAATTCCCCTTCATGCAGTGGTTTCCTGTTCAGAGCCAGGGAGATGGATTTCCAAAGAAAGAAGTCTCAAAACTTTCAAAGGAGCATAAGGTTTCTGAGCTTTGACGCAAACAAAAAAACTCTTTTTTAAAAATACAATGGAGACGGGAAAATGTGTTTTCCAGTCTTAGGAAATGTATTATTTAAACAAGAGGGGACACTTGATGTCAAGATATGTCAACATTAAGTCTGAATAGACAGAAGGCCACAACAAAACACTGTGTAAAACATCTACATTTTTCCATTGAATGTCCAAAATATCAAGTATATCCACGTGACATCAAGCACAAAAAAGCAGAATTATTTGCCAAGTGGAACCGTTCAGATCTCACATCTAGATGTATTCACAGCTGAGTTGGAGGTGTGAAAAATAAATGAGCTCCAGCATGTTACAGTACCAGTCTCCACACAGGAAGTCAGGGTGAGAGTGTGTCAAATGGGAGGACAGGAGGGGCTGGGGGGGAGGTGTTGAGGTGGCGTAGACTGATGGGGGAAGCCAGGAATGTGACCTTGCACAAGCATAGCGACTCCTATATTATTTACGGAGGGGTGGCAAAAAAAAAGAAAAAAAAGGGGGATGAGGCAGACTCAATCAAAAAGCAGGAACAAGTTACAGAAAACAAAAATCAGTCATGAGCTATTATTGACTCTGCTCCAGGCGGAGGGAGCTTCATTACATCTGTCAAAGCAGCTTTTCAGATGAGAGCTGTGTCCTCAAAGGGCAAGTTGCGGCAGGGTGCAAGCAAGAAAGTAGCACAGGTCACAAAGAGGAAAGCAAGTCACTGAGGCTTCACCCACACTAATACTTTTGCGTTTTAAATAGGGATTTCAGTTTCGGTTAATTTTCTTTTGATAGACTAACAACCCTAAACCGGTAACTAACCGGTTATAAGGGGAAAAAAATACATGAAATACAAGAGGTCAGTCCTTTTAGTCTGTTGCTCCACTGAGTAACCATTGCTGCTGCTTTTCAAAGCACCATCTATTTAGAAGTAGTGAGATCTTAAAGTTTTGTGATGTAAATGTCTTGACTTTTGTTTTATTTTCTTTATGCTATCAGACAGGCGGCCAGCCGTGTTAACACGTGGAAACATGCCCGCTGCACAGCTTTCAGTCCCCACTGATTCCTCTGCAGCCACACTGTCCACCAGCCAGTTCGGGTGTGAGCTGCTCTTTTGACACTCAGCTGGTAACTCTGTCCCTGTGGTGAAACACTTCTATGCCCATCTTCTGGTCTCCCCCGCAGGTCAGGTGAGTAAGCTGCTTCATTATGAGCTGGAAAACTCTTTAAGCATAATAACTATGTTAGCAGCACTAGCTGTGCTGACACTGCTAACTGCTAAATGTCCTCTGTGGTTAACTGTTGACGAGTGCTTTTTAGTCTGGGTGTCCAGAAATGGAGGCTTTTGAAAAAGACGCAGACACCCACTTTCACTTCCTGGGTCTTAGCGGTAACACACACTAGCTGTATTTACACGTACCTGTTCAAGTGAATATCACGCCATTATGGCACCTCACCATTCTGTATAAAACGGCCGATCGTGAAAAGAAGGGACAGAGTAGCCTCGCCTCTGAGCCATGAATGGAGGTAGTAACAGCCCCAAAACGAGCTCTGTGTATAATGTAAATCCAGAAAGACATGTTTATGTGTGCAACTCACCACGGGAGATTTGACTATTAACTGTTAGCATAGTGGCTAATACAAAGAAGAAGAACAGTGACCATAAATGTCTGCAAAACTGGGGAAAACAATGAGATTCAGGAGCTCCATACCCTTTCGAGCAGAGAACCAGATCAGCCACCCTATTACAGAGAATGATCGTGGGATGCTGCCATGCTGTGTGCAGGCACACACTGCAGCGGAATGATGCCGCCATTGATTGGTTCTGTATAAAAGTGGAAGGGCGATATAAAGGGGGGACTTTGTTGCGATCCTATAGCGCCATCTCTGTGTAAAAGCACCTACTGATTCGCCATGCCCATTTGCCTTGACTTAAGAGTGCCTAATTAAGCATGTGTCATTACAGGCGATGCTGACCTTGTTGTCTGAAGTAGCAGATGTTATGCAGTTAAAATCTTCATCATGCTACTATTACCAATATGCGCAGGAGGCAAGATATTATTTGAGGAATTTGCAACAACTCTGCTGTACATGAATGGTCATGTGATGTGTATTTTAAGTGTTGTAAGGCATGTTAGTGTGGAGATTATTTCTGATGTTGTGCTAAAGCACTCGTGTGGATGTAGAACGTGGTATTGGTGTGGATGTATGTAGCCTCAGTGTGAAAGCTGAAACTAATATCACTGTGACTTGCTCTGACTGAAAGTGGAAACGAAGTGGAAATTGGTCCATTTAGAGGACTGGAGATGTGTTCTGCTAGAGCCAAAAACTTAATCACAGGATCTGTGGATGCACAGGGATTCGCCATCTGTGCTGAAAGGACTTTGTTAGTTGTTTACTCTGGTAAACAAGTCTGTCAAACATGGCAAATATTTCTAACAACTCAACAGTTTGGGAAATAATCTTTTTTGCTCTATATTGGCAAGAGTTAGATGAGAAGATCAATACTGTTAGATAAATATGCAGTTGAAACCAGCAGAACATTTCTGTTTGTGTATGAATAAAAAAAAAAGACGTGTTTATCAATAAAATTTAGACGTGTCGGTAGACATATTTGCTTTGTTTTGGACAATGGCAGGATAGCTGTTAACAGTCTTTATGCTATGCTAAGTTGATCACCAGCTGGGCCTGCCTCCATACAGGTACTTTCCAAAATGTCTAAATGTAAGTTAGTCTGAAGTGACTCTGAAATAACTATTTCCTTTAGGTACTGATTGTTTTTTCCCCTTATTTTTTTTTTGATAAGTGAGGAACAGTCAAGCCGATACACCAACAAAGGGGACTTTTCAAAATATGTAATAATAAGATGACGAATACTGGGATGTAGCTGTAACCAGTGTGAATTATTTGGAATTGGTCACTGAAATTCCAAGAAGGGAAGACCAGTGACTGGAAGGAAACAAAAAGCAGAGCCAGACAGACAGAAATGATGAGACAGGTTATTCACAGGAACTACTGACTCCCTGGTGACAGAGAGCTCCTCCCCCTACAGGACCACCGAGGCTGCTAAACCACTTCCTCTCTCCTCAGCTTTCCTTTCCTCCACCTACAGCCAAAGTGCTGGAGACTATGAGGCTGTGAGTCCAGGTCAAACTTTAACCCTGCTGCTGGTTGGAAAGCACATCATTGTGTTCAGTTTATAAATTCCTACTGGTTTATATTTAGATCAGGAAGGTGCATCATGGTGCCTTTAACCTCAGATACAATCAAGGAAAAAAAAAAGACTATTCTTAGAACCAGGAATCTGGTGTTGACAAGCTCTAACACTGGTGGGAAAGAGTGAAGTAAAAAAAGGCTTTACACATTTGCCTCTCGCCTATGTTCATCTCATCCATGTTGAAAAGCTGCGTTAATTTCAATTGCGTCCTGTAGCTTGTGCAAAACCACTTATCATGTGAAGTCAAAAAAAAGGGAACCCAAAGGGATTACTTCGGCACACTGGCATTGAGCAAAGGATTTATAGTTAAAATGCCATTATTAGTTTAAGCAAAACAAAGCACTGCCCGCCGGGCAGAGCATACATGCTCGTTTTACAGCTAAACAGTACACTACAATATGTTTCTGAAAATATTTGAAATAAGAAATTTTGATTCATTCTAGTTTTATAGTTTCACAGCAGTGATTGACACATATTGAAAACTGGATTAGAAACTCCTAAACTCTGTTGGTTGTTTTCCTTCAGCCATCGTGAGTTCTAGCAAATGCCATCAGAAGACTATGTGTCTCATGAACTGTTTCAACAAATATGATACCAATACCAACTGCAGCTTTAAGAAAAAAGTAAAAGGTGTTTCTCCTTAATCTATAACCTGTGATCCGTAATGCTTGAAAATAGAGGTAATCAGTGGACTGACAGCATGGAGCAAATTTTTTTTTTGCGCTTTCTTTACGTCTCATTTAGTGCCTCTTGAGTTGAATTTCAATAACATACACGTCATATCTTTGATCACATCACATGCACCATCTCCTAGAACATACCCAACTGATGATAAGGACCGCCATTCAAACCCTAAAGCATGACAGTCCTAATCAGCTCCAGATGGTATATAGTACGCTATGAGTTATGTCATTGCCATTCCAGTGCACTAACACTCTGTAGGCCCCATGGAGCTCTGGCTCAGGCTCTGCAGCGTCACAGCAGCCCCATAAACAACCTTTCTAAACAACAGGTTGTCAGCTGTAAATCTGCTGCATGTGGACACAACCTCTTTGTGCACAGAAAAGCCGTGACACTGACCGCTCACCGAGGTACACCCAGCGCCGCGGGGAGGTCATCAACTGAGCCGTTACAGAGTGCTGGCTGTGGAAGCTTCTTGTTGATCACTGGTGTGCTTCCGTCGTCACGGCGATAGTAAAATTAACCATGAATGAGCTGTCTTTCATGGCGGTGCAGCAGGAGCCTTGGGGGCATGTTGTGTGATGTAACACTGTCACAAATGTGTCATTCCCAGGGGCTTCAATGGTGGAGATACAGAGGGGGCTTTGAAGTGTCACAATGAACACTGGGCTTTGTGCTCCATCAAGTCCCCCAAAACTCCGCCAGCTCCCATCATAACCCCGCCCCCGTCCAGGGTCCTGGGTTCCATCACACAGACCCAGAGATGGAGGTTACATAACCTGCTTACAGGAAGTCAGACTGATTCAAATGAAGAAAAATGACCAAGAACATTTGACCCCTTTGAAGTTTTTTGCAAGCTTCAGCCTCCTTGTAAAAAAAAAAAAAGTTTAGAGTGGGCCCATTGCCAAAAGGTAGTGCTCAAGAATGCACATATACACACACACACACACACACACACACACACACACACACTGACAGCTTCTGCACATTTCCCATGAAAGGTCTGCAGCAATGGGCGGTAATTAGAGGGAGAGACAGAGCGAGAGTGAGTAAGGACTCCCAGTGGGCTCGGAGACAGCAGGGGGGAATATGAAAGCCTCGTCCCCACGTCCAACCACCTCTCTGGTATTGTTTACCAGCGGCCCGACGACACAGGGGGGTGTTTAATGAACACTGCTCCCCTGCCGGCCGTCTGAAAGGAGGGCTGTCCATCCATACTTTTCTGATGACCCTGTGCATTACCGGCAGACTGCTGACAGAGAGGTCAGAGCCAGGACGGAGGGGCCAGTCACTGCAGTTTTCATTTGTGCTTAAGATCGATTCATAATGAAGTGTGGAAAGGAATGACACAGCGTGTCAACACTGTGATGGCTATTCATCAGGGGGAAGTCAGATGACGACAATTGTAGGCCGACAATTACTACCTATGTCCTGTGACAAAAAGCATGTGTATGACAGCGTGCATTTGGATAGATTTACACATTTTAAGCATTTAACTGTCTGTTCTTGGTTGTTTTACATGCCGGAGTATCTTTTTGATTTTATGACGAAGGTATGTAAAAAATGAGGGCAAAAGGTAAATAACTACACGCCAAAAGTTTTGGGCATCGGACATGACATACAGTCTGGCTTTTATCTCAGGGAAGGCGACTGACTGGCTTGATGGTTTGGTAGATGAGTCTAGTATCTTATCTGCACTTGCATCCAGTGTCTCATAGAAGCAGAGCCTGTCCTCCTCCACTCAGCCCCTCCCTGCTTTCTCTGCCGCCCCGTGTTGTGAACTGAACGTGGCTATCAATCAGAGATTGTACTGCAGAATCTCCTCACATGACAACAGATCAGACCAGATTAACTACAGACAGAAACTTTTTACAAGCGCATGTGGCATAATAACAAAACAGAAATCTAACAAACCCAACCTATAGTTTTGAGAGACCAGATCTACAAGTCAACATGAAAATCCAACAAAAAAGCATGGACTCACCAGCTTTTTCTGTCTCAGGAATGGTAGAGGTGCTCTGGAAAAGAAAAGAGACAAGAGATTATAGTTGAATGGTAGATGGATTATTATTCAGATTTATACCGTATGTTACATCAAACACACCTGTGAAACGGCAGCATGGACAACTTAGTCTTAGTCAATCAATCAATCAATCAATCAAATCTTTATTTGTATGGCACTTTTCATACAAAGAGTAACACAAAGTGCCTCACAGAGATTAAAAACAATAACAGAAATGAAAAACATCAATGAAAATCAAGAAAAATACAGACAGCCTGACCCTCCCACCCCCACCTAGGCGTGCATGACAACACACACACAATCATGTAGATATTCCCACACATATTCGCCAAAGGCACCCGAACATCCACCCTTACCACCCACACACACACATACACCAACACACCAATTGTTACTAAAGAGACATGGCTAGGCACTGAGACCTGAGGGAGAAGCTACCTTTGGGGGCCAACCTCACTGAGAGGGTCACGGTCCAGCACCGCCCAGTATACAAGACCATCCCAACCCGAGGCGGGACAGGGTGCCCGCACCAAGATGCCGAGCCCTCTAGCCACCCGGGCCGAAACAGTCCACGGTACAGCACCCCCAATGGTGGACCAGAGACCACTCCCAGTCCGGTAGGCCCCGATGAGGAAACACTGGAGCTAAAAACTAACACAATAAAATAAGGTAAAGAACATAAAACCTAAGAACGTAATGGACTGAAACAGTAAAATAAGACAAAGAATACAAGTGCACAGTAAAATAGATTAAAGGTTATAACCGCTAATAATTAGATAGATAAATAAATGGGAGACTAAAACAGTGGGATAAGATAAAATAAAAAAGGAGAATAAATAAATAAATAGTTAGTTAGTTAGTTAAAAGCCTGATTGAAAAGATGGGTCTTGAGCCTCTTTTTAAAAAACCTCAACACTGTCTGTGATCCTGAGGTTCTCCGGGAGGCTGTTCCACAGACGGGGGCCATAGTAACTGAAAGCCGCCTCCCATTTCTTTTAGAGCTAACTTGTGGTATGGTTAAAGGCCAGTGCGGAGGACCTCAGGGTCCTTGAGGGTTGATAAGGTAAAAGCAGCTCAGTTAGGTAAGAAGGCCCAGACCTTTGAGACACTTAAAAACAAGTAAAAGAACCTTAAAATCAATCCTGAAAGCACCGGAGCCAATGAAGCGATTTTAAAACCGGTGTAATATGCTCCGCCTCTGGTCCTCGTCAGCACTCGTGCGGCCGAGTTCTGCAATAGTTGTAAATTGGAAATGCTCTTTTTGGGAAGACCAGAGAGCAGGGCATTACAATAATCTAGGCGACAAGAGATAAAGCATGCATCAGTACCTCCGTGCTGGCCTGAGAGAAAGAGCGGACTCTGGCTATGTTCTTTAGATGATAAAAACCAATTTTGTTGTGTTTTTGATGTGTGGGATAAAAGTAAGCTCAGAGTCAAAATCACACCCAGATTTGTTACAGATTGTGATGTTCTAAAAGCCTGTAACTTTGGTAAAAGTCTCTCTTTCTGGCCTTCAGGACCGATGACTAAAACCTCTGTTTTGTCCTGGTTGAGCTCTAGGAAATTTGCTGCCATCCATGAATTTATGTCTGAAATGCAGTTAAAAAGGGCATCAATAGGCCCTGTGTCATCAGGAGACACAGCGATGTACAGTTGAGTATCGTCAGCATAACTATGAAAGCTGATGCCGTGACTCCTGATGGCGTCCCCAAGGGAAGCATGTACAGATTAAAAAGAGTTGGGCCTAAAATTGACCCTTGGGGGAACCCCACACTTTATCTCATAGTTCCTGAGGAACATGTATCCATACTTACAAAGAAGTGTCGATCTGTGAGGTGGGAGTGAAACCAGTTCAGAACAGTACCAGAGGCCGACCAGGTTCCTCAGTCTATTTAATAAAATGTGATGGTCTACTGTATCGAAGTGGCGGTTAGATCCAGTAGTACCAAGACAGTGATTTTATGGTTATCTAAGTTGAGCCTGATGTCATTTAAAATCTTTACAAGGGCCGTCTCGGTACTGTGATTCATCCTAAAACCAGACTGACACCTCTCTAAAATGTTGTTGTGGTTAAAAGTCATTTACTTGGTTAAACACAAGTTTTTCCAAGATTTTACAGAATGGTAAGTTCGATACAGGTCGATAATTATTAAAAATGTTGGGATCTAATTGCTCTTCTTCAGAAGGGGTTTCACCACCGCCGTTTAAAGGAGGTGGGGAAGACACCGTCTGAAAACAGTCTCATGTATATCAATTGTTCCTCAAAGAATGCATGAAACGTTTTAAAAATGGAGTGGGAATTGGGTCTAGAGGCAGGTTGTGGGCTTTACTTGGGAGAAAAGCTTCGACCAAGTGTCCTCGCATCTACCAGGGCAAAACTCTCCAGTGTTTCCTCGGTAAAATCAATGATCCGGGTGAGTGGACACTTAAATCTGATCACGGTAAAGGCTGATCTGATGTCATTGATTTTACTTCTGAAGTGGTCTGCAAAATCCTCACAAAGGCGTCACTTGGTATCTTGGAGGGTCTATTAAAATTTACGTTTGTTAAAAGGTCGATTGTGGAGAAAGAGGAATTTTGGGTTGGTTTTATGGTGCGTTGATTAATTTTGAAAGTGAGAAATTCTTGCCTGTTTGACAGTGTTATTGTAGGTTTTGAGGTGTTCACGGAATATTTCGTAGTGAACTGTTAACTTTGACTTTAGCCATCTCCTCTCAGCACTCCTGCAGTTTCTCTTCAGCTTTTTGATGTTCATATTTCTCCAGGAGGCGGTGTAGGTTTTGTTTTAACAGTCTTCAATTGAAGTGGGGCCACTGTGTCCAGTGTTGTCTTTAATTTATTGTTAAAACTGTCAACAATGAAATCACATTATGCTGTTAAAATATTCGCTGTAGTGCTCTGTGAAATCTGGATAAACTTTGCAGCAACTCTATAAGTTAGGTATCTTTTCCTCACTGATCTCACGACGGGGCCTCCCGTTGATTAAAACTGGTGACTGTAAAAAACACACAAAAGTGGTCAGACACAGCCAGATCCACAACAGATGGCCCACCAATGGACAGGCCATAAGTTATGACCAGGTCCAGGGTGCGCCCCCTGCTGTGAGTTGGCTGTGTGACATGCTGTCTAAAATCTAGGCAGTGTAAAAGGTTTAAAAATTCTCTGGACACTGTGTCTGAGGAGTTGTCCATGTGCAAGTTAAAATCACCAGTTATTAAAATTCTATTGTATTTACTATAGATAATTGATAAAAGTTCGGAAAATTCATTGATAAAAGATGATGAGTACCTGGGTGGTCTGTAGAGCGGTTAAGCAAAAAGAATGGGGGTTGCTAAAACAAAGGCATGATACTCAAATGATACGAAGTTGTTAAAAATACTTCATTTGAGCACATGGTAATCTTTGTAATTGAAGCAGTTCGCCTCCTTTTTGCCCTCTCGAGTTGAAAATAAAAGTTAAAATTTGGTGGGAAGCCTCAGTGAGAGCGACAGGTGCATCAGTGCCAAGCCATGTCTCTGTCAGTAGAATGATGTCTAAGTCGTTGTCTACAATAATATCATTTATAATAAATGATTTGTTTAAAAGGGAAGCGCACATTCAGGACAGCTATTTTAGTGTCTGCACTGGACGTGTGCTTGTCACCTCAACTCGGGGGATTTTTAAAATACAGTTATTTCTATGAACAGACCCTGGTCTTACCTGTCTGTTGTTTGTAATTCTGGTTTCGATTGTCTGAATATTATCCTGCGCCTGTATAGTGGCGGGTGACAGTGGAGGTGAAGGTAATTGGGAGGCAGGGGGTCTGTAAGTGCGTGTGTCATTAGTGAGTCAGGAGGAGGTGTGGAGCATGAGCGGATAGTCAGTCAATGTTCACAGATAAAAGATGTGAACCATTCTTGTTTGGGTGGAGGCCGTCGTGTTTGAAAAGGTGGGGCCTGTTTAAAAAAAGCTGCAAAGTTGTCAACAAATGGGATACCTTTTCCCAGGCAGTATCCCTTCAACCACGATGCAGCTGAAAGGCGGGAGGTGGTGGCGTCACCGTAGCAGGGGGGCGGGCCTGAGATAATTAACGCTTCCCGTGTCCAGCAGGTGGTCAATTAGGGTGGCGAAGTCCCGTTTAAAGCTCCGACTGCTGGTATTTTGATGGTTGATGCCGGCCTCCAGGACCAGTGTAGAAGCTGAGCTATGCTGAGCACTCAGCTGCAGAAGCGGAGGATGCAACGATCCTTGACCCGTGCGCCAGGGGTGGCAGAAGGTCCGACCGCCATGCACTGCCACGTGCCTGACCATGGAGGTCCCAACCACCAGCACAGAGGGGCAGGTGCGCCTCTCCAGTGCGTGCTTGACTGGGCCATGGATGGTGGAGAAGGCGGGGCCGTGTGGCTCCGTGCCTCACGGAGAATTCCCAGAGTAAGCCCCAGCGGAGCGCTGTTGTTGTGCGAAGCATACGAACACTGGTCAAATCAGACCCGTTGGGACCCGAATTGGTGTCGATTCGCGGGAGCGAGGGGCAGCCACTGCCCGTTGAGGTATCGAACCCGGCTGCTATGGGTGGTCATGCGGGATGTCTTGGACAGCGTTCTTCAGCAGCCTCATACGCGTGGCCGAAGACGTTGCCCGGGATGGCAGCTGTTGGTCCCGGACAAAGAAAACCATGATGTCTTGTATTTTGGGATATTATGGGTTTTACACAGATGCCAAAGGTGAGCTAAAGAATATTACTGAGCCTATCTGCGTACCTGGACCACCACTGGGATCAACCATTCACAGCTCTCTGACATCATTAGTGCGCTGCTCCTGTACTTCTTTCAAAATCCCTTTGTGCTAAGCTAGATTTTATAATTGAAGTTAATATAATGGAACAAAATCCTTGGTAACACTTAACAAGTAAGCTACTGCAAGATTAGCGAGTTAGATTGTTAACTGGGCTATGCTAACTGCTAAGCTTGCCATATGTTAGAATATTAGCAAGTTAGCTTTCTCACAAGGTAAGCTAAGGGTGATAATATTATATTGCTGTTGCAACAACCTGTCATGAAGACATTTTCACTCCTTTTTTAAAGCTAATTCAAAAGTTATTTTTTTTGCAAGACTGAAGTGTAAGTGTTAATTCAGGACCATGATTGTCATGTTGATCTTGGATTGAGTTGTTTACACTGATCCAAGATCAACATGACAATCATGGTCCAGGATCAAAATAAACAAATTATCCAACGTGGCAATAATAATTAATACTAAAAATTTTGAAAATGCAAAAGGCTCCAAGAAAAAGGAGAGAAAAATGTATTCATGACAGGTTGTTCCAACAGCAATATAATATTATCCTCACTAACGTTAGTGAACAAAATTCTGTCCCATTTAGAAGTTTACTCTTTAGCATAGCCTACATAGTAAGAAGGCTAAATCACTAATATTTAAGCATATGGCAAGCTTAGCAGTTAGCATAGCCCAGTTAGCAAGCCAACTCACTAATCTTGCAGTAGCTTATTTGTTCAGTTTCCCCAAAGATTTTTTTCACTTGTAGGCCCACTAACTTTTGTTAATTAGCGTAACTCTAAAGAAGCACAAAGGAAATTTGAAAGAAGCACAGTAGCAACACACTGATGATATCGGAGGTTTGTGATTGGTCAAACGCAATGTTGGTCTAGGAACGCAGTGTTGGATGTTAATCCAGGAACATCCCCCAATTAGCTGAACTGTGTTGTGCGAATAAACTATTGATGGAAAATATCAAAATAAGATTTATAATTTAGTGTTATGATGTTGTGTTGTGTGGTACATTTATAATTCCTTTGCATGTTCTCCCTCCTAATCGATAGACATCTTCTGAAGTGTGAACTTCAGAATCTACACAAGATGAAATAGTGTGTCTTATCTGTGTATTTGAGTGTAATTGTGTCAAATTGAGTTGGCCCAGGGTGTGATAACGATAAGCTTTCACATTATTATATGCAAAATGATCAACAATATCACCTTTTTCTGTTATGTCCTTAAATGGAGTGTGCAGCTACAGTAATGTGTTCCTGCACACACCAATAAGACAATATTAGAAACAAAAACTGTCCATACACAGACACACCAAGCACATGGTTTCTAAAACACTGGATGAATATTTCTCCGCTGTGCAAACGTGGTAATAAATGGTCAGAGCAGATAACGAAGCCGCCAGAGGCTTATTAACAAATATCACATCATTAAAGTCTGAACTACACCGTGCTCTCTCTGATTCACTGTTGATCCAGCCCTCACATAGGTACTGCAGAGACATGACTGATAACATCGCATCACATTTTGCAGCATTAGAAGATCGTCATCATTCTGCACACGTATTACTTCCTTCTTTGGCTTTGTTGTGGGTTTTAGAGAATACAGTGAGTTTTTGGTAAAAATAGACCAGTGTGTGTGCGTGTGCGTGTGCGTGTGTGCGTGTGCGTGTGTGTGTGTGTTGAGGGCAGCAGTCAGTTGGAATGCAGAGGTCTTTCTAGCCTCTGACTTTTGACCTCAGGTTCCTTGGCTGACCTCCACACCCTGACCAGTGTTAATCCATACTCCTCTGGAACAGCTCAGACTGAACAAGGAGAAAATGGTACATTCTCTATATGAGTTATCCACTTTGTCCACATTGCCATTGGTGTGCAAAACATGTAAATATCTACTTTCCTCCCTATATTTCCATACAAATAAATGTCGACCTCCTCCATGTTTACTCTCTCCCCTCATGCCTAATTAATGTGATGTAGCAATGTCCTGCTGTGACTACTTTAAAGCCTGTTTACCCTTTGGCACCTGCTCACACAACTGATTCAGGACAGCCAGAGCCATACTGGTCATCATTCTAAGGGTCCGTTTACACGGCAATGGTTCTTGCATTAAATTTTTTGTTGCGGTTTGGCCTTTCATTCACATCACAACTGCATTTTGGGGTCCTGAAAACACAAACTTTTGAAACTGACTTCAAGAGTGTAATACTTGAAAATGCCACCCTCTCTGTCTCTGTGTAAACTGGCATTGCGCGGATCCTGTGCGTACGGTGACGTCATGGCTGCACTTTGTGCATGCGCCTTGTTTTCTTCTATGGTGTGTCATTACAAAGTTACGCCACCAACAACTGGCTACGGTACAAGGTGCCACCTCAGTTTTTAACCATGTATACACATAAACACACCAATGGAACAGCCATAAGGAGCAATTTGGAGTTCAGTATCTCGCCCAAGGATACTTCAGCATGTTGACTGGAGGAGCCGGGAACTGAACGGCCTACTTTCTGATTATAGGACAACCCGCTCTGTTACTTAGCATTATGATAAAAATAATTTTTACACTTCTCGTAGCAGTTACAGTAAGTCTAATCTACACAATCATTATTTCCCCAAATCCACTGTGACTGCAAATCTGATTAAGTTCTGAAGCTCTTGGGAATTCCTCCTTTGAGTCACCTTCTGTGAGAACAGAACCAAATATATGATAAGAGCTTTACTTTCATTATTATTCACCCTGACTTGTATAGAACTTTTTTATGAGAAAGATACAATCATTAACAAGCAAAAATGTGACTACAGGTCCTTCACTTCTCAAATATCAAGAAGGCTGTTATATTTTCCCACCACAGGCGTGACACAGTCTGCTGAGCGTGAACACAATGCCTGCTCTCATACACCAGTTTGTTTTTGCGAACGTGTCGGCTGATTCACGCTGGATAAAGTGTTGTCTTGGTCCCAATCTGTCTCTCTTGAATTTTTTAGAAGCCGCAGGATGAGCATTCTGTGCAACCTCTGCAGACAAACTTTAAATAAGATCCAAATCTAGAAGTCCATCATTGTGGTATGCCTGCTGAGGTGTGTCTATATGTGTGTGTGCGTATGTAAGTGTGTGAACATGTATTTGTGCATGATGTGTGGGCAAAAATGGCATTTAATCACTTCATGGGTCACTTTTCAGACACAAGTTGGATACAATTTCCTCTGTGGACAAATAGCTTTACAATTTATTGCTGATTAATGACCTAAAAAAGACACCGGGGAGAAGCCGCAGCCAAAGACTCCTACTCACTCCTCTGTCACTAAATCACGGGCACAAACAGAACAATAACAGAGAGGTGAAATCAGAGAGAGATTTATATTCACTGCTTTTATAGCTGTTGGACTTGAGTCATATTAGCTCAGCTTTTTTTCAGCCACAACAGTGACCTCGCTGCATTCCCCTGAGTGCACAACACTGTGTGAGATTCTGTCAAGACAACATTAACAAGCTGTTCAGTTTTTGTTTATTACAATTTACATAAAACGTCTCTGCTGGCAAACAGGTGAGATATCGTGCATTTTCTTCTTTTTATTTTTCTTAACATTCACCTTTACACCCAGTTTAATTTGAAAGATTACTACTGTCTTATTTTAATTTCACAGTTTTAATTAAATCAAGCAGCATCCTGCTTGTGCCAAAAACTGCAGTTTCTCTAATGTCCACTTGAAGCTGGCTCCAAGAGTCAATCCCCATAGACCCTAAAGTTAAAATGTCCAACTGTATAGCAGATATAAACATGTTCACAGCCTGGTACAAAAAACGGTTTTGGTCACTATTTCTAATTTCAACATTCATGACAACTCTACAGAGGATAAATCTGTATAACTCCACTGTTTAAATGTTATTAAACCTTAAAGTTGCGTACAATTAAGTGAATGCCTGCTTTTATTGACAGTTGGGTGCTGTCCGCTGACAAATCGCTGCCACTGTGACAACTTCTTTAGGTAAGAAGTTGTCACAGTGGCAGTGTGTGTTTCTACCTTTCATGAAACTTAATTGTAACATTTTGGTCGTCTAAAAAAAAGTCCCGTTTAGCTAAGAGACCCCCTAAGGCAGTGGTTCCCAGCTGGTGGGTCACGGTCCAAAAGTGGGTCCATTCTGAATAGACTATGAGTGACTTGTGAATGTTTGTGGCTTGTGAAAGTTTGAAAAATAAAAAAAAAAAACACACTTTATTTTGAAGTGCAGTACATTCCTGGCAAAGAGCTTTTATTTGGAAGTGCCATTTGTGTTTATTCTTGCAATACATTTTATTTATTTGTGTTCCATGCCAACGTGTTGCTTACATTTTATAAAATGAAATTGAATATTTGGCAGTTTATCTTATGTGTGAATCTTGAACTAATAACTAAGGAGAAATCTGGACCCTGATTGGACCAGCTAAGAACCACTGTTCTAAGGGGTTGGTTATTCAACTTTTCTGGAAAACACATTTTGTTTCAATATTTTTAAGACGGTTTTTTACTCACGAAAATTAGCATTAGCAATGTCAAAGTCAACCATATCTGTAAATGCATCGTGCTAACTAAGCTAGCAGCTAGCGTTATTACTACCCTCTTGTCCAAATATGGTCACTTCTGGTTCCATAACAGGAGCCGTAAAACTGGAACTCAAGGCTTCAAAACAGGAGTCTACAAACCAATGGTTGACAGCATGATGAGTGTTCTGTATGGTTGGCAACATTATGTATTACATTTGAAGTAGGAATGAATGACCTTGGGGCCAAAAACAGAGTTGGGAAGTTGGAAAGCATCAAGACGGACTAATGGAATGTCAGATTTAGTGTTTTTGTAGGATTTGTTGACAATAAGAAGAATACAGAATAGCATCAGTCATTAATTCCACTATGATACATTGAATATATCATCACACAGTGTTATTGTTAGACAGCACTGAATCTTTTCAAGTGTGGATTTGTGCCAAAGGGTTGTTACTTAACATCGAGGCACAGTGGTGTTAAAAAAATAAATTTCTATACTTGTAATGATCTGCTGTTACTCCGCACTCGCAGAAAGAAAAGCCTGAATAATTGAATCAGTATGGGAGGTCTGTGTGGGTCTCTGCTTAGTACTAACAAGACATTTCAGTTCAGCAGTGTGAACCTTCCTATTGTGTAAACACCACACCACGAGTTCCTGTCAATGACCCATGAAGTCACTTACACACAGTGTAAATCTCACCTTCACACAATGCTCTGTTTTCCCTCATAATAGCAATTACAGTTGAATAAATGTGAGGGAGCACAGAGCCGAACAAGAATGTGAATGAATGGGTACCAGTAAGTACCAGTGTTTTCACAGCACCACGGTCGCATATTTTCCCGATGTTTGCCTGCGCTCCCACTGGCATGCCACTGCGCAGGTTGTCCCAGTGTGAGGTTGCGCGGGCCGTGTCAGGTGTCCACTGGGGAGCTGTAGGCTGCACGGCACACAAGCGTCAGCTGCCTCATTTACTGCCACTAATTTACTGGAAATGGGCTGTGTGGGGGGCACGGGGGTTATGGTATGTGTTTGCTTTACACATGTCCCTGTGTGTGTAGTGGCCTGCAAAGCATGTGTGCCTGCGTGATTAACCACTGTAGGGTCATTATTGTCATTACTGTAGCAGGAAGCTCAGTTTAGTGGGTTTTACTATACACAAATACACTATTTCAGTTTTAGTAACAACAATTTTTTCGTGGCAGCACTCCAGCCTGCTTCTCCACACTGTAGACATGTCGACTGACTTTTTCTGAATGTAACTATAACTGACTACGAGCCTACTACAAAAGATCTGAACAGCCCCTTTAACATTAAATTTCTCCTATTTTTCATCTCAGTATCACCAAGTGCATCATGCCGTTCAAGCTCATCATTAAAGCTATATAATATTTACAATAAATGAAACATTCAAACCAATCAATCATCTATGGCCTTATCATCCATTTAAATGGCAGTGTTCTATGTCTGGCTCATCATTTGACACAGTTCACCCAAATTCAGCCTGACATTGTAAAACTTTCTTTTGATTATTTCTTTTTAATTTTGGGACTCCCTCAAGAATTTAAGATAATAATGATTTTAAACTAGAAAATTTCCCAAAGAAATGTTGATGGGTGCCTGCTCCGCCAAGTTATATTTAGTAATGTAATAAAAGTATTAATAATAGCAGCTGAATAAACACCTCAGCCACACTCTGTGTGTACAACACATATTACATACTAAATATGGCAAATATTGCATACTACATTTGTCAGGCACTACATACTACATAAGGCAGTTACTACATACTGTAGAGATAACAGTAGTAACAGGAGTAGTAACAGTAGCAGTAGTAATGGTAGAGGTAAAATGTTGATATATAATGTTTACATGGTCTTAAAAATGGAGCCTCTAACTCTAGTATTTTTGCACTGAAGATTCAGCACACACGTCTCTGTGTTTGTGAGTCATAATGTTCTAGAATAAAGTTTGACTGCACAGCATAAGTTTCCTCTAACTCATTCACTTCACTGGTGGAGGAGTTTTAAATAAGGAATTATCAAATCAAAGTATATGTGAGAAGAGTATGAAGCTAAAAAACTTGGTGTCACCTTTTAACTTGACAGATTTTGATACTCAGTGCTACAGACATATTTAGGTTTGTCCCAAATAAAAAGCACTGAGGTTAGACACACAGATGAAGTAACAAATATTTTGTTTTTCTCTAATAGACCCTACATTGTGTACAACTGTGTGTATGTGCGTATGTGTGTGTGTTAGTCAAAGATGTTAAGCAAGCCTTTGGCATGTGGCTCTTGCACAACAAATCCAAGTGGTCCACCATGCCTCTTAGCCCCACCGCCACCCTCTCACCCCCCCCACCCGCACTGCAGCTGCACAATGTGTGTGTGACTGAGAGTGTGTGTGTGTGTGACCACCCATGGTCTGTGCTGGCCAAGGATTAGGGGGCTCAGTCTAACCCAAACCTTTTTCTCCACCACTTAACGCAAAGGGCTAAATTGGTGCAGATGGCTTATGGTCAGGTAAGCTGGCGGCTCCGCCACTAGACGTATAAGGTAACTGTGTATGATAGGCGGCAGAGGGATATTGTGTGTGTGTGTGTGTGTGTATGTGTGTGTGGGTGCACGGACACGCCTTTGAGATGTTATCTGGAGCTCATTTCAGTTTTTTGACTGGCATGAATGTGCTCTTTCTGCCCTGCACTTATAAAAGAATTTATTCTCCATGCTCCGTCGACCCCTGAGTGCACGTGTGCAGGGAAACGTGGGAAACAATTTCAATTTAGCCTTCTTCTTTAGGAAATGTCCACCCCCCACCCACCCCTCATGCTTTCTCCCCGCATCCCCTCTCTACATTCTAATATGTTCCATATGTCACACTTGAAGTGTGTCAACAGGAAGTGATGCGATGACTTGGTGTAATGATGCGTTGGAACATTTCCTGCAGTAGATGTATATTAGCGTCCAGATGTTGGATTTAGCAGCTATTTCAAAAGAAAACAACTCTGGATAAAATTTGGTGACATCTGAACATGTCTCTGTAACGAGTTCTGACATCTTGTATGACGCTAAAAGCCTTGGTGAAATCTATAGCATGAATGGGTGCACTTTCCATCTTTAGTTGTGTCAGGAGGTTAATGATTTTACCATACACACTGTGCACTCAATCACACACACACACACACACTCTCTCAGACTGCCAGCTGATGCCTTGTTCTCTTATTCAACCTTGAGTCGTGAGAGAAAGAGTGAGAAACGTGGATGCGCACGCACACACACACACACACACACACACACACACACACACACACACACACACACACACACACACACACACACACACACACTTTTGCCTTTGTTTACAAGAGTAGGCTGAAGCAACAGGCTTCTGGTTTCAGGCGGTGTCTGGTGGGATTTAGTGCTGGGCCCCTGGAGCATAAACTGTGAACTGTTGACTGGCCCTTGGAATCCATCACCGGATGAGAGAACACTTAACATGTCTGACCATGAGACTCTTCCTCCCGAAAGGCAAACTAACTGGCCATTACCAAAGTCCACTTCTTGGATCACTGTTAGTTTAGACCAACCTGCTGCTTTGTGAAGAGATGGAAACTTTTTAAAATATCTAACTTCAGGTCTAACTTCACTAAACATGAGCTGTATCTGCATGACTGTATGCAGCCCATGGGTTTTTTCCCCCAGACAAAGTCCTCAATGAGACTCTATGGCTCTAACTGTGCACCCAAAAATTGCTTGCACATGTTAGATACTGCATATCATAATGCAATGAGATCTGATACAAATTATAAAGCTCTCACTCACCACTGTATGCTATAGTTCAGGGCAGGTTGGCTATTTTTCAACAACTTGGAGGCTCAGTCACTGGTATCTGTTTATTTATACAGCCTTACTGAGCAAACTCCTCTCATACATTTGCAATATGATTGAACAGAGATCTGACTGGTGCTATGGTTTGCAATCTCAAGGTCTAGTCTTGCTTTCTGTTAGTGCACGCACTGAGCTGGGAAAAAAAGCGTTTACATGAATATCCAATTTTCCAGTGAGTGAGGAAGATGACCGAGCTATCATGAAGAAAAATTGGTATTCATCAATAGTTACATGTAAAATGTCATAGTATCAAGATAGATTTATAAAGCTCAAAAAGGAAGTCCAAAACCTTTTATAATTGCATTGATTTTCATAAGCAGAGAATATATGTACTGCTCCTTTCCTTGCTGTTTCAATTGTCTTTATGCAAAAAACTAAAATCCAGATAGAGATAAAGAACCTCACACATAAAAAGGTGACTAATTTATCAATCCATCCCCTGTTTCAGGTTATTTTTAACCAAAACAGGCTACGTTTTCCTGTATAATGTGACCAAGGAGCTCCACAAGTGGTCTTAGAAATTTGGGTTACAAAGTTTGGGAATGGATGACAAGAACACATGGGACTGTTTAATTTATGTTCGTCTCATTTCTCTGATTAAGAGACAGAATGTGTCACCTGTTCCCGCTCACCACGCTGAATTTGTGGCTTATGGAGCAGAGTTAATAGGGATAAGTCTTATGATCCCAACTGCATCAACAATGCTAGCCTGTGGATTAGCTGCTGACATTTTTGGGAGAAAGCAGAGAGTGGGTTAACAACACAGAGGGATTAGACTGTCCTCTGTAGAAGACTGCTGTGGCCCCACAGCCGACATACGGCAGACACCCAGCTTATTGACTTACCAGAAGGAGCAGTGGGCAAGACCCTGCTGGGTCACAGTTTTGTAACATTTACTCAAGAATGCACACCATTCACTATCTACTTATGTGGGTAATGCATTTAAGCTGGTCAGCACTGAATGCTGGTTACCTTACTGTAAACACATTGTGCACATGGACAGCTTCACATGCCACAATAAGATATTTAGCTACTAAATAAACGTAACGAACTGCTTTAATAAGTAGGCCACATTCTAGGCAATGGAAGATATGTAAATTTCATTACATGATTATCACATCCAAAATATATAATATCATAAACTGTATGTTAAGAAGTAACAGTTTTGTCATTTTGCAAACATGTCTATGTACTAAAACTCCTTCCACTGCCTCCACCACCTTCAAACATCCTGAAACACCTACTACAACAAAACAACAATGTGTAACCCAAGGAAACACACCCGATCCAGGATGAGCTCTTCGCATCACAGAGGATGGCTGTAGCCCTACACTGGCTAAACAACAAAAATTGGATTTTACTAGTGGACAGCTGCAGGCTTTAAGCAACAATGAATGGAATGGACCTGCACTTGTATAGCACTTTTGTAGTTGTCACATTCACCCATTCACACATGCATTCATACACTGGTGGCCAAGGCTACCGTACAAGGTATCTCCTGCTACTCAGCTTTTATACATTCATACACATTTACACAGTGATGGCACAGCTATCAGGAGCAATTGAGGTTCAGTATTTTGTCCAAGGATACTCTGACATGCTGACTGGAGGAGCGAGGGATTGAACTGAATTAGAGGATGACCAGTTGCCACAGCCGCCCTGATGAAGCTTGTGGATGGATATTAAATATTGCCTAAATGTCTCCATGATCGATTCTCGGTCTTTCAGACATATCCTTGGGAAAATAGTGGTCGCATGTAACAGACAGCCCCCAGGTTAAAAAAAAAGAAGGCCGTCGAGCCTTCGCTGCACCTACCAGCGATCAACGTTACCCTGACATTCACACAGAGACACACATGCAAAGTCTGAGGAAAGAAGTCGCATTTACACATTTTGTGGGGTGCAACGGAAGAGTAATATAATGAGTAATTTAACAGATTACTGTTGGCATGTAGTAATGAGTAAAGTAGATGGATTACTTTTAAAAAGAGTAAAAAGTTAAGATTAATAAATTATATCTTTTGAGTGATGAGCATAATTCTGATTATGGTGCAGAGATATCAACTGAGGTAAGCATTCTAACCAGCTAATCACGGTCTGTCCTGTCTTGTTATACCACTTATACCTCGAGAGGCCATAGTAATGCACTGTAGCTTCAAGTCAGCCCTCAGGATGAAGCGGTAGAGCTGCCCCGAGGGGTACAGCCTCTGGTTAGAGGCACAGTAAACACGATCAGCTGCTTCCAGCCAGAAACCACGTTTGCCAACAAAGAAAAGAAGTGATGAAAAGAAGCAAAACAAGAGTAAACATTGGTGTGGCTTCGCACCCCTGGAGACATCTTTTAGTGAGTTAATAGATGAGGCTTAATGCTGCAGTGACAACGTTTCTTTTAGAAGGTGAATCTTATTATCTTTAACTAGCAGGAAATTACCGAGTCATTCTGACTTTAGAGCAGGTTATGTTGGTCAATGGAGCAATCACTTTCTGCTGCCTCAAGACAGCAATACAGTGACAATGTCCCTGACCACACCTTATTTAATGCTAGATGTGACAAAGAAAACTGCATCAGTCAGTATGTTTACAGTTTAGTGGAGCTATGGTAATATATATATATATATATATATATATAAATATATATATATATATATATAAAACCAATGACTATAAATTAGATTGACCCAGCAGAAGTACAGTAAAATTGCACCCTTAAAAGTTAAAAGGGGCAAAGATGATTAATTGGGCAGACACTCAGGTGTAATTTAGCTGAGCTAATGTAACTTCGAGCCAAACATCAATGAAAACACACACTCAACACAAAAATGTGAACACATGCTCAAGCCAAATGTTACAATTAAAAGCCCAAACCACAAGCCTGAGTGTTGCCAAAATTGCACCTGGTTTTACAATAATTCCTGTGCTCATGTTTCAGCACCTACGAGTGTGTGTGTGTGTGTGTGTGTGTGTGTGTGTGTGTGTGTGTGTGTGTGTGTGTGTGTGTGTGTGTTCCGAGAGTGCATCCAGTTTGTTTGTTCGTTCTGTGATTTACAGCGCTTCATTATCAGCGGGCTGCAGGGGTTGTTCCAGATGCCTGCATTATCCAGTCATCCTTAAGATTTACTGTCAACAAGTTTCATCATCTTGCAACTATTCCCTGCTCTTTTTACTGTCTCCTTATGTAATGGATGTGCGTTACGCTTCATTGACTCAGTGCGTGCCTTCAACACTACCAACAAACACTCGTTAGCAACAAAAGCAGCACAGTGATGTTTTTATGTTGGATGACAAACTATGATCCATTTAAGTAAAAGAGAAAGTAAAAAAACATACGGAGCCAATAAATCACGTTGGTGATTCCGCTGATGTGATATAGGTGATTGAGGAATATTTTGTCAAAAAAACAAACAAAGAGTTTCCATCGAGCGCAGGGGTGTAAAAACAGACTTATGTGATCTGACTTCCATAAAGATGCTTTAAAAGAAAATGTATTCTGTAAAGTTTTTCACTAACATAAAGAGGATGCTCAAATAAAACCCGGCTGTCTCTGCAGTAGAGAGATGCAATACTTTTGAAATTGGTGCTCCATGACCAGAGAAAACAAAGAAAAAGGACTTTCTTCAGAGGCAGAAAACCTACAACTACCAGAATGCACTGCGCTTGATACAGTGACAGCCGGCTGTTAACAGACAATCTCCTTTAACAGTTAGACGGTAATAAAACGTGTTTCTGGAAACAACTGCGGTGAGAAATATGTAATATGATAGAATGATCTTGGTTTATATAGGATCAGCACTGCTTACTTTTACCATTTGATCACATTTTTGCCTGAGTTTGAGAGAGAGAGGCGGGTCTGTCTCTTGATGTGCTTCTATAGTCCAAATCACAATGTTTATATTAAATAAAAACAAACTGGCAAGATAGAGGGAAGTTTGCCACAGTTCATTTACACATATTACCCACCTTGTTTTGATACAAAGCTGGTTGACAATAAGCTAAGTATCCCTTTTAATCACAGCTTAAATTCTGAGAAAATGTGTGCACACTGAGTCAAGCTGATACATGTGGACACATTTCATGATAGCATGTTTTGTCTTTGTGCTCCGGTTTGTTTTGGATTGTTTTCTGATGACTCTCCAAAAAATAAGAATGTATATGTATTCAGTATGTCCTTCTCTCACCAGTTCTTGGAGTGCTTTATGCAACAGCTACAGCCTTGAATCCACAGGAAAAACAAGATTTCCTTATGGGGGTTGATGAGAAGTTCATTTTCCACATCCTGTTCCAAACACAAGCCTTCTCTTTTTTCTTGCCCTCTTTTTTTTTTTTTTAAACCACAGCAGGTCTGTGTTTGTCCCCATGTTACAGCTGTGCTCAGCAGAGAAGTGACCTTGGGGACAATGACACCACACAAAGCGGCTGGCGTGGCCATGACCAGAGCCGCTACTGGCACCCCTCGTCAGACTGAATGGCGGTTGGTTTCATAGCTCACTGACTCATTATGGCCTACTACGGTCTTTAAGCCAAATATGTGGATGGAATGTAGGCAAACAGAATTACGCCTGCTGCATATGGTGTTGACTGTTGACCAAGGACGGGAATGAGGGAGAGAACTCAGCCCAATGTTCAGCTAAATAAAACACAGAGAAAGTAGTGAAATATGAAGTGTTTTATCTGTGTGGGACACTGAGGAGGTGTGGTTTGGATAAAGGATGTTTGGGGACTGTGAGGCTGCCAAACCGGAACACGGAGGAAGGACAGAGCAGAGATCTGCTAGTGACCTTAGCACGCAAACCACAGCACTTCTATTGTCCAGCAAACTACAGACAGATAAAGAGCTGTGTACATACATAACCTACTGACAGGCTATAAAATCTTTCCGTCTTTCTGAAATAAAAATATCTCTCAATCACTCATCTCCCTAAAAAATCCCTTGAATCCGGACATGAAGAGTCCAGGGTGTCAAAATTGTAATCTCTCTCAAAAAGCGACAAAACCAACTAAGGATATGACACAAGTTGTATTTGGAGTGCTGTTGCCATGGAGACAATACAGATCCAAACAAAGGGTCAGAGGTCGCCCTGTTAAGGAATGTTTACCAAAGACGACTAAGGCAGTGTTACCGTACAGTGTATGTGCTAAATTTAACACGCTGCCCCGCTCTGTGCCTTGTTGAGTGCCTGAGCTCTGCAGGGGATTCTGGGTAAGTCTTGCTGGTGGGAACGCTTGGCGCTCAGGGTGACTGATATGTTGTTTCCGACTGTAACATTCAGAGGAAGGTGGTCAGGGGTCAGCAGCCTCCGCCCGCCTCTGTGGCTTGGCACATCCTCTGCAGCCACACGGCTCTAAAAATAGAGCCACATAACAAATGGCTCCCACACTACACATAGCCTCAGTTTATCGCTATAGATTACACCTACAGAGTCAAATTAATGACAGCTAATACTGCGGGGGCACGCACTCGTACGAATCCCTTAAAAAAATCAGCTAGTACTACAAAGGACTGGAGAGAATATCACCAAAGAAGGAAATGTTTCAGTAGGCGGGTTTCCATTAACCCTCAAATTGTGCAAATTGAAATTGCGAATACAATATATGCTTAATGGAAACACGTCAATTTTGAAAGAACTCCCATTTATAAAATGTTCTTATGCTCACAAGGTGGTATTTCAGGCAATTTGAAAAAGTCATGTTTTGCAAAACTGCAATGGAAACTTTTTTTGCTTTTATAGCTCATATGATGTGTAATGCTGGATGGCGGTTACACAAGTTTATGGATACCAACCACCAATAAACCCAAAGAAGAAGAAAAAGTACAACAAAATCACATGACATTCTACAAAACATGACTCTGTATGTGTGGACGGAGAGACCGGGATCTTGTTAACTCTTATGTGAGACAAAGAAATTACAGCAATATTAGATTGGCTTTATTGAGTGGCTGCAATAGAAGTAAACCGGCCAATGTTTTGGACATCCATCGCCATGGTTATTGGAATGTTATTGAGAGAGATGTTGCATAGTATCACTCAATGGAAACGCAGTCATCTCGCAATTGAGTGTTTTATCAAAATTTCGAAAATACCGCTTAAGTTTTGGGCAAATCTGTGATGGAAACCCAGCTACTGAGAAAGTACAATTAGAGTTGATACAATTAATTGATTACATGGTTCATATACAGCAGTGTGGCAGGTTTATTCTTAATCAGAAGATTATTTATTGTTGACTATTGTCAGCCAAAGCTACACTGTACAAAGGAGTCGCACTAGAACTGGCACTTTAAGTCTTCAGCACAACTCTTACACACAGTAAGGGCCAGTCCCTCATCAGGTTTGTGGAGACTTCACTGGCGTTGCTTAAGTAGACATTAACACTTGTGCTCGGCTGAGTGTCGTTCGGCTCTGTTTTCATCAAGGCTGCTTGAAATATTCTCCTCCTCTCTTCCAAACACTTCCTCTTTGGAGCCGCCATTGCAGTGTTATTAAACAATTAATTTTACCTCCACTTAAAGCTTCATAACTGTAAGCTGAAGCTGAGCAAGCTGGCTCGATTTCTTTAAAAAAAAAGAGAAGAAAGCAAAATCTAGTAGTTGCAGTTTGTGCATTTCTTAAATTTCACCAATTTGTTTGAAGTTCAAAGGATGAAATACTTGTAAAAGGCATCAGAAAGCAGCACAAGATAAGTTATGTTGCTCCAGGTTTCAAAGGTTTAATATCCTGCCTTCACATAATTCCTGGTGTATGCAAGTGCTACATTCATAAATGTGACTATACTCATAAATGTAGCACTATTATGTTGATAGGGAAACAAAAATATTACAGGAAGGCAAAACTTATAAGAATGTAACTGTTGTAAAATGTAGTATATCTACATACATCTAAAACATTTTAACCAGCCACCTAGCTAGTTTTAATGTCATTTATCAGTGAGGAGGAAATCTGAATAGCTCAAACAATTAACCTATTCATGGGCGTATTTTGTCAATTTATTTTGGTAATGTTGATATAATGGTCTGCATCTGAGGAACACCATTCTCGTAACCCTGTAATTACGCACAAAGAGGCCAGCATGGGCAGAGGGAGGAAGCAGTAAAATTAGCATTACCCTGCAGGGATGTTTTCCCATGTAGCCCTGTGGTTGGCAAAGAAATATGCTGTGTTTCATTTTTACAGTAATAGATTGCAAAACGTTTAACAGTATGGATACTGTAAAATAACTGTGTTGCTGGCATCTGTGCTGCCAGTATTTTACTGTATATTGTAGAAATACAAAAATATACCTTATTTCTGTTTTACAGTATTAGGCTGTAAAGCCATTTCACAGCATGAATATGATAAATTAAGGTATATTGCTGCCAGCTCTTTACTGTAATGTTACAGTAAAATTATTTACAGTGTAGGGTGATAGATGCTCACTGGCTGTCATGCCCTTAGTCAGACAAAACAAGATGTTTTACGATATCACCTTGAGCTTTGGCAGTTTAATCTATTTTACATTTTTGACTGCAAACCCTTAACTGATTAATTGAGAAAATAATACACATATTAATCAGTTGTGAAAATTAGTTGTATCCCTAAATATAATATCTAGTCAAATCCATGGATACACATCAGTTTATAAACCAAATAAAGCCACCTGTTGCAACACAACAATGCAGGTCAAATAACATTGCAAGACACCTGCTATACTAAGCAAGTCTTAAAAACCTGCCAACAAAAACACTATGGGGCAAAGAATAGCAGTTCCACCATGAGAAAAAAACACCTGCTGTGGCACAACATCCGCTACATGTTAGCCCCACATTCGACGCAAGAATAACAGCCACCTGCTGAAGGCTAACAATAGCCGCCAATAGCAAGGAGCCAACAATGCATTCACTTGAACCCAGTGCCTTATCCACTGTAGGGACTGAATGATACTGTCCATGCCAAGTCAATGTCCACTCATCACCAGCGTACACAGCCACATACCACCACCTCACATTTATCACTCTTACATAAAAGACAGAACAGCACGAGTATGTGCTCTGTACAGTCACACCAAAGTGTTACACTGAGTGCCAGGAGGTGTCGGGGGGACAGGAAGAACACAAACAGCAGTTAGCCCTTGCATAATCCAGCATAAAATGGAAGGAATGCAAATGCACAGTGATAAACAGCCTGCGACTCACACTGCCTCTACAAGCATAACCTATATCAAAACACACACACACACACACACACACACACACACACACACACACACACACACACACACACAAACACACACAAATAAATGCTCATAAATTACAGGATTGTTTACAGTTGCAATTTCTGTGTTGACATGACCTTAAAAACAGGTTGCCCTCACTCTTGCCTTGCCAAAAAGATAAATGTTGTTTGCTGTCCTGTGTAAACTTGCAAATACCTCATTGTTAGGATCGATGTCAAGACACGTTGGAAGCAACATATGCAAACAAATGCTGGTGAAAAAGCTATGCGGTTCATTAGCTGGCATTATAGTTTTAGACAAATTATATATACATATATATATATATATATATATATATATATATATATATTTATATACACAGATAAAATCCAGGATTTGGCTTTTTTTAAACATACAATAGACGGCACATGGTTGTGTGTATTTTCAGTAAATGGGTGTATAATTAACAAGAGTAAAAGGGAGATCTTACAGTTTAATATGACCCAAACACCCAACAATAAATCCTTCCATCCTGAGCCTTGTAATGTTTAGCTTTTGTCAACACTGTCTGAGAATTATTGATTTAACCGATCAAAAATGTTGAGGCTGTAGTTTGTGTTGTGTTTGTTGTATTGTGTACAGTCTTGGTAATATAGTCACTCCTTGTATAATCTATACAAGTTAAAAAGTTACGGTAAAAAGGGAAACAAGACACAATATTGCAAGAAACAACACAACAACTTAATTTACAGAATAACCTTTTGAGTTATTGCGACCCATTATCAAACAGAATGTCACAGGGAATCTTACAACAAACTGATATTATGATAAATCAATAAGACAAAATCATTAAAGTTATAATGTCATTTGAGCTGATTTTCTGTTTAAATTTTTAATAAACTGTGCAGTAAAATTGCCTGAAATTTGACAGGGATACAGTCAGGGTCATCCTCAACAGGAATCCTTTAAAATTTCATAAATGACAGTTCAATCATGAGGAAATTATGAATGTTACAGTGTAACTTGAGCTGACTTTGGAGCTCCCTTCTTTTCAATTAAAAGTGGAATAATATAAAAATAAAATTGTATTTCATATAATGTGCAAAATAATGTTATTGACTTGGAATATAAAATGGGATAAATTATTGTTGAAATATGGATCTTTTTCATCCTTTTTGTCCACTCAAACCACCATACCATAACACTGAGTGTAGACAAACATTGAATTCCAAGTGGCCACTGTCTTAACTGTATAATTTTAGCTATAGCTCAATTTTTTTTAATTGCTTAATGTTTTGTTGATAATAGCCTTCACAACATAACAAAATACAATATGCCCCTTAAAAATGGCACTTTGGACGTCTAGAGGCAAAGGGACAGATGCTCAAGCTCAAGGGTTTGTATTGGGAGTAAGGATGATATTATTTCACTTATAACATTAGATCCCACCCACATAAAAAGGTGAAACAAAGGTTAGACATTTGCTCTTGGAAAATTTATGGTATAAAAACCTTTGCATTGTACCTTCCCCCTCACTTAGAACTGAGTATTATTTTTATATAATAAAAAAATCTATTTTATTATTTATGTGTTGTCATCTTGTAAAACACAGCTGTGATGTCTGGTTGGATTAAAAGATAAGCTCTGGTTCTTCCTCACATCTGCCCCGTGTTGACATCATTTAAAGGATTTGTATTGTCTTGCTAAAAAGATTAGGTGGGCGTCCCAACACTTTCAGTCTGAAAGGACTCAACAGTCCCTTCAACTATTAACCAGTGAGAATCCCCTTCACTGAGCCATCATCTCTTTGGCCTTCAATCAATCACCCCGCGGGGCCTCCACTGTAAAAAGCCTCCTATTAGGCGCAGTGAAAGCACTGTTTACTCAAGCTTAGCCAGTTACCTTGGGTTACTGCAGGAATGGAGGTTGTGGAAACAGTTGTCCACAGACATAATACATCACACATCATGGAGCACGTTGCTCTGTGATCCCTAAAGTTACTGTCACACATGAGTAAAATAGATCTTTCCATTGAGGCGGCAGAGGAGTTGTGACCCGCAACAAGACAAAGCTGCCAACAAGGAATTAGGAGAGATAATTTAAGAATGTGAGACATCCTTTTCGTCAAGCAATCCTGATGTTTCCACTGGTTGCAATGTTTTGTTCTCGCTAGATAAGAGAACTGTTTTGTCACAGAAACATCCCGTTTCGGCATTTAGGGTTATTGTATTATGCATTACTAAAAAAAAAAAGTGTTTAAAATCAGTTAAAACTGGGGTTGGCAGAAATCTGGTAAAGGTAAAAAAAAAAAAAAAAAAAACAGCAGAATTTGAAAATACACAGCATATGCACATGCTTCATACAGTAATCCAGTGTTTCCCATACATTGATTTATTTACTGATGTTTTACTGTACTAAGCCCCTTCTTGCCCTCTCTGTTTATCAGACAAGAATTCAGATTATAAGTAGCTAGCAAGCCACCCAGCAGTCTCTCCACCTCCCTCCATGCCCAGCAGCTCAGAGATGAACCTAAGGTTGGTGGTTGTAGCAGCATGATTCGGCCAGCATAAACCCCTGTGTCAGCTGTCACGGCAGGCTGGTGGCCAGCAGCAGTGCCGGGTCTGACCTGTGTTAAGGCAGCAACAGAAAGATGCTTATCCAACAGGGAGTCAAGGCTGTCCAGTCGCCAACAACTGGGGTTTGAACTGGCTATATTCCTGTTGCTGCAGCCGCTAACTGGGGGTGCATCTATAAAGCTACTGCCCACCCCTTCTTTTTTCTTTGTTCAGAGTTTATTATGCGGTAAAGATCAGGATGGCACTTCAATTATAAGTCACCACATCAAAACATTAACAATGCATCCCAGCAGGGGGAGCCAACATTTTATCAAGGCACAGAATCACAGTAATTTGTCAATTCATATGTATTTACATATGAAAAGAAATTTAAAAAAAATATGTATACTATATGAATGGCAACAAAAAAGTTGTAATTGGAGTGCTGTCCTGATATTTGCTGAACTGATATCTACTTTGAGGATTCAGCACCCACTCTCAAAAAGTTTAATCATGAGTGAGCTGTTGGATCTCATTAAGTTTATTACGGGAATTTTGCTCACTGATGCCAAAATAAAACAGCCTATTCCAACATTTATTTTTTACATTTCCATTCAAACAGTTGTAAAAGCTTGCTTGAGTGCTCAGCCCTCTGGCTCCTGGCCTTGTTCACTTTGACCTCATTCTGAAGCAAGAGCACAGCAAGGCTGACAAAGTCATTAAGTGAGCAAGCAAGAGGTTCTAATACGCACGTCTCACTTGAAGCGTGTCCTCCCCCTGCCCTGGCTTTTCACCCCCCGACCCCCCTTTTGACCCCTTTGTTGAGGCAAAGGGGTCTAGATCTTTGGACCAAGCTAATTATAGAGTTTTAACGTCTGCTTGGCTAAGCCCTAAGTGCTGGGGGACATTCCTACAATTGGGGGATTCACTACAAGTGTGTATTTGTGTGTGACCTCTGTGTTTGCTGTTTTTATTTAAACTTTTGTACCTGTAGAAAGAGAAAAAAAAGGAAAAACTAAAAAAACTGAAAAAAAGACAAAATGAGAGAAACCAGAAACCAAAACAGCCACAACTATGTACAATTAATATTTTGAGGTCTTAAAATCATTCAGTTGATTTGGAGCTCTAGTTTTATCAGTTTATCATTCTTAGAATTCCTCTGAATCTAAGATCGTCTGAGGAACTGTAAATATTGCAAAAATACCATTCATAGTCTCGAAATAGAGACACACAAACATGACCATTTAAGTTTAAATGAAACGCAAAAAAGAAAAGAAAAGTAAAGGAAGCCAAAAAGGAAGCACAGAGTGATGGTGAGGTGTGATAGCGGTAGATGGAGTATGGGTGTGTGTGTTGGGCATTGTCTTAATTGGTCCCAGAGCAATTATACTGTTGATATGTGTGGTGTGGAAAGTGCAATCTTCCCAGATGTGTCACCTCATAACTTGCTGATTATGGTTTTAATGTACATTGGTGTGATGCAGAGCTCCTGACTCACCCCGCTCTTAGGCTTTGCTCCGAGAGCTGGTGCAGGAGCCGAGGAGGAGGCAGCAGGAGCATGTGGATGAGGTGGATTTGGTGATGCTGCTGGCACAGATCCTAAATCAGACTCCTGCACACATAAAAGACAAAGATGACGATGTAGACATTAAATTGTTGAGTAAAGAGCAGTGTTTTTCTAAGATATGTCAGTATTTCTTCAAGGCTGATAAAGAGCATATTTGCACTGCAAATGCAAAGCACACTACACCCAGTGTCTATAGATATTGCTGTGCCTCATAATGGCAACTTAAGGACAGATAAGACTACTGTAGCTGAGGGAGGACATGAATGAGTGAAGGAATAAAGGCTGTTTCTGGATCCAATGTCTGAATACATTCACTTAAACCTGCAGAAAGTTTAAATACAGATTTGTTTTGGCTGCAGTGGAAAGGTAACATGCAGGTGTGTACCAGGAGTTGTCGTCTATGGAGGGTCGGAGTGCTGTCCATAGAGGAGGTGGCACTGAGGGCATTCTCAATTTCCTGGTCCAACTGGTCCAGTTTCATCAGCAGCAGCACCATAGAGTCCAGACGAGCGTGTTCACGCTGAAAAAAAAGAGACAAACCAGAGATAAATATTAATATTGCCCTGAGCTCATAAACATAGCGGGACAAACCGTTATAGCGCATTATTTATGAGTCCTCATGGGAAACAATTTCCATTTCCATTCTATGACCCAGGAAGTCGTCCATTTATGCTTTGAAACATGTGCAATTTGGCCTGATTTCTTTGAGGAACATAAGAAGGCAATGACCAGCTTTGCAAGAAATGATACAAAGAAATTGCAAGAAATAAGTAAAAGTTACAGGAAAAAATACCCAAAAGTTTGTAAAAAAAAAAAAAGTAAAAAACAAAACAAAAACAAAATGGCCTGAAAAAAGTGCTATATATATATATATATATATATATATATATATATATATATATATATATATATATATATATATATATATATATATATATATATATATATATACTGTATTTCTGTAATATAATTTTAAATATAGAATTATAATAAATATATGTAGTTCTCTTTTTTCGCTTTTCTTTTTTCTTTTTTTTCTTGTCACCTTATCAATTTCTTGCAATTTGCAGGACATTTTTTGCCAAGTTGCTCATTGCCCTTCTTCCATGTTTCAAAAAGAAATTAAGCCAATGGTTTCAATGGTTTAAATCAAAGCTGTCTTAATGGTGATTCAGGTTTCAAAGGGTTAATTGAAGGGTTGGTGGACTGATGCCCGGTATTGTTTGGGGATGGCATACTCTAAACTGTCTAAAGGAAATTACCTGAACAAACTAAACCATCAGCTTTCGAGCTTCTTACTTAATCTGAGCAAAGGGCATTTTAAGTTCATTTATTTATTGCATCATTCCTTTGTGTTTTCCTTTGAATGGTAGAGTTATCTTACCCCTAATAACTAGATAAGTCAGTAATTAAGATCATATCTGTCTGCAGTCATTCCAGTTCGAGCTAAATCAGAGAAGAAGAAGGAGAAAAAAATGTTGGCCATGTGCATTTCTGTAAACCATTGACGCGTTACATTTGTACATCATTATGTTGAGAAAACATTTACACTTTATGTTTCCACAGCACTGTGGGGAACATGTGGTCAGGTTCAGGTACATAAACCACTTCATTATTGTAACCGTCTCAGGGTCAGTTTAACTGATATGTTATTGTATATGTTTAAGTTATAAATTCATGATGATTGAAGTTCATTTAGTCATTGAAAATGTGATAAATAAGGTGTTAAAATGTGTAAAAAAAAAACAACCCAAAAAGTAGGATAAAAATGTGTCCCAAAGGTACTTAAAAAATGTACTGCTTTCAATGTAAGGTCTTAATTATTAATTATTGAGAGTAACACCACCCCGGGGTAGCTGACGACATTGAGGGAAATGTGATGTCGTATGGTGAGACCATAGGTCAGCAGCATTGTGGGTAAGAGAAACATAGCAGCAGAGGACAAACGTATGACTCCAGATTAATAATATTCTGCGCGTGGTCCAAGATGTGCACACAAGAATGAGCACATCGCAAGCCACCCTACAGCTACTGGCTTTACTTTTATCTATGTCAAGACATCTTAAGTGATATTGATCCATAATGTATCACCAACATATTATTAAATACCAAAACAGTATTTTCAATAACTGTCAATTACATCAAACCTAATGTTTATGCTTGTTTAGCGTTCTCTAAACATTTAATGCCAAACTGACTCAGTTCTTTGCATTCATGCTGAAAGATCCGAGAGGCTCTGTTCTTTAAATTATGCTCATCTGTCTTTCCTGCTCTTTACTTGCCCTTCCTCTTCCTTTTCAACAGCTGATAACTAATCCTGACACTTTACCCTCTGTGTCCTCCCTGTTGAACCTAAAATAGCGTGGTTTGTTTCCTTTGCCTTTCCTCACACACCCTGAGCATTTAATGTTTATCTTTTTTGCATCATCTCTGGTCCATTGTGTCCATTATGACTTAAAGAGCTGAAACACTTTCCCCTCAGTTCTCTAATTTGCATTGCTCAATTAACCAGTCCAACACAGTGATAACAAGTCTCACACTGACCTCAGGTGGCGTGTCTCCAGTAGGACAAGCTAAATAACATGCAATCCACACTCCACCTACCAATGAGTTTGCTATCCCTCAATTCTGTTGTGCAATATAAACTGTTGTTTCACATTTAAAAAAAAAAGTCTTTCTGGAGTTCTTTGCACATTGTATGTTTTCATTTCCTTCTGCCTGTCTTTTATTCCAGCTCCGGGTGTGGCTCTCTGTCTCTTCAACAAGAACCCCAAGAAATGACATCACACGGCCAGCTCATTAGTCCCAAACAAACCTTGTTATAATCTCCACTAACAGACGCTGTTAAACACTTTATGAGGGTGAGCTCATGGGACACACAGACACTGGCATTGTATGTAGGTACAAAAAGGTTTCGAGACATGTTAACATGCAAGTGTGAGCCTGGTTTTCATGTGCTGTCTGTTCTTAGGTGTGATGTGTATTGTTTTATGTAGGATATGTTTTGATCCTTTGAAACCAGAGTAAATTGGCTTGATTTCTTAAAAAACATTGGAAGAAGGCAATTAGCAAAGCAAAGGAAATGACCCAAAAATTAGCAAAAAATTGTGGAAAGTACAATAAAATCACATGAAAAATCAGTAAAAACTAATTTTAAAATATGTGTATATTAAAAAAAGAAGAAAGTTAAAAAAAGAAGAAATGATCTGGCAAAAGTACTTAAAATATTATAATAATTTTGTAACATAATTAGATGTGTACTTAAGATCGTTATAAATACAATTTTTCCCTTTCTTTTTTTTTCTTTTTTTAGCTTAACATTTTTCCCTAGCTATTTTAAAATACATTTCTAAATCTACTAAATTCTTGCAATTTGTGGAACTTTTCCTCATTGCCTTTTTCACCATGTTTTCGGAAGAAATCGCATTAATTTGCTTGTGCACGGCGTCTCACAGCAGCACAAGAAAAGTGATGTTGCTCATGGTTTCAAAGGGTTCTCTGTGAAGTGGTGAATGTGGCTCGATCTTGTTATAGTTAAGTTTACAATGGGTGTGTGCAGATGTCAACATTCATATGAGCTGTGAGTAATGCTAATTTGTGAGCTTGTCAGGTTTATGGATCCTAGATAGAATCTGCATCAGGATAAACAAGCTGCAGCTCTGCGCCTGGCTCCCTGCTCCAGCCCTAATAGCGTCTTATGACTTGCTCTTACATTTATTTTCCAGTTAGAGCCCAATTAGCCTGTCAAAAGCAGTTCCTATTGGCTTTGCTGAGAGAGCAAATCCACATTGGGAGCTATGTGTGTCATGGAAATGTGTCTCACGTTGATGCATTCATTGGCATTCCCGGCTAGTGGCAGTGCACATCACCACGTTCTGTCTCCTTGGCAAAGTATCACAATGAAACATTGTATCGTGCTAAAACAATGACATCTTTACGAGGCCTCGCTGAATGAACAAAAGCATCTGGCTCTGGATGGCAATAACAACCACAAAACAGCGGAGTAAAAAACAAGTGCAGTGCAATGTCAGGCGCCTCACAGAGGCAAATGTTTTTTTCGGGGGCATTCTGGTGGTTTGGGTGTTCTCAGAAGATTTCTTTTCTCTCTTTCCCATCTTTTGAGGTTTCTGTTACATTCCTCTCCACTTCCTGTTTTTTGAGATGGGAGACAGTTCCCACACTGTTTGAACTTTTTGACCCCTCCTTCCTCTTTCCTAGCTCTCTTTTTCAAATCCCCTCTCTCATTTTTCAGACCTGTCCAATAAAGTATGTAGTAGTATTTTCTACTATAAAGCTGGAGTTGCCTTTCACAAAAAATAATTTTTTGTCATATTTGCTAAACGTGTCACTATATTCACACAACAGTACATAAGACAGTCTGTAAAAAAAAAACAAAACGATCTTATTCCTCTGCCTACCTTGTTGCCTTATAACACTTGTAATGGCATTACTGCATGTGATGGAAACTTCAGGGTGGTACGAAATAATACATACATATGGTATGAAATATCACATACCTCCCAAGCCTAATCTCAATCACTGCTCCTGAACTGGGTCAAACTGTCAAACTAGGCAGCCGTGATCAAATATGAATCAAGATTCTGTTATTACATTGCCTATTTCTCATCTCAAATGTTTAAAGAAACATATTTTAGTGGACTGTTTAATTGTTAAATGAAAAAAGCTTGTAAAAAAGCATGGGGCGGTGCTTGGTTTTCGCTAGACTGTTTCAGAAAAATGGTGACAGGGTCACAAAATTTCTCATTTCATCACAGCTAAATGGTACACAAAAAATGTTTCTGTACACATCTGAGGTGAGAAGTAGGCAACACAGTGATAGAAACGTGATTCATATTTGATCAGTGTTGCCTAGTCTGACAGTTTATGAGCTGCGACTGACATGAAAGACCACTGCTTTAGAGCCTACTCATCTTGGGTCGGTTGCTTTCCATCATGTGCAGTGAATTCTTAAAAATGCCAGTGCTGGTTTTGGCTCGACTGTTTCTCATTTTACAGCTCAACAGTACACTAAAATGTGATTCAGAAACATTTGGAGTAACAGAATCTTGATTCATACTTGGTGCACTGCCTAGTTTGACCACAGTTCATGAGCAGTGATTGACATGACTGACAGCTGCATCAGAGACTCTTATTTTGCTGCACAAAACATAGTGTTCAGATCATGATGCATCAAATTACTGCACATATATTCATTCAGATATCTTATTCATAGAAAGTGACCAAAAGAAAAGAATTTTGAATGATTAAAGGCAGATAAGGAGACAGAGAGAGCACTGAGATGATGATGTTGTCACATAAACGACAGTTGAGCCAGTTTGGCCCTGAGGTCGGAATAAATCCTTGTTGCTAAAACAAATAAACACAGTAACAAAGCCCACTATCAGGTTAATCTGAGGCCATTATGCAAACCAGATGGGTTCATTTTACAAAGTGAATCTGGAACAACAACACGGTTCACTGGGGACATAATCATTTGTTAGTACAATATCTTGTCAGAGATAATTCCAGGTTGCTGTTGGCATTGTCCGCTAACAGATAATAACATCAGTTCTGTCATTTCCTTTATGCCATTCAAGAACTTTGTCTCTTCTCTTCTCTCTATGCTAAATACAGTATGTCTCCTACTCTGGGGATGGTAATGTTTGTATAATGTTGAGTTTTTGCTGCCTAATTTCTTTTCTATTTTCATGACTTTCCCTAAAGCACATTTTCTTAGTGAACTGGCTGCACTGAGCATGTACATACACCCCATGGTGAAAGCCCTGTGGTGCTGTCAAAGAGGAGGCGAGTCATCACCATATGGCAAATGAATTGCCCTGGCGCCTTCCACTTTATGGCTGAACTCCTCTGCTGGAGTGCCAGGGTCCACTTTTTTGGGATATTTAATCCAAAGGTTGAAAGTCATCCTAAGAATGAAAGTAGAGCCAATGCTAATAAATGCAGCAGTGGTTTTCCATGTCCTGGTGCTAGAATGTGATCTCTCGTTTTTGGCAGCTGATGGAGTGACTTCAACGTTGGTCATGACTAAGAGGGCCTCAGAAGTGTCTTTGCAGAATTTATGTTAAAATAATGCAGTAATAATTTATGAAAAATTGGATGGATTACCCAACTCATAGGCATTTAACAAACACAGATACAACCAGAGTGTCAGTATGACGCATCATGCAAACACTGACTGGTTGCATATGTTACTCTCAGAACGACTCAGAATCATTGCTCATGACACACTTCCTACGTAAAGGAGTATTTCAATCCTTCAGACCTACCTATCCAAAAACAATATGGTCTTAACAAATGATCTTGAATTACAGCAAAACAGTGCACTAAAACGTGTCAAATATTTTAGGCAAGAAATAGACAACTCTGTAAAACAGTCTAGGCCCATATATGATCAGCGCTGCCTAGTTTTAATATATAATCTCTCCTTTTTTTTTTTAAAGCTTATACATAAAACTGTATGGCGCCCACTACCTGTTCACAAATTCTCATATTACAGCCAAACAGCGCACTAAAGACAAGGCCCTATAGATACAGGATCTTGGTTATATTTGATTAACACTGCCTAGTTTTACAGTTTGATCTGAGATTGAGATTGGGAGAGAGAGAGAGAGAGAGAGAGAGAGAGAGAGAGAGAGAGAGAGAGAGAGAGAGAGGTGTGCATCTGTCTTTGTATCTGCGGTGGCAGGTATACTCCAAATAACGACAGTTTGAGAAACAGTCCGAGAGCCATCAAAAATCCATCGGATGACACATTTTGTTATCCAGCAAATAAGCAGGGATATCTAGGCACTGGTTAGATGGAAGGAATGTACCACAGCTCTTTTACACATACTGCCCACATTGTTATGATACAAAGCCAGTTGAAAATTGGCAAAGTATCCCTTTAAGGTCGAAAGACATTTATCTTATTCTACTTTGGAAAGGGGGTTGTTGAAATGAGCACTAGCAACAGGATGACATCACCCCTTACCTGCGTTGATATATAGAGAGCAACTACACTGAAAATACTTTGGAGCAAGTTCAAAACAGTCTGCAACTGAACATGACCAAATAGTACTGTTCATCATCACCAGTGCAGCGCATTTTCTCATAATATAAACCATGGGCATCAGAACGTCCCACACACTGACCAATAGGCTACTATCAATCGCCACGTTGCATTCTTCACTGTAACACATTGTTCTTGATATCCTATCACAGGAACGCAGCTCAGAAAATAACAGATCTTGTTTATTTTATACTAATATTTAATGCAAAACATCATAGTGCCTATTAGCAGAACTTAACCTAGATGTCTACAGCCAGGTCTTTTTGAACACAATTTTATTTCTTTAGGAATACAAGTTTCATTGTTCTTTCGGACCTCTGCACTCTCTAATGTTCAAGAACAGCACACCGAACCTTTGCAAAAACACAGCCTTGAAAACAACTCAAGCATAGGATTTTAGGATATTAAACTCCGTAAGAGTGGCTGTTCACAAGCTGCTAATGGTCCTCACCTAGAATGTATCACAAGAATCCAACTTTCCACAATATGGTACTTGTCTAAACAACATGCCTGCTTAATGCGCCCTGAGTTGTAAATAATGGATTTCTTGTTGTCATTCCAAAAAGCCCTACACTGCAACTACTAATAGTGAATAAATACTGCATCCGTTCTGGGACTGCTGCTTTGTTCCAACAAGCCCAAATCTATGAAGTGCTTATCAAATTTCTGGCTCTTTGCTGTACCCGACAAGCATGTCAATTGTAAAAAACATACAATATTTTCAAGAGAGAGCAGTTTAAGCCTTTCAACCCAGAGATTACATGAGCTTCCAGCCCCCTCTGTGTTCACAGCCTCCATGCCCTTATAGGACCTTGTTTTGCAATGAGCAGTTGAGAAAGAGTAAAACATTTCACAGATCCCCCCACTCACAGATCTGTAAGCATGTGAGAGTGAAGTCATTGTTTTCCGAGACTCTTGCCAGAGTGTGGGACAAAAATCATTTGTTGGCCGTATATGCCCAGTAGGTGTCAGTTCATTTTAAGTTTCATTTTGACATGCTGAGGTGCCAGAGTTGTGATTTCTAAACAGAAACAATGACAGAAATCAACTTCAATCATGATCAACTGCATTCCTTCCACATCTATATCTAACACAGTCTTACCTTTCTCATGCGCACTTTGACACTGTTGTCCTCTTTTTGATCTCCATTTGTTCCATCTAAAAGTGGACTGGCAAGTTGTGTGTCACTGTAAATAATGGCGTGTGCAGCCTCCATTGCAGAGACTGTGTCTCCTGGCCTGAGCTGTTCCCTCTGACCATCTGCCACCTCCAGGGCAGGTGACTCACTGAGGTAACAACCAGAGGCTTGGTTGCCATGGAGTCCCTGTGGTAAGAGCTCATCATTGACCTCTGCAGAGCATGCTGGCAGGATTTCAGTATGCTGTTCAGTCACTGCATGTTTGTTATCCATATGCTGAACATGTGGATTTGGGGTAAAATCTGAGGTGTTCTTTTGAGGATCTAGTCCGGGGGTGTCATCCGGCTCAACGTGGCTGACTTCTGGGATAGTATCCAGTTTTGAACAACTATTTTCCAACTGCTGGGATATTTCTTGATCCTCACAGAAAGCTTTGGACGCTGAGCCTTCGTCAGTGTTTTCCGTAAGTTGACTTATGGAAGTCGTCGTTTCCGCAAGCTGAGCTGCACACTGAGTGATGTTTGTCTGTGTGGGGTTGCCTTCTGAATATCCAGTATCCAGTTTTTCAGATGACACGTTGCTCTTAATAGTCAAAGAGCAACACAGACCTTTGATACATTTATCAGACGATGTGATTGGCCCATACCTGACTTCTGATGCGTTCTCGCCGCTGTCTGCTTGTGCATTTTCCTCTCCCTGAGGCCCGTTCATAGCTGTCATTTCAACATTCTGCTGTTCCAACAATGTCTGGTGGGATATTTCACAACCATGAGCCTGATCCAACACCACAGCACGGCCATGATGATCCTGCTCTCCTCCTTGAATGTCTCTTGAGTGATGTTTAAATCCTGTATTTTCATTTTCTGGGTCATTTAATCCATCCAGCTTGTCAGCAGAATCTGCGCTCCAGCTCTCAGTAACTCCTTTGTCACATGCGTCATCTACCACTAAAGTCATAACTGGTTCCACAGTTTTGTTACCCTGTGACAGCTCATCACCACCCTCCATCATATTAACTGAACTGTGCAGAGCAGGTAAGGTTACACTTGCATCAGTAAGGTCAGAGGTGGAAGTCTCCTCTTCCTCTGCATCTGGAGGGAAAGTTTGAGGTTCCAGTTCTGCAGCTGAGGGCTGGTTCAGTGTGGCCTCAGAGATTTCAGGAGGTCTGCTGTAACCCTCTGTATGGCTCTCTTTTGTTTCCGGATGATTTGGAGGGTTGCCAGGCTGTTCACCAGCACATTCAGACAGTGGAGGCCCATTGTTTGAAGAGATAGAGATGCATTGTTGCTCTTCACGTGAGATATGTGGACTTTTAAAGACATTATCGTCATTGCAGATGCCGTGTCTCTGGCTGCTCTCTGTGCCAACTTCACATTCACTATTGATTGTTCTCTCGCTGTGATTGCTGCTATCAGTTGCAAAACAAATATTTCCCCTGGACGTCCCACTGTTTGAGTCAAATTCTCCAGAATTCCCAATGTCTTGGATAAGCTCTGATTCAGGGGACTTTTGGACTTTTTGAGTATCAGCATCCACCAACTCCTGAGAGCCATGTCCTGATCCCTCCTGAAAACTCATTGGAACTTTTACAGCGCTTTCCATGACCTTCAACCGCTCTGCTCCAGCACTGTCACTCACTGCCACCTCAGGTGTCTGAGCCAGATCCTCTGTAGCCAGTTGGTGGCAGCACTCTGGCATGGAAGCGCACCTCGTCCGTCGACCGTGTTTGGAAGCCCCTGCTCCCATCCAAGGCCCCTCGCTGTCCACCCCATGACAGCAGACCAGGTCCAGATCATCATAGCTGTATTGTAATCCTGAAGCATGAGTCACGTGCTCCTCCCAACTTCTTTTTCGTATGGCTACTGGCATGGTGGACGGCCGGCGCTATCCCATAGAGCTGCTTTTGATGCCAGGCAAAAATGGAGAACGGGATCTGCGGCAATTGAGAAGAGAAATAGGAATAAGAAACAGCCAGTGCTTTTGAGTTTTGAGTTTAGTTACTGAATGTGCAGATGACAATATAGTTAATAATATTTCATTTTTAAAGTAAACACTTCGAGCAGAGGGGTGTAATTATACTGCAAAATGCATGTTGCAACCCTAACCCTAACCCTAGTTTCTTGGGAAGTGTAAACTCTGCTGCATCTGTAAAAAAATGACAGGATCTCAAATTATGCTGATCTAACTTGGGATTATCTTCTCAAGCTGAGGCGTTCCAAAGTTCACATTACAACATGCTGACTACAGTGACTGATCTTGATCTGGACCAGTTGTTTTTGACAGTTGTTAAACAAAGAAGCCTTCAGGAATAAAGCCAACAAAGCTGCCTGCATTCTCAAACATCGAGATAATCATCATGATAAATGTAAACGCCCCTTGTATACTTTCCAACATCTTTTCATGGTGAACTGTTAACCCAGCCAGTTTGTCAAATTCAACACACATTAACTGTGCAAAACTGGTCTGAAAAATCCAGGGTGTTGGTTAATTGTCATTCTGCATCTACCCATGAACCCACAAAAATGAGAATGATGTCACTAAAGACAGCTAAAACTGCAAATGACAGTCTCTGGGTCTCCATAAGCCAACGTTTTCATAATGCATACTGTGATGTCAATTACATGAATCAAACCACACTCTATACTAGTCCTTTTTAAGTTGATTCTGTTGTTCAAGGTCAGAATGTACAGCAGTAAAGGAACACTTGAGCAGAGTGTACACGATTCAAGCTGAACATCTGGTATATTAAAAAAAGAATAGGAAGAGTATATGTAGAGCGACTGAAAACTAGAGACTTGTAACTTGTCATTATGTTAGAAGAGTCAACTTTTCCACAGATCTAATTTGTTCAAGCAGTTTAGGTTATATCAAACTTTTTTTCTCCACTTTTTCACCTTTTGTTTCCTCAAAAGAGCCGGGTGGTACCAACTACCATCTGCAACCTCTGGCATGAACCTGCGTCTGGTTATTAGAGGTTACAAAGAATGTCCCAAAGAAGTTATTCCTTCTACTGGCTTTCAAACTGACAGCAGAATAACACCTCAATATGTTTGAGAGATTTGACACTGGAGTAAAAATGTTTACTCCTTGTAAATTCTCTAGTGATGGCACAGTGTTTTAAAGTATAATCCAGCAGCTGTATGTTCAGTAATTAAACACCAGGTGATAATCCAACAAATAGGATATAGATCCAGTAAATGCCTCGAGTACAGCTATCCAGAGATTTTTTGCGAGTTGTCTTTTCATTCATCCACAGAGAGAAATGCATCCTTGTTTGGGAAATATGAATCCATCTCTTTCCAAGTGACTTGACATCCGTTTTATATTGTACGCAGTCCTTAGTCTAGGTTTCTGCAAGCTGTTTTCTGGACTCCAGTCTTCGCTGTAAAAGTGTCGGAATGGTAGTGAAGCCCCCAAAGGCAGGCAGAAAGCCGGGGAGTGGTGAGAAGTCCAAAGACAACTTCCATCTTGATCACATTAGGGTTTTTGCTGACGCTGAATGCTGAAGAGTCGGGGTGGTGTAAGAGGGGCCGGGTTTTCTTTCCCCCACTCCACCCCTGCTCTCCTCCGTTCTATCCCTTTTCTCATCAGGTCCCCTCCCCGCTGGTTTTGACAGGGAGTCTGAGTCACATCCTAGGAGCCCCATCCCCCGTCTCACAACTCACCCATTTATTCACTCCACCCTCCTCTCGTGTACTTTCGCCGCTCACTATTTCAGAAACTTCCTCTCCGCTTCGTCTCTCACAACTTGTCTCTTTCGTCTTCTCAGTGGACCTTTTGCTTGTTCTGCCTTAGCTTGCTATTTCACTAAGCTGGGCAAGGCTCCCACCAGTTGGTTTAGATTAGTAACAGACAGTCTGCCTCGTAAGACCTCTGGCTGCAGGCCAACAGAGATTGCTATAATGTTTTGGCAGTTATTTCTGAGGCATGCTTTTTCTAAAAATTTGTCATCTTGTAACCCTACAAGCATTCTTAACCAAACACACGGGCACTCATAAAAAAAGCCAAGCAAGCTATCTTTACAGATATGCTTCATGAATGCATTTTTCCAAGTATACTGTAAGAAAATAAAATATAAATCAGTTTTAAAAAGGTGTATGACAATGGGGACAATACTAAAAGTGCTGTTACACATAAAATCTTTGTTTTATAGAAGTCATAAGGGAAGGAAAAACATTAAAGGACCCAAATGCCAGCAATTCATTTCCTAATATAGTCATTTGTCAGAGGCACTCAGCAGAGAGAAAAGGCAAAGCCAAGGATATTTACACTCAATGTCACTGCGCACAATTTAAGACATTTGTTAATCAGCTAATTTTGTCTTTAAAGTCCGAATTAGACAGGAAGAGTTAAACTAATTAAATATTCCAAAATTAAATTTTTAGAGCCCATCTCCACTTAAAAACTCAAAGGCAGCAACACCTCCTGATTCCGGGTTCCCCTCACATTCATTTATTTCATTTATTTGTAATAAAAACATCTGCTGCCACATTTTTATTTTCTATCTTTTTTTTAGCTGGAGTGTTCAGTGGGTGCACTCTTCTCTGAAAGAGAAACTTAACTGTTAATTGTACGGGGTCTAAAAGTTTGCCTTTACTCACAAACAGCTGCTTCTCTGATCAATTGATTTATCCAGCTTCAAATGGATCAACGGATCCAACGGAAAAATGTGCTGCATTCACAGACCTGCAAAAATCTCTGAATTTAGAGAAGGAACACAGACTGATACACAGGGACACACACAAAAGTAAAAAATAATGTAGCCACATGTATGCAGGGTTGTTTTTTAACAAAGAAAAACCTGCTGAAAAGAGGCAATAGACTCCTTTCCCATTGCCAGCAGACCTGTACACAGGTCTGCAGCACACTGTACTTGTACTTGCATTTCACATTTGATGTTACAGACAAGCCATAATCCGGGTTGGTAAATAAGAGAGCAACATGGAGACCAGTGAAAATGTTATGGTGATTATTTCTTTTTTTTTCTCATACTTATTCAGTCTCTCTTTCAAACTCAGCACAGACTAATTTTGACTGATGTCTGAGCAGAGACAGACAGTGTTTTCAGTGGCGTGTCATTGCATCTTGCTGGTAAAGGGGCTACAATTTCCGTGTTTGCATGTTGTATTTTCATCACTGTTGATCAGAGAAGGAGTCAATAAACATCACTGACTACTGCAAAGTAATTTGACGCAGTTGTTATTGCTAATTTCCCATTGCATACAGTATATAACCTAAAACCTGGGTGTTAGTAGGTGTTTGTAGGGTTTTTTGTGTAGTGGGAAATTACTTATGGATTTTAATTCTGTGGGAGAGACTGTGATTTACAAAAAATATATAAATTCATAAAATTCTAACAAGACCATCTCCATTCAAGTGCTCCTTAAATTTAGGTCACCAAACATTAAAAACTCAAGCTAAGACCAAATTTATCAAGACTATATTCCAGTGAGGTCAGTTGCACAAAAAATGCAATGCATCAAAGCACCAGGGACAATGTGAGCACAAGAGAGATCTAGACTGCAGCCCCCTCCAACCATCCCTGCAACCCTGGCCTCTAACCTCTGGGTCATCCAGATGTGAGGTGAGGCTCTGGATGAGTCTTTTCTTAGGGGCCTTGCTGGGAAACTGAACACTCTGCCGTCAACGTTGGCTCTCCGGGGACACAGATGGTCGCACTCAAGGGGAAGGATCCAAGTTCAACAAGATTCCTCTGTAGTGTATCACATGATGCGCTCTGTGGTTACACAGTGTAACGAAATACAGATCTTTTCAGTCACAGTAGCTTCCATGTGGATATGGCTGGTGACTGAAGTGCAGAGGCCGACACAGCATGACTCAGGCTATCCACTCATTACCGTCTGTGGATGTCCAACGCAGGCCTATAATTTAAGGCTAGGGCTCCCCCCTGACAATCCTGCCATCCTGTGCAGCCACAGGGCAACTGGTCTACGTCACAATCTGATCCATTGGTGACACTGTGCAACACATGTTCAATCAACAACATGTGTGAGACTAGATGCCCATCAGCAATGTCTCTGGATGTGCGCCAGTGTGTGAGCTGCAAGAGTGCTGGAGCATTTAAATGGGTACATTAGAACAAAATGTAGCATGGAAAGATCTGATCTACAGCAATGCTAGCAGCAGAGCAAACATTAAAATGATACATTGCTTTCTTCATGTCTGAAGTCTTAAGCATGGACTTCAGATATAGTCAGGGGTGCTCTGGTGATGAGAAACTGTCATCTTATCTCACTGAGCCATCATTACTATCGAGAAGTTCAAACTGAATTGTTCAAAAACAGCAACAAGCCCTCGGAACTTGACAGACAGCTGTAACAGGAGTAGCTTACTGTGAATGTTTTTTCTCCCATGATAAACACAGTGAATGGCCTTTTGCAGTTTTGAAAAGAAATCCATCCTCTCTCTTTAAAACTATTCTTAAAGTAGTAAAAAGTAACAAGATTTAGGATTTAGGATCACCTTAAATTTCAGTTCTTCTTAAACTACATTTAAGAAAAATGACAATAAAGTTACCTTGTACCTTGATATGTTGTTGAGTCAAAAGTACAATACATGTTTTTCAAATGTAGTGAAGTTTTGTCAGAAGTTTTCCAAAATAATAATTAATAAGTATGGCAAACTAAAATACCCAGTTTTACCACATAAATACAAAAAAAAAAAAGTTTTGGTCTCTTCAGCTAATTTTAACAATCATGTCAACTGTATGGGGGGGATTAACTCTTGTATAACTCTACTGTTTTTTAGGGCCTCAAGTTTTGCATTTTTGTGTGTGTGTGTGTGTATGCGTGTGTGAGAGGGGGGCTGCTTGAGTGACTGTTTATGAGGCATCACTACAGTCGATGAGTCAGATCCACCCCTCACTCCTCCACAGCTCCAGCCATTGCCATCTGGCTCCACAAAAACCAAGATGGCAATGGCTGAAATACTGAATTCAAGACTACAAAATGGCAGTCCACAAACCAATGATTCATGTCATGGTAGCTACATCCATTATTTTGTGAAGTCTATGATAGATGCTCATAAAAATGTGCTTCGATACTTCATTACTGTCCACCCTTGGAGGCACAAGTTTTGCTTTAAAGGAAACGCAAACATGCTAACATGCTCACAATAGTTGAGTTTCCATTCAAATTTAGCACCATTTTGGATTCAGTTCTCAGAAAATCTGTGAAAGAAAAAGCAAATTCATGCACTTTTCCATTTACTACTGTTACACAAATATTAGGCATTGAGCACACTGAATAATGGCAACGGAGATTTGACAAAACTAATATCAGGTTTGTGCTCTTGAAAGAATTCTGGAAACAGCCCTGTGTGCAGATAGGATGTTAGGATAGTGCAGATAGGATGTTTAAAAGCCATAAAGAGACAACAAAGAGCTTGCAGCGGCCTATGCAATAATAGTAATGTTATGTCTTCATTTATTCATTGCCCATTAATATTTTTTTAATGCAATATCCCAAGATTTTTATTTTTTTTATTTTTGGGGAGGCATTTTCACTCAGATTTTTTATGCGCAAATTAAAAATGTTCTTAAAGAAATTGGTGGATGGAAACAAACTGGCAACCTCCGGGGCTGAAAAATGAAGCAAATGCAAAAGTTCCCTGGTAACAACCCTGTGTGCAGATATAAGAGTTTTAAAAAGCCATAAAAAGACGACAAAGAGACCTTGCAGTGGTCTTTGCAATGACAGTAACATTATGTCTTAATTTATTCCCTAAATCTGTTTCCATTGCAGTTATTCCCATTTATCCTTTATCAAAGCCTTAAAACTTGTTTTGTGATATTTTGAGGGTTTTTTTGGGGGGGGGGTTTGCATTCTTGGCATTTTCACTCAAGTTTTTTGAAGTAGAAATTGAAAATGCATACAAAATAAGATGGTAGGAACAGCACTGGATGACATGTTTGTATTTTAAAAAATTTACTTTTTTCACTATCCAAGTTTAGTGTGGTAACATGGTAACATTTGACTACGGCAAAAAAATGCAATCTGAAATACTGTTTTGTGATCATTTGCGTGTGCAGTCTACTTGGAATGACTGCATTTAAAAGTTATTTCAGAATTTCTGAGTATTTATCTGCCCTTCAAGAATTGTTGTTACAGGCTAGACTCTGTCTAGTCCCACATCACAGAGGACGAGCAAGAGCATTCACACAGGCATGCAGCATCACTGGTCACATGTTCAGAGCAGTCACATACATGGTTAAGAAAGACCTATTCATGATTCACCCTATAATCCCCCACTGTTCGACCCCTCGCCTTCTTAAGTGGAGCAGTGAGGGTCCAAAGGAAACAGCCTCACATTCCTCACTGATATAGTTTATTATTGGAAAAATAAGCCCGTCTAAATCATGGCCACTGAAGAACACACAGTGTTTGCCCATGTCGGAAAATGTAGGTGACGCTTGTAATGGGAAAAAAAACCCTGTCCCTCCCATAACTGAGTCATTTTGAGTCCTTGCATATACAAAGACTGCTTTGAGAAGATTGTGTTGCACCCATTTCAAGGCGCCTTTAAATAACCATTTTCTACTGTATTTGCCTAGTAGTTATGCAAAGCTGTAAAAACGGATCTTGGGGTTCATTTACACTAAAAAGAAAACTAAACAAAATGCCAGGATTTCATCTGAAGATCTAAAAATAACACCACCAAACCACACTAAAATCCCTGCAATCCTTTCCTGTCACTTGCTATGCCCTGTGGTTAACTTTCCAAAAGCCTCGAGTCATGCCGGTTTAAATAACAGCGTTTGAGGCCCGGGTGGGAACTTGAGCCACCCGAATATTCTTGAATGAAGCATCCCAATGTGGACGATGCAACTTCAGAGCATTTTGAGGGCTCCGCTGCTGTCTTAATTAAAAAAATGGTCTTTAATTATCTGGGTCTAAATGCAAGAAGTCATCGTGGGAGAAGCCGAGGGGGCCTTGGCCACTGATCATGGAGACTGTCACCGTGGGAACAGGAAGTGCAAGTTATTGAGGATACAGACCATAACAATCTCCAGGCTAAGATAATCTATCTAATCCTCTTGTGAGAGAATCTGTGTGTGTGTGTGTGTGTGTGTGTGTGTGTGTGTGTAAGAGACAAGAGAGAACCTAATGTACTGTACGCTCGCTTGTGTGTGTGTGTGTGTGTGTGTGTGTGTGTGTGTGTGTGTGTGTGTGTGTGTGAGTGAGTGACTTCTGTGAAAAACTGTGACGTGTTCAGTTTATCAAATCAAATGATACAGATGTGTGTCATCTGGGCCTTATTTTTGTTTGATGACGACAGTGGAAAACACAGTGTTTCATACACAGACAGAGTCTCTTTGGTGTCCCATGACTGTAGACTTCACATCAGCAAACATAATCGTATAAATACCAAACCACCAGTACCAATCACTGAGGAGAAAGATCAGTTAGCAGGTTTCTATTAACCCTCAAACTGCGCAAATTGAAATTGTGAATATAAAATAAACTAATGCAAACACGTCAATTTAGAAAAAAACTCCCATTTATCACAAAAAAGTTTATACGCTTGCATTACTTGATATTTCAGGCAATTCTAAAAAAGCCATATTTGGCAAAACTGCAATGGAAACATTTTTTTCTCTTCTACAGGTCACATAATGGCTGCGCACTTGACGGCAGGAACTGGCTCCCTCATGATGCAGCAGGAGCTACAAGAGCTGTTATTGCATCACATAACTCTTCAAAAGTTGAGCGGATCATCCGGAAGTTCTGTATCCACAATTCCTCTGTGAAATCATGGACTATCACCTCCCAGAAATCCCTCATACGTGGCCTCTCCCACATATAAGGGGCTTGTGTTACTATTATTGTTTGCATAACATGCCTTGGATTGGAAATAATGAGGGTTAGTGAGGTGGCTGCAATAGAAATAAAGCTGCTAATGTTTTGAACTTCCATCGCCATGCTTCTTGGAATGTGGCATTGATCTCGTGACTGTGTTTATCGAAAGCTTGAAAATATCGTATAAGTTTTGCGCAAATCTGTAATGGAACCCTGCTCTCTGTCTGTTAATGCTCCATTTAACTTGCCCATATCTTGTACATTCAAAACACACAAAAGCACGCACTTAACTTCCTATTAATAATCAGGTGATAGGAACATTCCATTTTTAAGCTGCTGCTCGTAAACACAACATGCTATTTATACATTTTTAATAAGCCCTGACCCCTCTCTGAAGATGCCTATAAATTGAATATATTGTATTGTAGACAGGCTCGGGCCATTTAGTCAACCAGTGGATGAATGATGTTCTTCCTCTCTCTCTGTCTTTCACAAACACGCACAAATGTAGACTCACACACACTGGCGCTAGCTGGATGCCTTCTTGGCTTAAGGAGAGAGGTGCTTTTTAGGCTTGACATTAGTTCTGCACACGGGAGATTCTGAGAATCCTGGACATGTGTGTATGTGTCAGTTTGAAAGTAAACATGCCAGGGTGTCTACAGGTATCAGAAACTTAAGTTCAATGCTTTTTTTAAGAACTGTCAAGACAATTTTAAAACAAATTTAAGACTGATTTTTGTGCAAATAATCTTTGTCTTATTTTAAACATTGCAGGAAAGTATATGCTACGGGGTCCTGTGCAGAGGTAGGTTCTATGTAGGATTTAGAGGCTGAATTCTGTTGGTCATGTGATTCCCATGGGATTTCCACGGGATGTGAGTCAATTTCAATACTTATCAAGTATAACAAGCTGGTAATAAGAAGTAAGTCAGTTTCTATTAATTTGTTTTCATCACAGGAAACATACACTACTGTTCAAAAGTTTGGGGTCACCCAGACAATTTTGTGTTTTCCATGAAAAGTCACACTTTTATTTACCACCATGAGTTGTAAAATGAATAGAAAATATCGTCAAGACATTGACAAGGTTAGAAATAATGATTTGTATTTGAAATAATAATTTTTTCCTTCAAACTTTGCTTTCGTCAAAGAATCCTCCATTTGCAGCAATTACAGCATTGCAGACCTTTGGCATTCTAGCTGTTAATTTGTTGAGGTAATCTGGAGAAATTTCACCCCACGCTTCTAGAAGCGCCTCCCACAAGTTGGATTGGCTGGATGGGCACTTCTTGCTTCAAGCTGCTCCCACAACAGCTCAATGGGGTTTAGATTAGGTGACTGTGCTGGCCACTCCATTACAGATAGAACACCAGCTGCCTGCTTCTTCTCTAAATAGTTCTTGCACAATTTGGAGGTGTGCTTTGGGTCATTGTCCTGTTGTAGGATGAAATTGGCTCCAATCAAGCACTGTCCACAGGGTATGGCATGGCGTTGCAAAATGGAGTGATAGCCTTCCTTATTCAAAATCCCTTTTACCCTGAACAAATCTCCCACCTTACCAGCACCAAAGTAACCCCAGACCATCACGTTACCCCCACCATGCTTGACAGATGGCGTCAGGCACTCTTCCAGCATCTTTTCAGTTGTTCTGCGTCTCACAAATGTTCTTCTGTGTGATCCAAACACCTCAAACTTCGATTCGTCCGTCCATAACACTTTTTTCCAATCTTCCTCTGTCCAATGTCTGTGTTCTTTTGCCCATATTAATCTTTTTCTTTTACTGGCCAGTCTCAGATATGGCTTTTTCCTTGCCACTCTGCCCTGAAGGCCAGCATCCCGGAGCCGCCTCTTTACTGTAGATGTTGACACTGGCGTTTTGCGGGTACTATTTAATGAAGCTGCCAGTTGAGGACCTGTGAGGCGTCTATTTCTCAAACTAGAGACTCTAATGTACTTATCTTCTTGCTCAGTTGTGCAGCGGGGCCTCCCACTTCTCTTTCTACTCTGGTTAGAGCCTGTTTGTGACGTTCTCTGAAGGGAGTAGTACACACCATTGTAGGAAATCTTCAGTTTCTTGGCAATTTCTCGCATGGAATAGCCTTCATTTCTAAGAACAAGAATAGACTGTCGAGTTTCACATGAAAGTTCTCTTTTTCTGGCCATTTTGAGCATTTAATCGACCCCACAAATGCGATGCTCCAGATACTCAACCTGCTCAAAGGAAGGTCAGTTTTATAGCTTCTCTAACCAGCTAAACTGTTTTCAGCTGTGCTAACATGATTGCACAAGGGTTTTCTAATCATCTATTAGCCTTCTGACACAATGAGCAAACACATTGTACCATTAGAACTCTGGAGTGATAGTTGCTGGAAATGGGCCTCTATACACCCATGTAGATACTGCACCAAAAACCAGACATTTGCAGCTAGAATAGTCATTTACCACATTAGCAATGTATAGAGTGTATTTCTGATTAGTTTAATGTTATCTTCATTGAAAAAAACAGTGCTTTTCTTTCAAAAATAAGGAAATTTCTAAGTGACCCCAAACTTTTGAACGGTAGTGTATGTGAGAGCACACGTTATTTTATGTTAAGCGTGTGAAGTAAAGTGGATCGTTTTGTTGAGATAATACGATGGCGATGCTAATTCGAGAAAGCTTGTTAATGGAAATTCCCATTATATGTAAGCATCAAGTTAACAGACTCGACACCAGTTATTTGCAGCATAATTCTACCAGTGATAATCAGAATCAGAATAGGGTTCATTACCAGGTAAGTTTTCATCTTGCAAAGAATATGCCTTGGTATTTGGTGCATACAATAAACAGTCAACACATTAAGGGGAAATAAAATTAAGGCAAATTACTGCAGCAGTCAAGAATAAACTGCAGACTAGAAATAAAAAAATTGCAATAAAAATATGAAAAAGAAACTATAAAAATATTTGAAAATAATAATGTACAATAAAGCTGTTTCAGCTTTTATGTTAGAAGTTATTTTAGCATAATACTTTGCTTGTTGCATTGATTGAATTCATAGTTTTTATATATGAAAATGTTTTTCTAATATTAATAAAATGTAGGCTATATTCTTTATGCAAACTCAACATGGAATGGGACAGGAGTTTTGTTTTTTTTTCTGGGAGCAAGATGGGACAAGAGTGAAAATCCAGTCCTGTGTCACCCTCTAGTGAGAATATGGTTATTAGAATAATAAATTAAATTAATCTACATTTGACCAACAGGTAAATTCAGCTATAAAACAAAAAGACTATTAGATTCAGTGGCAGGTTTGAAGATCTGGGACATCAGAAATGTGGACTTTCACAGAGAAGAGCTCGACTCATTTTGACAAAAAAATTGTAGGATAGATAAATGAAATGAGATAAAATGTTTATTGCAATTAAGACCTAACTGATTCAAATTGAAGACAATTTAATGAGTCTGAACGCCTAATATTCATAAAATCAACATTAAAGAGTTTAGAAAGTACTGCAAACACCCTGCATGCATGAGGGCGCTAGTGCGTGAGTATGTGTGTTTTTGGATGAAGAAAAATTGGGACAATAAATGTTTTTTGTTAATTGTTATTTCGTGAGTCGTCATGTTTTAAGGGATAAAGTGTCATATTGCACAGTGCAAAGTGCCAAACATATTAGCGGCATTTAAAATACAATTTGGTTATAGTGAAATGTGTTTGCTGATTTCAGATGGCTCTTTTAATATACGCAATACATATTTGGACAACGCTTAACCTTAGAGATTAAATTGTGCTCAATTTTGACTGTTTTCTGAGTGTTTTCCTATTTTTTGACTACTCGACTAATTTACCTTTAGCATTCACACTTGAAATGTTCTCATGTTTCTCAACGTTCTTCTCTTTTTTGTGTGTGCATTATTATGGTTTGGTCTAAAATAACTATGTTTGTAACTGTAACTTGATGAGTATGTCACGTGATGTACATCAGTAAGTATTTTGCATGGTTGAAAAAAAATCAAGCTGACTTTTGCTTTTATACAGGACATGAACACCAATCTTCTGGGTGAAAGTCCTTGTGTGTGTTTGCACTGTCCACCACCCTGACCTCCCTCCCTCCTGCACTACTCAGACTTTATCGCTCTTTTCACTAAGCTACATGTTTGCCACAGATGCGTTTACATTAGAGTTAGCTGAAAGCTCGATACATCTCATACAGACAATGTAAGTTACCTTGTGCATTAGTACCAGAGTCTGTGGTTCACTGACCAGGCTGCCGTATTTGAACGCACCGGTAATGACAACAGTTTTCCCTTATATAGGCTTTTTAGGAAAATAGGATACTAACATACTAACAACTTATTCCAAACAAGACCTAGACGATGTCACGAAATGGAGACTTGAAAGTCCCAGAAAATTCCCCTGCTGAAAAACGATGACTCTTTAAACATGACCTCATCCTGGACAAGCCGGGATAAACAAAATCTCCAACCAAGAAAGCTATCGCAAACTCTGAGGAACTCTTGCCTCTCCCTTCTTGAACTTTATGTTAGTAATTAAGTTGTGTGGATCCATATTCCTCACGCACGTTTACAATCTATCCACTTAATAAAGTCACTCTGTTTCTAATACTGTAATTTCATTTGTGTTATTTCTATTTACTTTGTACACACAACATCGACGGAAAGAGGGACCCCTTCTGTGTTGCTGGTCCTAAAGTTTCTTTTATTTTGTTTAATCATGAAAATGTTTGGGGGGGGGGTTCTTTATTTAAACCAAAGGTCTAAGAAGAGAGGGTGCTGTATGCTGTACACACTGTAAAGCCCTTTGAGGCACATTTGTGACTTCTAATTTTGGGTTATATAAAGAAAAACAGACTTGAGACACCTTGCAAATCAAACAGCCTTTATCTCCTCAGAAATATCCCATTGGGTTTAGGAATTACATCTGAATAAAGACAGAAAAGACACAATTTCTTTAAACAAAAGACATGTGAGTCAGGGATACACTGTGTAAGGAAATGCAGTCTATGTTCTGCTCAGACAATCAACCTGCACCCCAGACGACAGACAGATCCAGATGGATCCAGGCAGAAATCTTTGGCAACAACAGCTGGATTTCATCTGTGACTCAAACAGCTGCCCCATAACTCTGTAACCAGCCGCACCTGAGCACATTCTCACACTTCTGTAGCCACAATAGTGTACTTAAATTGGATTACCAAACAGATACATATGTAACTTTGCTTTTGTTTATGACCTTTTCCTTAAAGGGATACTTCAGATCTTTTCAAGTGCGGTTGTATTGGGTTCTTATCCATAATAAGTGTACTTCATTCAGTAGATGTCAGTAAGCATGCCTCCAGTCTGGAGAAGCAGGCTGGAGTCTGACGTAGAAGCTAAACCATGTTTTGCTGTGGAGGGATCAGCAACAAAACGTATTTCAACCATCTACAAAAACTCTCACCTAAAAAATATAAACAATATCCATTTGAGTGTGCACTATATTTAGAATATTTTGGCTATTTTGCCTTCTTTTTCTTCAATGCTTTTTTTGGGGGCAGATTGCAATACAAACTTAGCTTAGCTTACAGGATCTAGTTTACATTAGTAAATGAAAATGAAAATACAATAAAACTGGGAAAAAAAGAAACCAGCTATTGTGTAAAGTAAAGCAGAGCAAATCCTTAAATATTGAGTACACTAAACATATTGTTTGTTTTTAGGTGGCTAAAGTATGTTTTGCTGCGGCCCCGTCCACAGCAGTACATTGTATAGCTTTGTGGCGGTGTTGTGGGACTGTACTTAATTTATCAGAGGAAGAGAGGTGGCTGGGGTGAGACTTTTTTTATGTAAAATAAATATAAAATATTACCATTTAAGGTTGAATGTCCCTCATCTAAGCCAAAATTAAAAACACAAGCCCCTCCTCTGACCCATTTTGCAACATCCCTTCCTTCCTCATAAATAACAAACAGTCATAAACAAGATGGGAAAAAAACTAAAATTAAAAAAAGAAATCACATCATTTTTAATATAAAGTTATAATAATTCTAATTAGAGTTCTCTGGACATTCCCCCCTTTTTTGTAATCTTCTAATAATTCGCTCTCTCTTATATAAAGCAAAATTTATTTCAATTTGTGGGAAATTTATTGCCAAGTTGCACATGCTTATTTTTAATGTTTTTGAAAGAAATCAACCAATTTACTCAGGTTTAAAAGATTTTGATGCTATTGAAATGTGCCTGAACGCAACACAAGAAAACTGATGTCTATCCCAGGATAAGTCCCATGTCAGTATTCCTGCCACTTCTCCAAACTGGGAGTGTGCATATGTAACACACTGGCTATGGAAAGGTACTCCATACAACCCCACTTCAAAAAACCTAAAGTATCCCTTTAATATCACAACTCAAACTCCAGATTTTAGGCTTTTCACATGAATGAGAGATGAATTGTTAGTATTTGATTTCAACAAAGGTCCAGTGATCACAAAGAATCTATTGTGAAACTAAAAAATGAGTAATTTTATCATCACCCTTTCAGTCCATTTTTGCAAAACAAATTACTTGCCTTTTGGAATCCTCCAAAGCTTGACATTTTCTAACAACCTGGATCCTGAAAGCACCTCAGGACTGAGACATAGAGTATTTATTGTCTTGTCTTGTTGTTTATGAGGAATGATTCTTGAGCTCGGACCAGACCTTGTGAGGGCCAGGACAGTAACATACTGCACCCCCCCCTCACTGCCTCCCCCCACCCAGGACTCTGCTGAACATATGCTGCGCTGGCACCGACTCTTCCAGCAGAGATCCAGGAAAATGTGTTGTCCTTGGACACGGTTGCCACAGCAGCATCAGCAGGAAATAGTTGAGACCCAGAGTCAGGGGATGAGGGGCCAGGAGCTGTTTCATCATCTAATGAGAGAGACCTCCGAACACTGAGGTTTCCAAATGTAACCGCCCAACACGTGCCCTTGTTCTCTCACACACAGTCACAGAAAGGAGCGTTTAATATCATATGTTTTGGAGCTGCAAGATCTCTATTTCCTTATTATCATGACAAACAGCATCAATAATTTCAGTTTTAACAGTTTCTGGATATGATAAAGGGTGTCATTTTGACGTTTTTTTACTGAAAAATGCCTTTTAAAAACCACCAACAGGTTTTGGGATTCAGCTGGTATTTAAAATTTATACAAAATACAATCATTAAAAATTGCATGTCCCTCCCCTGAGCCACGATAAAAATATATATATACAGTATAAATATATATACACATCCCCTATTTTGCACTACCCCCACCCCCAACATATAAATGATGAACAGTCCCTATTACTCAAAGTTCTTCTTCTTCCAGAAACTGTTTAACCTTTTGAAACCTTCAGCACACATATATATATTATATATTAATAGTCCACATATTGCAAGAAATTAGAAGTTTAAGAGAATTATTTTAAAATAGCTAGTTAAAAATATCTAAGGAAAAAAGCAAAAAGCAAAGCAAAATTATATTTATAATGATCATAATAACATATTAAATTATTTTTCAAAATTATTATAATTTTCTAAGCATGTTTTGCATGCCATTTCCTTGTTGTTGTTGTTGTTGTTGTTGTTGCTGTTGCTGTTTTTAATCAAAGTCTTTTCTTTTAATATACATATTTGTTTTTACTGTTTTTGTGTAATATTTTTGTACTATTCACAAAAGTTTGCCTTCTTACAATGTTTTTGAAAGAAATCAAGCCAGTTTGCTCAGGTTTTAAAGGGTAAATAATCCTACATGAAACATGCAATTTCTTTCAAAACAAATTTAGATTTTCTTTTTTTTTTTTTAAAGCTAGGAAAATGTCTAGGGAAAAAAAAAAACAAAGCTAGGACTTGTTTTTTTTAATTTGTTGTTGTTTTGTGTGTGGTTTTTTAAAAATAATTTTCTTGAATCTAATAATTAAATTTTTGGGTAATTTTCTTGGTAATTTTTGGATCATTTATTTTATTGTTGCTCATTGCCTTGTTCTCAAGTTTTTACCAGAAATTAAGTCAGTTTACTCATGTTTCACAGGAAAATTTTCACTTTGAGGAGAAGAAAGATCTTGGGACACAGCAGGTAAGGAGTGAGTCCTTCTTGAAAAAAAAAAACGACTTTAAATATCTTGTCAGGAATCACCGATAGTCATACTTTTTTTTATATAGAGGGCCCAACCAAGTGCAAGCACAATGCAAACAGCACAAATCAAGTGTATCAGGATTTTTTTTAAAAAATAGTCTCAGAGAGTTTTTTTTTTTTCAGAACTAAATATGCTTGAAGGCATAACACAGAGACCATATTTAAGTGGGATCCAGATTGCTAACCCTTGCCCTTGCCTGGACTCGTGAACATGTGTGTCTGTGGAAAGCTCCTACCTCATGAAGGAAGTGACACCATCCTTCAGCCGGTGGGCCTGCAGCAGTCTCCTCGTCAGAGGACATCCCTGCTGAAGTGTCTCTGAGTGAAGATGGAGTCCTGTTGTCCCTCAGCAGCTGGCCACCTCACAGTGTCTGTAATCAATCACAGTTTGTATTTGATGGAAGAATCTGGCTGTGATAAACTGACACAGACTGCTGGGGGCGACAACACCTCACATTTATCACTGTGGGTAGCTGTTGGACAAGCAGCAAGCATCACATATGCTGTTATACTTTTTAAATTTAAACTTGTATGACTAGCTAGCTTACTTTGGGGACACGGTTAGCTCATTTAACAAATTAAAAGAACACAAATGCAGAACTGTTCGGTAACTTGTGTGGTCCAAGTTAGTGGCACTAACATTTATTGTCCTCTATATGAAGAAAAAGTTTACAAAAGAATCTCCAAACTCGAGCAAAGACCGTCGGAGTACCTGAAGCTCCTCATCACTCACCTGTGTGGGTAACATGGCAGCCGTAATGTGACGCAGTTATGTTTGCTAACTGCCAGTCTTATGGCTAATATGAGTCAATTAGCGTTTTCGTCTCTAAAGTATCATTGGCTGCCATTATGAGAGACGAGCCAGACCACACTATGAATTATGTTCATCCCCAGTCTTCTCAGCCAGCTTACATTGCTTCTTTGCTCCAGCAAACGGCGCCAAATTCAACAGGTGTGTCTTATCTACATGCTTCCAATCTACTGACTGTTGTGCTGCATTCACCGCAGCTCGTAACTTTCCGAATCCTCGAAGCAATAACCACCACAACAACAATAATAATAATAATAATGATAATAAAAATGGTTATCATTATTGAGCTCAATAGTATTATAATTATCATTATTTATAATAACTTTCACTTTCAATTGGTTTTCATGTTTTTATGTAAATTCACACAACTTTAGTTTGAGTCTTTAACACTTTCTATGATGTATATGTAGCTTACCACAGAGGGTTGCCCAATAATCAGGTAATTTTCTTGTATTTTTCACAAGTTTCTTGCTAACCTCTGGGTCATGTCTTCTTTTGTTGCTCATTACTTTCTACTCGTGTTTTTGAATAAAATAAAATCTATTTACCCAGGTTTCAAAAGGTTATATAAATAATTTGATTGTGTTTCCATCTTTGCTGAGCAAGTTTTGTGTGAAAGGAATAAAAACCTGTCCGATATAGATGCTAGTCCCAAATATAAGCCTGCTGAATTCAGTAATTTGACCAAATAATAGCCCAGGCTATTATGTGAAGTTTTAAGGTATTTTGTAATTTAATTATTGTACCTATAGTTACCACTAATGAGTTATTCCCCCACAGGGGAATGTCAAGGAGGTGCCTGGGTTGACATGGGCCACCCTTGAAATCTGATTGGCCACCCCAGGTGCCACCTCATTGTGATTGGCTATCTGCCCAGTCAGTTTAAACTGTTTAACAACTTAAGTGAATTTTTGTTCATAGGTGCAATTCAGTCTGAAATTAAACTTGGAACAGGATTTTTAAACAGTGCAGTGTTAGTAATTCAAGTGTGTATGGGTAATGGAGACAAAAATAATAAATTGCAGCTATGCCAATGCATTTGCTTCCATCAGGTAGTGCCCCACTTGGGCCAACCCAGTAAAACAAGTCTGAACACGCCACTGCTCCCCAACACTGGACATAAATAATGATCCCTGCCGACACAGTTCCCTATGACTAAGATGTTCTCTTGACATACCTTATTTTTCTTCAGTGGCGTAACTGTTAATGTTTTCATCAAGTTACTTAAGTGGCAAAAACAAACGAAATTGCAAAAGAAAGCTTTGATGACAGCAACAGCTGCTGAGTGTTGGGTGTTTTCTGTTGCGCTTAGCTATAATTAGCCTTTGGGGTATTTCCGACTGTCCGTGAAGGCAGCATAAGAAATTTGACTTCTTCCGTGTTTACCTGCAGCTCAAAGGGAGTTCCACAAATGGGCGTTAGTTTCTGAATTAAACAGGTCACAAAGTGTACTTTTGTCCGTGTGTCGTTTAGAAAGGAAAAAAGAAAGGGAAAGGGAAATGAGCTGATAAAGTTTAACGGAACGAAAAAGCACCGTAAAGTTTTATATTCGTCAAAGTTAGCTGAAGGAGTCCACAATGGGATGTTGTAGCAGCACCGAGGTAAGTTAGCCACAGTATGGTGGTGGGTCTAAGACTTGAAAAGTGTCCCAGTAATCCTCAGAGGAGTTTGGGACGGTGGTGTAGCGACAGCGTCACTCCTCGCGCGGTGGCAGCAGTTTGTTTTTCAGCAGTAACTCAGTGATTTGTTGGTTGAGGAGCAGCAGGGAGCTCCAGCTCTGCAGCAGCCCCGACACAAACAGAATTTAAGCTCTCTGTGCCCTCTCTCACTGTCCATTATTGATGCCTATGCCTTGGCAGAGCAAACGGGACTGGAAACCGCTGGAGGAGCGCAGCTGCACGGACATCCCATGGCTCATCATATTCATACTCTTCTGTATTGGGATGGTAAGTTTAAGTTGTATTTTACTCTGTCCACACAGCTAAAGCTAATGCAGTGTAACAGCAGTTATTGCAGTAAATCCTACATTCACATGGGTTATAATTGTCTGTTTCTGCTTAAAAATTTCAGACAGATGTTGATTCAACTTAATGTTGCACTGCATTATTTAGTATGCATTTTGATTTTTAAAATGGTAGGAATGCACAAAGTTTGATTTTTTTTTTGCCGATATCCAGTATGACCATATATAACAACACATTTAGCTGATGACCAATACCTATATCAATATATCCACTCCCCCCCCACCTAACTTAAGTGATCATCAAGTCTCTTCTGTAGTGAACAAAATAACAATTATTAACAAAATAAAACATACTTTTATCATAATGACCCACCAGCAGAAGTAGACATAAAATACAATGCTTAGGGTTGATGTTTTGTACATGTTCACTTTGCCAATAAAATTAATCAATTTGTGATAAAAATCAGCAAGTTGGACAGTTCCAATATTTCATATTAAAGCCAATATTTACAGATACCGATGATGCGCCGGCACTGCATTATTTAGGAGGCATTTCCAGTATTTTGATTTTGAAAATGGTTGGGATGCACAATATTGGATTTTTTTGTCAAAATCTGATATGCAGATATATAACAACACATTTGGCTGATGACCGATATCGGTATATTCACTTTTTTTCCCCACCTAATTTTAGTGATCATCAAGTCTCTTCTATAGTGGAATTAACATTATATCATCCATAATTTTATTATGATGGCCCACCAGGAAATGGGGACATAACATTCAAAGATTTTGAATGTATGAATTATTCATTCATTGTGCAAAATAAGAAAAATGCTTCAACTTAGGGTTAATGTTTTGTGCACGTTCACTTTGTCAGTAAAAACAAAATCGGTTGTCTTGGCCTATTACAGTATTAATTATTTAATTATTTAATATTATTTATTTATTTATTTATTATTTAATATCTGCAGATACAGATGATGTGCTGATGATGAAGGAAAACTTTAACTTTAACATAATACTAGTTTATTATTTTATTTATTAATTCCAGTAGACCACCAAAAGTGAAATTTGTATTTGTACTATAAATAATTTATATAATTAAAAAAAAATGATAATATACTTCGGGAAAATAAATTGAATATTGCAATCATAAATATGCATTTCTATACTGTATTTATTTTTTGACCAACCCCTAATTATTAATGTATTACATCTTTTTTTATTTCATGTTGTCCTGCAGATTGTTAATGTTATCTTATCTGTGTCGTCTGCAGTTGTGTATTTGTGGCTTTCCCATCGCCACAGGAGCTGCATCCAGGCTCATCTCAGGATATGACAGTTATGGTAACACATGTGGCAAGAATAACACTCAGAAGATTGAGGGGGTGCCTCTTAGTGGCCGGGACATGACGGAAAACAAGTCAGTTCATTTTTTTAACATATAAACAATATGCTGTATCTAATCCCTGCTGCGTCTTAAGTGTTTTTATTTGCTCTGTTTTGGTTTTTTAACAGCCTACAATGACAGCTTATTTGGTAATAGATTCAGTAAATTAGAGCAGAAATGCTGAGACCTCTTTCGCCCTCTGTAGTTTAGTGTTGGTGGCTCAGAAGAAGGCATTCAGTATTACTTGTGTGCATGCAAGGATTGCATCATGTAATCCTAATCTAATTTGCCGCAAACAACCGGTTACTGCATCTGTAAACACTTCACTTTGCCTCCCGTTCTGGCTTACAGAGTTGATAAGGTTCAGCTGTCCAGACCATGACCCGCTTACATTCACCTGAAAATCACACATTCCAAATCCTCAAAAGTTGTAGAGGCTGCCGACAGAAGACGTCCAGGACAGTCTCATGTTCAGTCTGGTTGAGGAACTTCATTTGCATTAATTCAAGAGAAGAAGATGTCATCAGTCGGAGGGTTAATTTAGATGAAAATCAGGAACACAGAGCTCTGCTGCTTAAGATCCTCACATATCTGAATGGAGAGCATAGTTTAAGGGCATATCTCCCTTTGTAGAAATTTTGTAGAAAAAATGAGTCAGCGATCACAGCAAAATGAAATGACCTGAAAATAAGATGAGGGGGATTATTAGATATTGTCATTCAAAAAATGGGAAAATGTCCACAAAACTACATTTATCATTTTTATAATGATATTTTAGAACTATGTTACATTTGTTTATTTATTTATTTATTTATTTATTTATTTTTAGCAATTTTTAAGGTCATTTTCTTTTGTCTTCTTCTTCTTCTTTTTTTCCTATTTTCAGATATTTGTCTTGTAACTTTTTACCAATTTCTTGCAAATTTTTTTGCCATTTCTTTATAAGTTGCTTATTGCCTTCTCCCCATGTTTTTACAAGAAATTTATGTCGATGTGTATTTTTATCACTCAGATAAAATTGTAACAAATTCTTGTCTTGTCATAATTTATGTGAGAAGTCTCTGATGTTATTCCTCCTTTTGGGCAGTAGCTTTCCATCAGCATGCAGCCTGTAGGCCCAGTTTTACTGGAACAATGGGTCATGCTTTATTGATGGGCTGATTGCCCATGGAGACTTTGCATAAAAGGCGTTTGGGCTACAAAGAAGGGTCTGTGTGAGCGGGTACCAAAATGTCACCGTCTTTCATTTTGTGCCCAGACAGAACAGTCCCAACTGGCATAGTGATAACCAAATATACTGAGATTTATTTCAAATGGAAATGGAAATGGCTGGTTATATTTGTGGTTGGTTGTTTATTTAAGGTGTGATAGTGCTAAATATTCAGCAGCTAATGACTCTGAATTGTTTCTCCCTGTCAGGTATGTTTTCTTTCTAGACCCTTGCAACGTTGACTTGATTAACAGGAAAATCAAGTCCATCGCCCTGTGTGTCTCCAAATGTCCTGCTGCCGAACTCACCACTTACAGTGACTTGAAGCAGTTTGCTCTGCATAATGGTGAGTGAAAGAAACTGTCCACTGTGTGAAGTGAGAGTTTCAGTTCATTGATATTTGTACATAAATGAGATATAAATTGGATTATAATTCCTTGCAGAAAACATTTGAATATTTTGAACATGTAATCTAATTTTTGGTTTTCCTCTTGGTAGGATCTCATCTCTGCGCCTATGATATTACTCCTACAAGATACACGAGCCATTCAGAAAGATCCAGCAAATGTCCCAAACTCCCTGTTCCCCCGAGGTAATCCTGTTTATGCTTTAGGTTTAGATTAAAGGAGCTGTGTGTGACATTCAGAGCAATGATAAAGTCGTAAACTGTTTGCTATGTAAAGATGCAGGAGGTAATGGCGTCCAGAGCAAAGAATGAAGTCACGCTTCCTCTGTGTGTTGTAATCATAGACTGAAAAGAAATGATGAATGTGGCCACCAAGATGTTACCAATTCTTTTTTTGACCCCATTTTGAAGCCTCACATTTTGGCTGTCGCCATCTTGGAATTTGGAGCCAAAAGTGGCCATAGGTTAGCAAGGTGCATTTGCAGCCATGGTTTACTGAGATAAAGTTAATGTCAATTTTTCCTCGGCAAAAACAGGCCTGAAACCATTATCCATCTTTTGTACAACCAAATGCCAATTGTAAAGATCCAAAATGTTACAATTAAATCTCATGAACTAAAATCATACTAATAGCATATGCCTTTACTCTTTGAATGGGTTGTTGCATCATTGGTACGTTTCCCAACTAACGTTGTTGCTGTGCTGTTGGCATGTAAATGGACGGCACCTATCTGTAACTCAAAGTGGCCAAATCCTTAATTATTCATAACATTAAGCCCTAAAAGCGTTTAAACAGGTGAGCTATACCAGGTTGTAAACAAGTTTATTTATGTGTAAAGTCAGGCATGTCAACATCAGGGTCTATGGGGATTTGAGGAATTTTGAGTGCGGCACTTGTTTGTTGGCTTCATTGCTGCTTGGCGGTAATCCGAGCTTCTCTGCTTTTTGTTATGGTAGATGGTCTAGCAGCAAAAGTTGAAAATTTTAACATTGGGGGGGTCTATAGGAATTGACTCACTTCTGGAGCCCGCCTCAAGTGGCCATTAGAGGAATTGCAATTTACATGTTTGTTGGCTTAATAGCTGCTTGGCTCTAATACGAGCTTTCTGTTCTTTGTTGTGGCAAAGTGGTAGATGGTCCAGCAGTGCTTGAGTGTTAGTTCATGTGAGTCCTTGTGTGTGTGTCCCACTGGCTATCTCTTTGTTGCCGCTCCTCACAGCACTCATATGGCAGTTACTGGTGATAACAGGACAGTGTGATCGTGGAAATGTAGTTGCCATCCTTCCCAGTTTAGCAGTGTTAGCTTTGTTGTTGGCGCTGTTTATTAAGTTAGCATCGTTAGCAGCTACCTGCGAGCTCAGCCACCTCGATGTTGAGAACCGTGTGCAGACTTAATCATACATATGCTCTGAAAGTTGCATACAGCTCCTTTAAGAAACAGTACAGAGAGCTAGGGAGCTCTGGGAGAGGGATCACTGGTCCAGTGAGTTCAAACCCACATCATGAATACAGGAAGTCTGCCTTTTGTCACGTCAGCCATTCAGTCATTATTTATTTATTTCAGTGGTTAATTCCAAAACGATGTGCACTCTAACGTACTTATACACATTCCAGGACCAAATAAATAATGTAGACGTGGATATAGATAGTCTGCCATGGTCCACAGTCCTCTGCTTTAACTCTTATCAGTGAAAAATAAACTAACCCATGCTCTTTTATCTTCATAATGTCTGTAGTAAGCCTGTCCCACTGCTCCACCGCTGTATTCCTGTGGACGTCGGCTGCTATGCTGAATTCGCCCAGGCGTTTATCACATTTGTCAGTGACAACACTGTGCTGCGGCGGGTCGTCGCTGGGGTCATGGCCAGCAAGGAGATCATCATGGGCCTCTGCGTGCTGGCTTTAGGTAAAACACACGGTTGCATCTGGCTTACAATATGCATGAAGTGAATAATTAATTATTTGTATCTGATGACTGTTCAACGGTATGTTTTTCGTTTTTGTTATTGTCTGCTCCTACTGCGCCACCGTGATTGCTCATGAGGATTCAGTAGGAAGGCAACTTTCGGAAGCCAAGCTATTTTTGTCATAAAAATAACAGGAAATGTGGTTACAGTCATTGTATCTGCTCAAGTTTAGCCCGAAGGCACTGATTTAAGGTCTAACTCCTCCCATTGGTGCTGTAAAAAACACAGATCCCAAGTCAGTTTGAGACATCTTTTAACCCAATTATTTGATCCATGTGGTGTGGTTGCATCAACTTACAAGACTACATGATTCAGAGCAGTTTGTGCACACGGGATGTCTGGGCTTTTCTGAGTCACTGTTTAAATGGCAAACCCACAGCTTAATGACATAGCATTGTTTAGTGTGTTTTATTTATGTCTAAGATAAAGCGATATTTTATCAAACCTTACAATTAATGAATTATTAAATGAGCACTTTTCAGGATATAACATTTTTCGTGTTAGTAGTATTTTATGTTCTAATACGATGCACTGTGTTTTTGTTTCTCAGTCCTGTCCCTGATCCTGATGGTTGTCATTCGTTACATCACCAAAGTTCTTGTGTGGATTCTGACAATTCTGGTCATCATTGGCTCTATAGGTAAGATTACTAAGTAACATACGTGTTGTAGCACCCACCAGTCTATTTAATTTAGCCATTTAAAGGTATAGTTCACCCACAAAATGAGCATTTACATATCATTTACTCACCATGTGTTATGTTGAATTTATAAAGAAACCTTTGGTTTTCCCACATGCCTTCATGCTGAACAGAAATTGTCATTTAAAAATGTACCATTTTATACTTGTCTTTGTCAATAAGCGTAAGCCTATGTTATTACCAACCTATATTGTTACTTTTCATACTGAATGTACGAAAAGTTTGTTTTTATGTATTTAACATCAACTTGCCATGGGACTAAAGATGGAAATTAGCCTCTGGCTACAATCTTACATATTTACATGTAAATGGTCATTAATATGCCCTACCCCATATTTTAAATGAATAAGTTACAATTAAAATTGAAATTCCAAAAAAGGAATGAAAGGAATGGTGGTGGTCTGCCACGATTAAAACGTGCTGCCGTGTATTGATTTTGTTGCTTTGGAGCTGGATCATTCATTAGGAGTACTACTGGAATATATATACGATATATATATATATATATATATATATATATATATCACAGATGGAGCAGAAGAACGCTAGGTGCAGTGAAATTAAAGCTTAATTGTTCATTGTGCTGAGGAAAGAAAGAACTAGAGGAGTTTCACCTGCACTGCACAGACCTGAAAAAATGTCCAAAGTTTTTAAAAAAATGGAAACCCATGAATTAAAGTTATCATGGTCCCTGTTTAACAAAAATAAAAACCATATCAAGACATCTGTTAACATATTCACACAACTCATGCAGTATCATCCAAGTCTCATGTATGCATTTGTATGCTCAGTACTTGACAAACACATGCATTTTCACTAAAACCTTACCCTTTAAAACACTTCTCCTTATAAGTAGCACGCGTAGGTAAGCACGTGCATTTGAACTCCACTCAGAGCAGAGGCTGTATACATATGTTTTGATATAGTTTTGCTAGCCCCCATTCATTTCATTTAATCAAGAATGCTTGCCATTTTGAATTCTTTGTTCAATGTGGGGGCTTGCTCAAAAAAAAAAAAGGCAAAAGTTTCCTCATGAATTTAACGTTACACAAGGTGAGCGATTAATCTAAATTTGGTGGTCAAAGTATTACTTTGAAATATGTGTAATTTATTTTTTTTTGTTTTGTTTTTGTCTCACTCAGTTACGTTATGATGATAAAAGACAAGGCAAAAGATGCTCCATATTTGAAGTCTTTTGTGCTTTGATGTGTTACAGGTGGGACAGCCGTCCTTTGGTGGCTCTATGTGGACCACAGGAAAGCCCTTGACAATAACACCTTATCAGTATTTGGGAAAGAAGTGGCCTCAGATAATGTTAAGGCCCTGCTTATATATGCAATTGTGGCTACGGTTTTCACGGTATGTTTGAAGCACAAGTACTGCATGTATGCATGCATTTGGTGATGACTGATATCCTGTATACATGTTCTCACAGTTTCACAAAGGCCATAAAACACACAAAATTAGTACTAAATAAAATACACAGCCTGTGGTTCAAACGTAGTGTTTTTGTAAAACTGTGTATTGATGTGACAGGAAATGTCCAACTCTGCAGCTCATTTCAGTGACTTCATTAGATTTTCTCTGTGTTGACCTCCAGGCGGTTCTCCTGCTGGTGATGTTCTTCATGAGGAAGCGCGTGGCTCTCACCATCTCTCTGTTCCACGTTGCTGGTAAAGTGTTCATTCACCTTCCCCTGCTGGCCCTGCAGCCTTTCTGGACCTTCCTCTGCCTCATGCTCTTCTGGGTCTACTGGATCGCCGTGCTTCTGGCTCTCGGGACTTCAGGTGAGTTTCAGTACTGGTACTTAATATTTGTGGATGTTTGTAAAACCCACATTTACACGTCAGAGTGCTGTATTGGTGTAAACATGCTTCAGAATAGTTTTATTTTCAATGCAGCACAGTCGTTTCTAGCATCAGTGTCAGCTGTAGCGTTCCCAAACAAGTAGAATATTAAGTTTGTTCCTTGTGACATTTTGTCTTGGTTTGGAGGCATGACTTAACTCCCACATTTGGAGTCTGGTGCCAGTCTCGTGATGTGGGAGGATGCAGTCAGAGAACGACTTCTCTCTTCCTCTCCCACTTCTCTTTTCTCCATTAGATTTTTTTTATTTTCTTTTTATTTATGACTTTTAAACCACAGCCTCAAAAATACAGCAGGTTTGTTTTTCCTAGGACTTACAATTATAATGCTTGTGCAATGCGGATGTAGTACAATTTACACGATTATTGCAGTAGTTTTCATTCCTCTATTTTCGTTTCTTTTTTCCTGATTTTTTTTGTTAAAATAAAAAACAAATATGAAATACTACTCGTGTATATCTGTCCATCCAAAGCTCTGTAATTAAACATAACTAAATACACTGGAACTGAAGAAATGTACATTGCTACACATCTCATTGAAAAGAGCAGAGGAAACAGTAGTGGGGTCATACAAAGTCTGCTTGTAATCGGGTTATAAGTATGATCCATGTAGTCCAGATCTGATGGAATTTATTCTTTAGAATCCTCAAAGAGAAGGTCATCCTTTCTGTTTGAAATAATTATTCCATACCAGTCTACCAAAGTGGGTGGTCCTGGGTTTAGCCACTTTCTTGTGATTTACTTCTTACTTGCCGCCAAAAGGGCCCGCAGCAGCTTTGTATCCCTCCTCTGTTTCAGAAACACAGCATGACCCAGATAGAGAGCCTCCAAGTTCAGAGGTATCTGAGTCTTTATCACTGTGCTTGAGGTTTTGTGAATGCCCCTCCAGAACAAGTGTCTGCTATTGATTTTTAATTCCCACAAAGTAGCATTTAAAACAGAATGTCTATACAAATGAAGTCAAAACATTTTCCTTCTTATTTTTGGTTGTATGGTTTGAGAATGTATGCTATCATATTAATGACTCAGTTTCAGTTGCAGTGAAATTGAAATGTAGGTGCTTACAGTGAAATCCCATCATAATGCATTGAGTATTAAAATATATTCTATAATTAAGTTTTTGAAAGCGTATGTTTTGGTTAGATTAGTTAACTTGCTCCACACCCCTCCTCCCTAACATAGACCCTTTTTTAAGGTGGGGCAGAGGATTTTTAGGGGGAGATAGGTCAACAGTATATGTCACACAGAAGTTGTATACACCATCTGAAAGCTGGAACCTGAAGATAATTCTGCAGCTCAAAGTTTGAAAGTGGTATATACATGGTTGTGATGTGTGTGAAAATAGCCATTCCATTTTTTTCCCCCACCAAAATGAAGCCTAATTTTGGAGCTTTATTTAGCCAACTTCCCAATAAGCTAGCATAAAATGGCACTAATGGACTAATGAGGTCATCTTGTTTCATACGAAACCAGCATCTTGTACCAGCCTCAGCTTTAAAATTCAGCCCGTTATAGCCTCTCAAAGATTTTAACTTCAGCCGACGAAGCTGAAGTCCTTGTGAAGTGAAAGAGGCTAGATAAAATTCTTGACTTGTTTGACCTTCTGCACCCTCAGAAGTGTGAACATTTCTGTCCAAAGAGGAGACGTTGCACACTGTAACTGTTGAAAAAATGCCACAGAATAGTATTCCGTTCATAGCATGTGGTATATGTCAATGTGCTTTTCACACAGGTGGTCTCCAGCTAATTTGTGAATTGTGTTCAATGTTCATAATCAGCAGTTGTGGCGAGTTTGTTGAGTCGATTGGTGCAGCTTTGATTTGGTTTAGATTACAAGCAAAACTCAGACAGATACAATGTATTGCACTTGTTTCCAGGTAAGATGCCATAAAATATCAATAAAATCTAGAGAGATGTGTAGTAAACCCAAATGTTTCAGCTGTTTTGTAAAATTGACACACAGTACATATTTAACCCTCGAAACATGGATCGACATCACTTTCCTTGTGCTCATTCAAACGCCTGTCACAAGTATTTAAACCTCTGACCTGGGCAAATTGGTTTGACTTTTTTTTTTTTTCGGAAAATGGGCAATGAGAAACTTTTCAAGAAATGTCCCACATTTTGCAAGAAATAAGTACATCTCGAAAATTATTAAAACGTAAGCGATGGAAAAATGTCCAGAACATTTAATTTATGATTGTAATAATTAGATATTAAAATGATGTCACATAATTATTATCATTTTGCACTTATGATCATTTTTAAGTAATGTTCTTGTACTTTTTACCAATTTCTTGCTCATTTTTTGGTTGTTTCTTCTCAATTTACTCATTGCCTTCTTTCTATGTTAATGAGTTAATGATCCAATCTAACCTCCGGCTTGTATTCCTTCACAGGGACACCGACAAAGAACAACTCTACAGGTGTGGTTGAGTATGTAATGCAGGGGCCTCTTCAGTATCTGGTGTGGTATCACGCTGTAGGTCTCATCTGGATCAGTGAGTTCATACTGGCCTTCCAGCAGATGACCATCGCTGGAGCTGTGGTCACCTACTATTTCACCAGGTACCAAAAAAGTTACAGAAAGTATTTGGGTTTTTTTTTTTTTATCATACGGAAGACATAGATTTTTCTTTGCCGAATTTGATAATTCAGCTTTTTGGCTATAAAATTTCAGTGCTGTCTTCTCTCTTTCTATCTGTTCAACTGAAGAAATAAATCCCAGTTGCCAGCGACTCCCATCCTCTCCTCCATGGTGCGTGCCATCCGCTACCATCTGGGTACTTTGGCCAAAGGCTCCTTCATCATCACGCTTGTTAAGATCCCTCGTCTCATCCTGACGTATATCCACAGCCAGCTCAAAGGAAAGGTGAGCTGTGAGGAGCTGTTTTAAAAAATGCTGCAAACTCAAAAACTCCATTATGGTCTCATGTTGAGCCTGTTAGTGGTGATTATCAGTCCTTTTTACACACATCTGATTAATCCGTTTGTTAACCTTTGAATTTCTTTCCTTTATCACAGGAGAACGCCTGTGCTCGCTGCATGCTGAAGGCTTGTGTCTGCTGTTTGTGGTGTCTGGAGAAGTGCCTTGCATACTTAAATCAAGTAAGTAATATCAGGTTGGCGAAGGAGGAAAATCTAGTGTACTGTACAGTGAAAACATTTTACAGTGTACACGTCTGTATTGCATCATTTCAGAATGCCTACACTGCAACAGCCATCAACAGCACAAGTTTCTGCACCTCGGCCCGGGAAGCTTTCCTCATCCTGGTGGAGAACGCCCTCCGAGTGGCCGCCATCAACACTGTGGGCGATTTTGTCCTCTTCTTGGGAAAGGTACCGCACAGAGAAATATTCTATATCAGTGATTCCAAACTGGTCCGGCAGTGGGGTGCTGATTTTGGGTTTAATCATTATTTCAGCGTCTACACATAGATAATAACGTTAATTTCACAAAATCCAAACAACAAATGGGCTTAGAACACAGCGAACTAAAACAAGACTGCAAGAATAAAGTGCAATTACCTAAAAAATTTGTTTTTCACAAACTTGACATGTTCACTAGCTACTTGCAGCCCACTTAAAATGGACCCTGCCCCACTGTTGGACCACTTGGGAACCATTGTTTTTTATTATTGTCCACTAGGCCTGTCACAATAATTATGCTATCGTATGATAGATGGACATGACCTTTATCATGTTGACTTTGATATATTTTGTTTACATTGTTTACATAAAATCGTCTCAAAATGACAATAACATCGTGTAACGCAATTATTTCTGGGCCAATACATCGTCCAAAAAATGCAGTTATCCTCACAGGTCCATTGACCACTAAAACAGTGTTTTATGTAAGATAATCCCCCCAAATCAAACTGTCCTTAATGTTTTCTAACTTGACTCCTATCTACACTCTCAGGTGCTCATAGTCTCATGTACAGCCTTCGCTGGCGTCCTGGCTCTGAACTACCAGCGGGACTACACCGTGTGGGTGCTGCCTCTCCTCATAGTCTGTCTGTTTGCATACCTGGTGGCTCACTGCTTCCTGTCTGTCTTTGAGAACGTGGTGGACGTCCTCTTCCTCTGCTTTGCTGTGGACACAAAGTACAATGACGGCAGCCCTGGACGAGAGTTCTACATGGACAAGGCCTTAATGGTGAGAGGGTAGTGTGTGTTAGAGAGGGTATCAAGGCTAACAAATAACGGAGTAACACATAAACACCCATGTGAACAGATTAATCCTCAAGTGGTATATCCAAGTGTTTTTAAACGGATAGTTCACCTTAAAATGAAAGTTCATTCATTGACTGCTCACCCTCATGCTAATGAAAATTCAGCTGAAGTTTTATAGTCCACAAAACACTGTCAGAGATTCACGGTGTAAAAGGCGCTGCACTCATCTCCCAAACAATTGAAGCAAATGGTGACCAGGATTCAAACATTAACTGCTTGTTCAAAGTCATTCAAGTGTCCTGAAGCCCTGACGTGCCACGTTGTTTTGAAAAACGTCACTGGTGCCATGTTTGTAGCCCTGTTGTGGCCTGTAGCTTCTACTGCCCTTTTTTGGATTCTTTGTTCAGGCATGCGGAAATAACAAAATAGTTTTCTGCACAAACTGAACATAGCATGAGGTCAGATTGTTTTTTTGAATTTATTTATTTATTATTAATGAGTGCAAAAGGGCAGCACAAAAACAATAACAAAAAAAGAGTATTGATGGGCAACGCATACGTGGAAGTAGATGGGGACAGAAAATTTAGATTAGACCAAACAAAACAGGACAAATAAACAAGCAAACAACAACAAACATACAAAGAAATGATCGGGCATGATGGTACTATAAAAATTAAATAAAAAAAAAAAAATTAAAAAGGGTCAAAAGTAAATAACTAAAGAGGTAAATAAAAAGGACGGAGTAGCTGGCACCCCTAGTCACCCTCCGAGGTCCCACGGGGGTACTAGAGCTCAGGCAGAGGTCAGTTCTGGGCTTGCTAGCTCTCCCATTTGCACTCATTTGTTCTGCTACTCTGGTCAGTGATTGTTGTTCAAATGGTCTTTTTGTGGGTGAAGTACTCTTTAAAGGACCATTTTTCACTCAAGTCCCAATGCTTTCTAATTCTTTATCACAACACTTTTATTCTTAGCAATGTACAAGAACCATATTCTTTTTAAAAAATGAGATAACTGGTTGTTTAACTGTCTTGTTTTCAGGAATATGTTGAGAACAGTAAGAAATTGGGTTTGTACAAGTCTGGTGACGGAGAAGGACGGGAGATGAAGCCCATGGTGAGTTGGAAAATCTCTGAAGTGTTTTCACCGTATGTATGGAAGCTGCTTCAGAAGAAACAAACAGAACATTCTTGCAAAACGCTTCAAAACATAAACAGTAAACTGAGTTTATGCCTGTGAGGTCATTTGGTGCGACTAAATGACTTAACCACGAGGTTGTGTGTGATCCCAGCTGTATGTTTTGTGGCATGAAAGAGTAAATACATATGTTGTTTTTTTTCATTTCTTGCAGGCTCGAGGAGGGACTCAAGCTTGACCGAGCAGCAAAAGATCCTCCAAAACCACTAAAAACACACCAAAGCTTAACTCTGAGTTCATCAACATTTCACTCCAGGGTCATCAGTAAGATGACATTTTCTACTTTATTTTATACTAAAGCTACACAGAGTTTCAGTAAAATATGCATTGAGTTTTATTGTCTATTTTTGAGTAAGAGAGTTTTAAAGTTTGACACTAATACATGCAGATGTAATAAGGCAAAAACTTATCTGGGTGATTTGTAATTAATAAGATAGATTTGCTTTTTTGTCTTTCTCCCTGTGTAAGCATGTTTTCCCTTTTATTCCATTTAAAATAATGTGACCGTTTTGACATGGTTTAACATGTTTGGCTCTCTTTATTACAGAATTAGTGTTAGCTGTAGTTAGAATAGTTGGGTGTACATTTTGTAATAGATAGCTAACTGTGTTTTGTCAAAGTTGTTCCAGTTGTTTTATGACTCAAATTTTATACTGAAATAAATTAAGACACAAAGTTGTGTTGTTTGATCTTTTTTCCACATCAGAAGCCTAAGAAGAGCTATAAGATACAAGCTCCATTAACATTTTTAAATGACAGCTAAAAATCTATATTTTTATCTGTTTGGTTTTAAACATTTTTCTTAATTTATTTTTAATATTAATTTTCTTTAAAAAAGTTGAAATTATTTTTACTTGTCTTTTATTACTTTCAATTAAATGCTTCATTAGCTACTTTCTTTAAATTGTTTAATTTTGTTGTCTTTTTTTCTTTTGTTTAAATGTGTCATTTTATTTGTGAAGCACTTTGAGCCACATTTCTTTGTATGTGGTAGTGTAGTAGTGCTCAAGAAATAAAATTTATTATTTAGCGTTTTGTTTTAGATTTAAATAATACAGGAGATTTCAAATGAAGAAAAAAACAGTGTTATTTGTTAAATAAGTGGAACAACAATTTTAGATATTTGCTGAGTTTAGGATACAACTATCTGTTTAGAACATCACTTTCAAATCCTTGATTGCTAAATTTCAGAGTCTGCTGACATGAAGTCTAAAAGCAGACAAATGCTGTAATCTAAGCAGCACTTAGGGCATTATATTAGTCCATGTGATTAAAAATATATATTTGAGGGATTTCCAACTAATGTGTGGAAAAAACAATCCCAAACTGCAGTTCCTGAAGAAAAATCATAAAGTTAATTTTCGTCATCTTCCATTAAAGACTATAAGTTAAACTATCCACTTACTTTCCTCCCCAAATGCAACCCCGACAGCACAACTGAACTGACGCTGTTACTGATTAAAGCTGTGGGGTCTAAGTTTCTCCACCTGAGGGCAGCAAATCCCCTACAATATACGACATCCACTTCACATACATAATGCCCTTAAAAAAACCCAAACCAAAACAGAAACAAAAACATTTTAACTTCATAACAGGATGAAAAAGTTAAGGGGTCTCCTCATTCACTGAAGGAGAATAAATGATTTTTGCTATTTTGTTTTTTTAAGATTATTTTTTGGGGCTTTTATTGCCTTTAACTGACAGGACAGTGAGAGTGTGAAAGGGGGAGAGAGAGGGGAGACATGCAGCAAAGGGTTGAGGCCAGATTTGAACCCGCGACCGCTGCAGTGAGGACACAGCCTCTGTACATGGGGTGCTGCTCTATCCACTGAGCCATCAGGCACCCTGCTAGTTTGTTTTCTTGTCACTTTTTGGGCATCATTCCCCTTTTCATGATCTGGATTTAATAACCTAAATGGAGTAGCTGCTGTGATGGCCCCACACCGGGCCCCGTGTGTTCTGTACACATAACAGCAGCACAACAACACCCCCACACATTTCCACCCATCCACTCCCTACACTGTGTGTTTTTTTTTTAAATACATAATTTTCTTTGGACTCACACAAGTAAGCAGTGGTTGAGGGGTTAACACAAAGTGTTTGCAGGTACTTAAAAAGCTATATTATTAGACCCTATAAATCTTAATGGTCTTAATTGCCAAAAACAGTTAATGTAAATAAATGTATTCAACTTTTATTTGTTGAACATAAAATGTATTTGTATTGCAACTGAAACAAATCATTTCTCTCTACAAGTAGATTTGGCAATGGCTTGCTAAAACATAGTTTTCATCTTATATTTTAAATGTAAGTTATCTCCGTGTATGCAGGCCAGTGGGCGGCTTTTCTTGCACCTGTTAACTCTTTGATACAAGAAAATTACCTGAAAATTAGAAACAACAGAAAAGAAAAAGGAAACAGAAGAAACAGAAAACAGAGAAAAAAATGAAATGACTTTAAATAAAAAAAAAGAGTGCTTGGAAATAATAATTCTGTAACATAATTTCTCCATATATAATAACAACAACAATTATAAAGACAGTTTTCTGGACATTTTCCCCTGGATTTCTTATATACTAAATATACTTGCATTTTGCTATATTTGACATATTTTGCCGAAATTGATCATAGCCTTTTCTTTCCCATAATTTGGAAAGAAATCAAACCAGTTTGCTTATAGGTTTAAATTCTTGCGAAAGGTGTCTGAGTGAGAAAACTGATGTCACTCCAGATTTCAAATGGTTAAAAACGTATTCTAAGTTACATATAAAATATTTTTTTATTAAAAATAATGAAATAAAAATAAAAAATAAAATTAAAAATCTGAAATGTAGAAGTAAATTATTGACATTGCACTACCTTGTACATTAGAAATGTTTATGTTCACCCTGGAAGTGGACTGAGCTACCATAAATCTGATCCCCCCTGAGTGTATCCACAATCTCCTGATGTATGGATCACTGCCTCATCCCCTCCAGTTTCCTTCCAATCCAGCATTGACCAGGCAAGAATCAAGCCACTAAGCAGTTAGAGGTTATTGATGGGAGAGCTCTCTGTGCGCACTGCTGTCCGCCTCCATAAAACGCAGGAATCCAGAGGAAAACAGCTCGATGGCTGCTAGTGACTCACACCTAAGTGCTCTCTGTAGTACTTACAGAACACAGGCCATTCCTGGAAATCCTTTGTCACTGGGCAGAGAAACGGGAAAACACGTTCTGCTGGAGGAGAACGCCTCGACAGGACGCAGCAAGACCTGACAGCCTGATGGGGAATGTTTTTATTTTGCGGTTCTCTAACTTGAATGATTCTGATTTGGTAATTATAGTGAACAAAGCAAGCAGGCTTGGAAATGTTAGTTAATGGCTGGAGATTATTGTCCCATGAAAGCACCATCCTCAAAGCTTATTTTACTGATACTGACTGATAAATCAAACATTTTTAGTAACACTAACTTGATACTTTAAGTAAAAGAAGCAATCTTTAATAAATAGTGTTTAAAGACTTTTTAAAGTAACACCAACTCAATATTTTAATTAAAAGAAGCAATCTGGACATTTTTAATGAGTAGCTTTTACTCGATATGTTTTAGTAAAAAGAAAAAGAAAAAAAGATGCTAATAGATATTGTTACTTTCCAGTAAAATCTAACTCAATATTTAAGTTTAAAAAATTGTAATTTTACGAGGCTTAAATGGTAATTTTTATGTAATAATTCAACTTTTTGAGTGAAAAAGCAATTTTAATAAGTGGCTTTTAATAGTCATTTTAAGTGACACTAACTCAATGTTTTTAATAAAAAAAATGTCATTAAATTGTCATTAAGTAGCATTTAAGTGTCATTTTTTTACCTTCATTTTCTAAGTCAAGCAACATTCATGACTTCAGTACTTTTTACTGGGTATTTTTGTTTTTCCATTACAATAAATAAATAGATAAGTTAAAAAAAATGTATTGCTCACCTAAACATCTTAGCACTATTAAATCATAATACTGAATTTTTCTGTGAGGAATGTTTCACTTTAAAATGACTTAACAGTTAAGTATATGAGCAGGCGCATTTTTTGTGGCTTCTCAGAATACATTTTAAAAATGTATTTTTAAGCCCTTTTTGATATTTTAAAACCTCTATCTCAACATGTTCTGAGGTATATGTGCATTTTATTTATTTACTCTGCAGGACAGGTGCTGTATATCATCCTTTAGTGTTCTCAGCACACTGGCAGTGTATGAAATAATCATTTGCCTCTTGACAGCAGCTCTAAAGCTCTGATTCAACTGGTAAATAGTTTACAACCATTAAACCTGTTCGGCCCCATCCTATATGGATGGATCTCTATTGTTTGCGCTGACTCAGGCACTGTAACGTGAGCCTGCTAAGTGTATGTCTGTGTGTGTGTGTCAGAGAGTATATTGACCAAACAGTGACTTCACCATTAAGGTGAGCCTTACTGCCTCCTCAGCAGCTTATAGCCCTGGAAGCTCAGCTCAGGCCTTTTTCAGTGCTGCATACATTTAGTACACAAACAAGTCTTGAGCTATGAAAAGAGCTCACAGTGCTGCTGCAGATGTGCAAACAGAAATGACAGGAAGTAATGATTGTAATCATGATTATCACAATGAAAGAAAAAAACAAGCCTGCTGATTGTATCTATTATTATTGTTATTATTTTTTTCTTCTTTTTTTTTACAGTTATCAAGATATCTATGATATGACAAACTGAAAAAAAATATGAATATATATATATTTAATATTTTTATTGAGCCAGAGATCATACATACAGTGTATTGTTGCCCATTTCAGTTTATGGAGGAATTATAAATCAACGTTCATGTATATTCACAGACAAAAAAATAGAAGATAAAAAAGATAATGCATTGTATTTTGAGACTGGAACAGTATCAAAAAGAAGAAAATTAAAAAGAGAAAACAAATGAACAAATAAAGAAAAAATAATAAGTATACAGAGTGGAATGAGTAGAAAACTCGGAAATTTCGATGATACCAAAGTTGCAGAGTTGTGATTTTTGCGTGACGTTTCAGGGCAGCAGAAATGGTGGAAAACATGGAAACAGTGTCAGTAATTGACATTAAAAATATATATATTTCTTCATTTTGTTCCTAGTAGCTATCATTTACTTTTAATAGGTGAAAATTGTAGTATATGCATCTATTAGCTTTAGCAAGCCAGCAAACTTTTAACTATAAAGCATGCCAGGAGAGTATACAACCACTGATAGGGTTATTTTAGAACACGTTGCCGACTTGATGTCATAAATGCATAAACATTGTGGGCAAAAGTCAGTCTTTAGTCAATAGTGAAACTTTTTTCATTGATTCACCTGCATTAAAAGTTGAATATGATATTAGTGTTAACTGCTGTCCATGTAGTGTTATTAAATATAAAAATATATATTAAAAAATAACCTCTTTAAACACTCTTAGTATTAAAATGCAGTCCATCTTCTTTGTAGCTTCCATGTTCCCACAACCTCAAAGCACACTAACACAACAAGGTCAGAAGAATGACTTCCTGATTTGGAAAATATGACCATCTGACATCACATGAACACAGCGTGTGTTACATTTGCATGTTTCTTATGTAAGTATATGAGCTGAATTTGTCATCAGGAGGAGGAAGGGATAGTAGATGGTGTGACATCTATTCAGCTGCTAAGCTGCAGACCACTGTTTGAGACCAACAAACAACAAAACCAGTTGTGATTAAGTGAGTAACCACTGTTTTTTAAGGGTTTTTAGGCACCAAACATGGGTGTTTTGTGACCCCTATACATGTTTTCAGCAGCTTTTAGGCAAAAAAGCAGTTGTTATTTTAGGCAGGGCAGCTTTATGGCACATTTCACCAAGTTGATTCAAAGAGTTTTACAGCACAAATGTCATGTAATGCAGAGCAGGTGGACCCAGAAGCAGGAGACAACAGAAGTCCAAAATGACGAATCTTTAAACTCTTATACCAAAGGAACAGCAACTGAACATCACACAACCAAAACAAGAAACAAATGAAGACCAAACTAAAAAACAGGACTTAAATACAAGCTAGACTGACGCAGGGATGAAGTGCAGGTGGAGAAGCTCAGGTGAGGGGAATAAGGTGACGAGGCAGAGGAGCAGGCTGAGAGCTGATTGGCTGAGAGAAAGTGAGGAGCAGGGAGGACTAACGAGGCTGATGCAGGACAGCTGTGTAGCTGGATGGGAGTAACTGAGGAGCAGGGAAGCCGACCAAGTGAAAACTAAGACACATTTACTAATAAAGCCAAATTAAATGAGTCTTATACACTTTTAGACCTTGGCAAAGGTCTGAAGAAATCAGGACACAGACTGTGACAGCAATAAAATATGAAATGAAAGATACATATTTACAATCAAATAGTAAAAAGATATAAAAGGTCAAATTAATTCCTAACTGATTTAAAATTAAAGAATTATAAAACTATATTCATGTTTATCCACTGACTGACATCAGTTTTCTTGTGCTGTGTTCAGACCTCTTTCACAAGGTATTTAACTCTTTGAAACTCAAAAAAAAAATGCTTTGATTTCTTTCAAAAACATGAGGAGAAGAAAGAAATGACCAACTTGGCAAGAAATATTGCAAGAAAGTAGCAAACGGTGACAAGAAAATGAACTAAAAATTATCCAGTAAAATATGGGAAAATGTCCAGGAAACTATATTTCTAATTATAATAATTTTATATTCAAAATGTTACAGAGAAAAACATAATGTAAAAAATATAAACATTTAGATTTTTTCATAACTTTTTAAATATTTTTTTGAAAATGTTTGAGCCGTGTCCTGTTAAGTTGCTTGTTGCCTTCTCCCCATGTTTTTGAAAGAAATCAGCACGATTCCTTAAAATTGTTTAAAAAATGGAAATTTGAACATTTACATATCAGTGCCAAACTACCCCACAAATGGACCTTGTTGTCACTGAAACTGAACTGAGATGGTCCTACAGCAGCCATGTACATGTCACTATCAATATATGTCTAACAACAAAAACTTAGGCGATCACACCTCATACAGCAACAAAACCTCATCGTGCCCCTGAGTGTGGAAGTGATAAAAAGAACCTGCGTCACAGAGTATTGCTTATCCAAGAAACCTGATTTCCGAACATCATAAGTGCTTCCTGCGATTTGAGGCATTTCCCATCAGTGCTCAGTCATGCTGTCTCCCCATACACTGGCAGATCCCTTTTTATTGTTGGACGGTCTCCAATGGCAGTGGAAATTAGCCGCAGAGATGCTATCTCTGTCCACATTTCTATGGTCAGCACATACAGGCAGAGGAAAAGTGTGTGAAAATGAACATTTGATATTTACCCAGTGACTTTCCCATCTGGAGCTGCTGACCGGTCCTTTTGCCAACACATACAAGCGCACACACACACACACACACACACACACACACACACACACACACACACACACACACACACACACACACACACACACATTTGTGCAGCCTGCCTACACTGAGCTGTATAAAAAAAACAAAAAAAACAACTGTAGTTCTACTTTTCCAGGTCAATAAATGTGCTTTTTCCTGTACTTATTCATTTAGTGTATGTGTTTTTGCTCTTCATGTGTTCACGTGTCCCATGTGCATACATGTATGGTGTGGCCATGACGGTGGCTCATAAAATATTCACCTGTTCTTCTCCTACATAATGCAGTAATGTTCCTGCACAGAGAACTCATTGCCTACAAACAAGCAGAGTCTGTCACTCCTGACAACTGTCAGCTCTTCTTTAAATTACGTTTGAATAGGCGATGCATAAATACTTTCACTTCCACTTATGGCAGGTGTTGTGTCATTTCGTCATTACACTTCAAAACAGCAGCTGTACATGTTACTTTTCTTTTCTCAGTTCAAATACACACATATAATTAGCCATCCCCAACATTTATAGTACAGAGCCCCAGCAGCCTGTCTAACAGAGGCACATAAATACAGAACTGAAACAAAAACACAGAACAGAAACACGGAAACGAGTTTTCCCTGGTATGTTCATGTCTGTCCTCCAAATATAGTACTCAAGACAGCCACGCAAACATTGGTCAATATAGCTTTTATTTCAGCAAATCATACATACACTGTAAAAAAATGCATCTGTATCATAACCTTTAAACACTATCAGAGCTGTGATGACAGTGTGTGATTGGTTGAGAGTGGCTACAGTGTCTGAGGTCATCAAAACAATTTGCATGTCATCACACCCATGAAACGGCACACTTTAATAAGACTGAAATGTTTCCCAGTTTCTAAAGTGAATTGAAATTCCACGTTAAAAGGAATGAGGGGAGAGAAAAAACAAACAAACAACAACTATTGGACAGTTAGATGGCACTTTTCAGGTCTTAACATGGAATTTCAACAGATGTTTGATTCAAAATGAAGCCCAAAGGCAGATAAGCAATTGGAAATTAACAAAGGAGATCAGCTGAAATTAACATAGGAGAGCAGGTGAAATTTAGCATAGGTGAGCAGTTGAAAAATAGGAGATTAGCTAAAATTAACATAAGAGAGCAGCTGAAATTAACATAGATCATCTTAAATTTATTTAGGCAAGCAGCTGAAATGAACATAGGAGAGCAGCTGAAATGAACATATGAGAGCAGCTAAAATTTAACATAGGAGAGTGGCTGAAAACTAGGAGATAGCTGAAATGAACATGAGAGAGCAGCTAAATTAACAAAGGAGATCAGCTGAAATTAATTTAGATGAGCATGTGAAACTAACATAGGAGATCAGCTGAAATTAATTTAGGTGTGCAGTTGAAATTAACATAGGAGAGCAGCTGAAAAGTAGAAGACAGCTGAAATTAACAAAGAAGATCAGGTGAGATTAATTTAGATGAGTAGCTGAAATTAAAATAGGAGATCTTCTAAAATTAACACAGGAGCTCAGCCAATCCCAGGCCTGCATCAACAGTACCGGGACTTGTCAAGAACACAAATCTGGAATCAGTTTCAGTTTTCAACCCTGACAGATATACACTATATGTGGTTAGGTACAAATCAAGCTTTTGAAACAAAGTAAAAGCAAAACACTGTAAGATGATAATCTTTTTCTTAATATATATATATATTATATATAAAGCTGTCTAAACCAAAGCTTCCTCTAGCCAGTGTACTAATATATAAAACATTTTCAAATCCAGCTGAATCTAAGTGTTCTTAATGCCTTAACTGCTAAGTATATCTGTGCTTCTCTACATTCTAGCTATCCTATGTAACAAATCAAAAGATCTGAAATATGGCCTATGTTAACACCATCATAAGAGAGACCCGAAACACAAGCCATACCAAAACCCAAACCGAGCTTGACAGTAAAGCCACTCTTATGCAGTGTAATGACAAGCTTAAGTCGGTCCAGTGAGCATGCTCCTCACACCATCCCCACCATCTGTCCTCAGCGGTAAAAGGCACACCTTACCCTTTATCTCCTGCCAGACATTTTCAACAGGTCTGCATGGCTCTGTGGTTTTATTACTGTGCAAGAGATTTATTCTGTTACGCTGTGTGCTCAAATCACATTAAGACTCAACATCTGAAAATTTTAAAACATCAACTGCGATGAGGTTTTCTTTGAGCTCACTGACGTATGAAAGGTCAGTAAACATTTTTTTTTTTATCACACAGAGTTTGCGGCTCGAGCAGTTTCGAACTATGCAAGTGCATCTGTACACGCTTGAGGGGATTTTTCACCCTCCAGCTCCATTATGTTTTTGAGTTCCACAAAGGTTTAGCCTCTGGTTCTACAGACTGAAACGACATCACGCAGTATTAGACATGCTACGACAAATCTGTTTCATCTTCTGTATTCGTCCAACAATGGATTAGAAAAATAGATAATAATACCCCCCAACACCACTGGCCAAGCAGTAATTTGTCTTTGCTGAGCCTTTGAGATGATTTGACTTGATTTGTGTCTCTGTGAAAACAGCTAGCATGTCGGTTCTGATTGTTATCCAACTGTTGTTTTTTTTTTTGTTGTTGGTGTTGTTGTTGCCTTAATTCTCCTAATGAAGCATGTATAACTCTTATCTTGTTTTTCCACACAGTTACAGTCACAGTTACAAATCAAGATCAAAAGAAACCTAAAGAGTGCAATATTCTCTTATCTACATCATCGACATCCCACCTATACACAGGAACATTTGATAAGGAGTAAACGGGTGGGGGGAAGAGAGGATGAAGGAATGAAGAGGAGGGAAATCTCTTTAACATTGCGCCTCAGGCATCAACACACTCAGGCATCAGAGTGCTGCACAAGGACAGGACACACTAGAAGACATGGACTGTCCAATGAAGGGAGAGGTCTTTGCACAACGTGACCGAATCCAAAGCACTGGATTGGTTGTTGGTTAGTCCTTGTCATGTTCTCTGGTTGGCTGACACACAAGTGAACAAGTGCCATTAACCAATCATATTTTTTTACTTAGAGAGGAAGAGAAATCATAAACGTTTGCCAGGAATATTTTTTCTTTCTTTTTTTTTAACGTATGAACAAACAATACACAGAGAGTAGTCCATAGGCTGTTAGTACGATTAAGTATCTGCCTGGGAAGTCACCTAGAAACGTGCAGTTTGACCAAACAAACAGTTTTCTCTTTTTTCTTTTTTTTGTGATGTTTTGTTTTTTTTGAAAAGATTACGACAGGTATTCATCGTTGTCGTCATCATCATCCTCATCGTCCTCGTCGTCCATACCCGCCTGGTCATCAAGGACGAAGGAATCTTCGTCATCATCAGAGAACAGCGAGTCTCCGCTGCCGAGGTCTCCAGAAGACTCCAAAATCACGCCTGGAGATGGAGAATAAACAAAATGTTACGATTATAGGGGTTGTTTCAGTAAATAATAGATACTAATAACAGAAAATTGACACCATTTTCATGTCCACACGGTCAGTATATACTTTAAATTAGCTTAGCTTGGCATAAAGCAACCTAACCTGTAAAACTCCCAGGTCAAGGCTCTAGAGGTAAACAAGTACACTGAGCACATAACTTTTGTTAAATCATGACTTGTTCATACACTTCTGTGTTTTTAGAAATTATACATATAACATGATATTTCTCAGTTTGTCAGGTGGATTTTGTTACCCTTGAGAAATTTAGGCTTCCTGTTTGCGGTCTTTATGCTAAGATAAACTAGTCGGCTGGCAGCAGTAGCTTCAAAGTGAAGTAATAGAGAGTGGTATCAATCTTGTTATCCAACTCTTGGCAAGCAAGCAAAATGTCAATCCATTCCAATAACAATAATACACCGATCAGGCAAAACATTAAAACCACTGGCTGATAAAGTGAATATCATTGATCATCTTGTTACAATGAAATGTTCTGCTGGGAAACCTTGTGTCCTGGAATTCATGTGGATGCCACTTGACACGCTCCACCCACCAAAACACCGTTGCAGACTAAGCACTAAGTGTATGATAGAAATACAAATTCACTGATTTTATGCATTACAAAACAGAAAACTATGTGTTGACACCAACCTCTGAGGCTGTAAAAGGAAGCTAATGCGGAAGAACCAAAGACTGCAGGCCCTCTAATGACCACTAGGGGCTGGCTCAAAAAACAGCATCAGACCCCCTGTTAAAATGTTTACAGTCTCATGCAAAAAACGGTTTTGGTCACTGTAGCTAATTTCAACATTCATGACAACTGTACGTGAGTTTGTGTTTCCTAGGACAGTGGAGGAATGAGCTGCGCCACTCTCCCTCTGATTTGCTACTAAACGTTGCTTTTGGTGGTCGGATTGGCTAGGTTTAGAGAAATGATACTGGTTTGGATTATGGTAAGAATGTCTGGGTAAGACAACCAGAGGCAAATTAAGGGAGAGTAGGGCAGGTCTTTGCTTTGCTATCTTAGGAAATGCAAACTGTATTGGGGATACATTTTTACATAATTCACTTGTTTAAATGTTATTAACGCTCAAAGTGATGTAGAGTATAGGCATAGCTACATCAATCATTATTTTTAGCGTGTTTTCAATTCATGAAAGTTAAAAGTGACACTTTGGTTGTCTAAAAATGTTTTGTTTGACATTTGGTTGCAATAAAAGTGCCTCGAAGCAATCAGATGATAAGTTTAATTTGTGTAATGGTTTTGAGCTTGTCTAGGCTATGATTGACACAAATATCTATTAACTATTTCCTCCATGATGCCTCAACTGCAAATGTCTTTGTTTTCTTCCTCAAACACCGAAACATGACACTCCCTCCCTAGAGTTTTGCTTACCACAGTTTGCAGAGCCATGGGTGCGTGAGCCGGCCACCTCGTTGCCATAGCGATCCACACACCAGCACTGGCCGCTGCTGCTGTGGCACTGGTGGGACCTGTAGAAACCGTCTTCATCACAGGACGGCAGGTACTGGCCTATACATGCAAGCCAAAACACACAGACGCGCATTAAGAGTTAGGATTAACACACGTTTTGTGCATTTGCACTTTTGAGTGTGTGTGAGTGTGTGTGTCTCACCAAGCAGTTTCTTCCCCGCTTGCTTTTTGTTGATACTGGACAGCTCTGCTTTACAAGGGGAGTCTGAAAAGGAGAGACAAGGGAGGCTGGTAACAAACTGCAGCGGTCTGCTTTTCTGGGAATGCATCTGTTTGGGTGAACTTTGCCTTTGTGGACTTTTTGCTTTCGTCGTGATGTTTAGTTATCCGTCTTTGCTTTTACAAGTGCAATTCTGGTGACTCATCTGTAAATACTTTTTCTTTATGACCAAAAGAACTCCTAATTGTCTCATACAATGGCATTCTAATGCACTGTCACTGTATTATACAGAGTTCAGTGATGTATTCTGTATATGCCAAGGAAGAATATGCCATTTTGATTGAAAAAGGTGTCTATTATTTCTACGTCTGTAGGGGTTAGCTTAGAAATGAAAGAAAAGTTCTGATTTGTTTGTCTTGTTTTCAGAGTTTTGGCCATCATTCCTACGAGGTAATGTTATCAATGCCCTCACAAATGTAACTGCAAACGTACAACTAGAATTACTGCCTCACGGTCGAATGCCTTGGTGCACCGCTCGAGTTGCGTTTACAGTTTCCATGTCTGTGAAAATATGAATGCTTCACACACATCTTTCCCTCGGCAGCACAGAAGATCTCTACAATCATCAAGGTGGGCACCCAATATTAGTGTCACCAATTCAGTATTTGACCAAATGTCTTTCCTTCTGTTCCTGAGATGTGATGTTGGGTGATGGCCAAAAAAGTGTTTTTGCAGAACATTATGATGTCACAGTTGACCTCTGACCTCTTGGGTATAAAAATTTCAGAACCTCATCATTATATCTTATTACACATTTGTGGAAAATTTAGTGGCATACGAACTCCTGAGTTGAAGCCAGAAACATGTTTTGTGAGGTCACAGTGACCTTGACCTTTGACCTTAAACAATTTTCAGTTGATCCTTGAGTCCAAATGGACGTTTGTGCCAAATTTGAGGAAACTCCCTCAAGGCCTTCTTGTGTTACTGGGTTCACAACAATGAGACGGATGCAAGGTCACAGTGACCTTGACCTTTGGACCACCAAATTCGAATCAGGTCATTATGTTCCTGTGATATCATGTTCACAAAAAATAAGAAAGACAAGGTCAACCGTGACCTTGACCTTTGTTCTATGACCACCAAAGTGTAATCATTTCATTGTTGCATCCAAGTTGCCATTTGTGCCAAATTTAAAGAAATTCCCTCAAAGCCTTCTTGAGATATTGCATTCATGAGAATGGGATGGACAGAATTATTTACAGACATATAGACGGATGGATGTACAGATGGATGGACGGATGGACAACCTAAAAACTTAAAGCCAGTGGCTACGGCTTTTACCAGCACAGAGGCATAAAAATCACTAAAACCAGGTTTGAAGGGCTTATGGACACATATGATGAGACAGGTTGTAAACAAGCCAACATTAATGCCAAAACAAAATGCCTTTCAAAACCACTTTATTTAAGTTAAAACTGAAATTGTGTCCAAAATGTTGATAATAATCCCTCTTTACTCAGGCAGATTGTGCACAAAAAAAACTAGGATACGTAAAGTAGGTTAGAGATTAAACTTAAAGTCAGTCTGTTGTGATGGATGTTTACAACTGACAGTTAAATTTGTTAAATTTGTCTCTTTAAATTTGTTTTGTCCTCCAAAGAAGGTTTGGCTAACTTATGGCTTTGCTCATGTTTCATATTCCTTTTACTTGTTATATATGAAAACTATGAAAATGATTTGTATAAAATCAGATATCTTACATTGTGAGATACAGAGATTGAAGCTAAACTGTGTTTGTGCGAATATTCAGGTGTGAATGCACTCTTAGTGTTTGTATTTGTGTGAGTGTATGCAAAAAAACGTACGTACCTGTGTACCTCTGGAAGCATGTGCACCACTCAGAGCTGGTGATCACTTGGTCAGCACGTGTATCGCAGGATTTGAAGAAGGCGTCAGAGCACGGCTCGTTCCTGTCCAGGTAGAGGCTCTTAATCTCTGATTGGTCCAGCTGGACGTCAAAGTTAGTGTCCAGCCGGGAGAACATCCAGCCAAGAGGGTCCTTACAGATAGGTGACGCCCCGACCTCGAACTCTGCGGGGAAAAGGTTAAAAATAAGAGAGGGTAGATGCAGTCAGGTATCTCAGTGTATCAGTGTGATAACACATGACAAAATGTTGAGTTTTTTCTCTTTCTTCTGCTTTTGTAATCCCACGTGACTCACTGTTCTTCTCCGGCTTCTGGATCTTGACTCTCTTGTGGTTGCCGTTCTCATGCAGCACTCTGAACCAGTCCCTCAGACGGCTCACCACCTCCTTCAGGTCCGACTCACTGCACACTGAGGAACAACAACACCCACGATTCATAATGATAAAATGATGCTTTATTGTCCCCTACTTAAGGATGTCACTGTGCATTGAAAAATGATGGGGACAAGGGCTAAGATGAATAAAAAAAATAAAAAAACAAAAAAACCAAACACCCTAACTCTAACCCTAAATTTAAAAAGATCTTTAAGAATAGAATCTTGTTCTATTAACTCTATGGTGCAGCTAATTCAAATCAAAGTTACACATAGGCTGCGTTCTTATTTATTTTCTTATTATCATTTTTACTCTTATATTCCTTATCTATCCCCTTTATGCAAAGGCAGCTGAGGGGACACTTGCTCACTACTTCTGGACGTGTTATAATTTATATTATTTTTGGTGTCTTTTGTTTCAATGGTATTCTACGCTTTACTTTAAATACTTTAAATCCTGACCCACTACTTGGACATTCCACAACACTGGAACAGCTGGATCATAATGCTCACACAGTTTTGGTGTATGGCATGTTAATTACCAAAACATGTATGTTGAGACTCTGGAAATTTGACTCATCTCCCCAGTTTTAAACCTGGCTGAGGGAACTAATGGCTGTTCTAGCCTTGTACCTCTCTCAAGGCAGCAGCAAATATGAGTAAAAGTAAGCACTGACACCGTTGCCCTAAAATCACGTGTTGCTTGATTGTTTTTATTTATTTTTTTATTTTTATTTTTTTGAGGGAGGGGATGGGGTGGGTTTATTTTAGTATTAATACAATAGCTGTTTTAAATTTATTTGCTGTCTTTTAAGATACTGTCCTTGTCTTCTTGATTTAAATATGATTCATCCCATTGTTTTCCTTCAAATATAAAATGATCTTTAACATACATAATTTTTCATACTGCATATGTATTGTGGGGATCAGCATGAGGTCAGAGTAGATAATTACAGTGGTTAGGGAAAAAAAGTAGCATCAAATAACCTAGGCTATGAGGGCATAGCTTATTGGAGCACACACAACAGATGTAGGGTCTGAGGGTCCCCCCACCCAACATTTTGAGCATCAAACACTTTGTTTCCTGCATTCTGGTGATTTTCTATGCACAAATTTATGGTTGAAGTTAATTTATATAGAAGAAAATCTATTATTCTTTAATTAATGCATTATATTGCAGTAAGACTCTCAGACATTCTGTGTTGCTTTCTAATATTTATTTTCCTGTGATCAACTTTCCTTACTTTTTTGACACTGTACAATCTGTGTCTTCTATATTAACATCATGTTTTCTTTTTGTGCAAACAAACCTTTTTCACAGTGTTTTATTTTGTTAGCTTACATTTCTTGGTGCTGTTTGCAAATTATGCTTTTAAAAAGTGATGCAGACAAAATCGGCCACTTCAAAAAGAAGTGGGAAGATGTCCCAGTTGTCCCAATGTAAAAAAACACTTATTCCCTACTCCCAGATGGAGATGAAATAACACAACTGCAATGAGACTTCGAGGGCTTCAGTGTACACAGCCTTCAATGTATCAGTGCAGTAAAGCTTTAGCTTGTCAGGAAGGATGCTCGGACACCACAGCAGACTTTTTAATTGAGGAGAATTTACTGGTTCTCCTGTAAAATACCCCAGCCTGTAGTGTGCATTCATGCATGCAGAACTGTGTACCTTTCTTCTCTGCAGAGCTCTGCTCGGGCTGGGAGGGGCAAGGACACATGCCAGAACACTTCACGGCGATCTTCTTTCCTGTGATGCACGCCTGGTAGTCCAACTTACACTGAGCAGGAGAGACAGAGACAGGGACAGAGGGGACGAGACAGAAAAGGAAGGGAAATCAGGATGTGTGTCTAATTAAGAGGAAGCAGAAAAAGAAAAGAATGTGTTCAGATGTCTCTGTTATGGGGGACAGACTGGGCATGCGGGTACCTTGGTGGAGTAGGAGTGGCCGTCAGTTCCACAGACGGGTGCGGGGTGAACCACAGGGCACGGTTTGCACTTTGAGCCTGGACTCTGGTACAAACTGGCATCTTTAAAACTAGAGATATTATTCAAGAAGACTTATTTTACACCCACACATTGAACATCTGATTGCATGCATAAGAAAAATATTTCAAATAATTTTCTCCATCACAATGGGCCTCATGCTAGAAATGATACATGAACAAATTTTCTCTTATTTTTGCCCGTATCCAGTATTTGTTATTATTTTCTTAGTAACCACTGATTGTGGGGATTCACCACTGTTTTATCTTCTTTTTTTTTTTGCTTTTTGTTTAGGTAAGAGAAAATTTTACAAGTGGTCCAAAGCGCTCATACCAAGATAAGAGAAAAACAACTCGCTTTCACAGTCCACGAATTGTTGTCCAACAAAGGAAAAATAAGGTTAAAAATGCATGGATTTAATTTCATCAAATTTAGATTATGTTTTAGAGTAATTTTAATGTCTGGATTGTTTAATTTCAGAGCTAAAGGTATACTACTATACTTGGTGCATTGATCCCAGTTACTGTAATATCAGTTTCTGTGCGTCTCTCTGCTGACCAGAGTTGGAATGTAACTAAGTACATTTACTCAAGTACTACGCTTAAGTACTTATTTAAGGTTACTGTTCCATTACTTGAGTATTTCAATCTTATGCCACTCTCTCTACTCCTCTACACCTCAGAGGGAAATATTACACTTTTTACTCCACTGCTATTATTAGATAACTAACTAACTACTTTACAAACTAATTAACTACTTTACAAATTAAGATTTTTTCACATAAACCAAAAATATGAAAATATACAAGTGTAGCTGAAACTTTCTGCATGAATCTTTGTGCATGTGTACTTTTACTTTTAATACTTCAATACATTCCCCTAAAATCACATTTACTTTCTTTATTGAACAGTGAGCCTATGTCATTTTCACTACTGCAGAAGTTTGGTGCATCTGAAGTTGACCTCTCTTATATTTAATCTTATATTGTCTCTTAGAGACAATATAAGAGAAATTTGAGAGAATGTTGCTGCATGAGGCCCATTATCTCGTTCATCATCCCTGTTTCATAATGTTTTCTAAGCATTTTGTATCTCTGATGTATTTTCTTGTGCTTACATCCATTTCAGAAATGAGACAAGGATTAGGATTTATGTGTGATTATTTTCTGATTTGCTGGCAGTATGCGTTGGTAATTGTGTTGTTGCTAAGAATGGGAAATGAGGTCAGTATGGCGTTACTGCCCTCGGTCCAGTCTGCAGTGTCCCAGACAGACACACATGCATACAAAGCCCATTCATATCACTTGGCAGGACTTTGTGTCCGTTGTTAAGGCAGTGCCAGTGCTCGGGTAATTGGACTAAACAGTAATGTCGCACAACGGTCACAAGAGAGCCGGGAAACCAGTGGACCAGCTGGGAAAAAAAAGAAAAGAGAAACCAGCCACCTCTCTGATGCTGCTGAAGGACAGCTTCGAAACGTATGCCTGTTTAAATGAGCAAGTGTGTATGAGTGTGTGTGTGTGTTCTTACCTAACTCTCCTCTGGCTGACACAAGTGGCAGTCTTATAATCCTCCGCCACACACACCTTGTGACGACTACATTTGATCTTCAGACAGGGATCTTTGGCTGGATCAAGGCCTGAAAAAAAACACAAAACAAGACATAGAATCAACTCTTTTCAGTGTGTTTATGTATATTGTATTTTTGTGTACAACCAAAATGCATCCTCTTGATGGATATAAACTATGTCATTGTGAGGAATGCTACCAAAGTCAGCCCCTCAGGCAAAGTAAAATAAAAAAAATAGATTTAACATGCCTTATAATCTTAAGTTGATGAATTTTGAGAAGACAAGTTGAGGTAATTTTGTAATGACTCAGCTCGTCTTCTCAAATTCAGTCAGACTTAAAAGTTTAAGGCAGCCTGGACACTAACTTTTTGAGTTTAAAAAATGTTTTGTTTTTACAGTGTCTGTGGCATTTTCTTTTTAATTATATTTTATTTTGATGTTCCTTTTTTTAAATTTGTGATTGTTAATTATAAAGTTTCACCTTTAATCCATTTTCAAGTATTTATTTATTTATTTATTTATTTATATTTTGGTCCAATAAAAATAATGACAATGAAAATGCCATTAATATTAACAACAATAACAACAACAATAATAATAATAATAATAATAATAATAATAATAATAATAATTATTATTATTATTATTATTATTATTATTATTATACGATTATTATTAAATAATAATAATTACTAAATACTACTACTACTACTTACAGTAATAATAATAATAATAACATGAATGATTATTATTACTATAATACTATAATTATTTTAATATGATAATAATGTTGGTATTTTATATAATGAAATATGTTTAATCGTGTGTGTGTGTTGGGGGGGGTATACTATATCTATGCACAACCCATTAAATGTATAAAATCTATAAACAAATGTTTACAAAACACGGCCTCTCTATTCAAAGAGCTTCCTAGAGAGACTGAGCCCATGAGCATCAACAGAGAGAAAGTCTTCCAAGGTTACATCTCCCTTTTGTTCTTTGAAATCCAAGATCAATGATTCTTAGTCAAACCGTGTACTTCCTTTTCATTTTTACAGATTCAAGCTGTGTGGAGAGGTGTTAGAGATCTGTGTGTGTGTGTGTGTGTGTGTGTGTGTGTGTGTGTGTGTGTGCGTGTGTGTTAAATCTAGCCTCTGTCTCTTTACTTACTGGCAGTGTCTCTCTCATGCTGAACTGGAAGCCATAATACCATTAAGTATCTTTACAGCTAAAAACAGATGGAGCTGGTAATAGAGGCTACTTCTGACCTTAAACCAGCCTTCACTGGGTGTCACTCTCATGTGCGCTCTTGCTGAAATCCTCAAACTGAGCTGGAGTCAGATCTCGCAGCTGAGCGCCATATGTGGCTTTCAGGGCTGATTTTAGATCTGTCAGACTGAGGGTGTGATCCTTGTTGGTGAAGGCAAGTTGGCTGACACTGACCGCTGGTCTGCCTTCAGAGTGGCACCTATCGCGCAGGATGTGAGGCCGTCAGCTGATCTGGGAACAGTTTGTGAATGACCTCTGCTCTAAAGAACCTTACAGTAATCCCTGAGCAGCTTTGGCAGATTATCTAGCCTCCATCCTCCAACGCAGCATCTAATGCTATTGTTTCCCTGACATGTCTGTGTGTGTGTGTGTGTGTATGTGTGGATGCGTGTGTGTGAGTGTGTTTGAGGATACAGTGATAAGTGAGAGTGAATGTGTGCATGTCATGGTGTGCCTGGATGTGTGTATGAGCTTATCTCTGTCTGTGACACAATGGGGAATTAGGTGATCAAAGAAGAGAAAATCATCCTCAACTGTAGATGTTTGCTGCAGAAATCAACTGGTTGATGTGGTGAAAAGAATTCGGGATAGCCCAAAAATAACACACACTCACATTATGGACAAAATATGAGACAGTGGGCCTCCTGGGCAAAGTCAATACAAGAGGCAATCGGGACAGGACACATGTGCTTATTTTGCCTCTTTTTTAGTTGTTGTTTAGTGTCTTTTTCTTTGTTGACAGCATGTTTTTGTCATTTTGTGAGTCTGTTTGGTCATTTTGTGTCTCTTAGGCTTGTATTCGTGTCTTTTTGACTCTTTTATATGTGGTTCCTTTGTATTTCTCTGTGATTATAAAGTGTCTCTTTAAAGTTATTTTGTCTTTTTGAGGTATATTTGTGTTGTTTTGTTTATTTTGTTGGCATCTCTTTCTAGCCTTTTTCTGTCTTTTGTAGTTCCTTTGCATCTCTTTGGGGTTATTTGCATGTCTTTTGGGTGTATTTATGTATTTTTTTTTGTCTTTTTGTGTCTCTTTGTAGCCATTCTTTCTTTCTGTGTAATCCCTTGGTATGTCTTTGTGGTCATTATTGATTTCTTTGAAGTCATTTTGTATCTGTTTGAGTTATATTTGTGGGTTTTTTTGTGGTATCTTTTTAGCCATTTTTTGTCCTTTTGTAGTTCCTTTGTTTCTCTTTGTTGTCATTTTGTGTCTCTGAAGTGATTTTGTGAATTTTTAAGGTATATTTGTGTTTTGTTGTTGTTGTTCAGTGTCTCTTTCTAGACGTTTTCCGTCCTCATGTAGTTCCTTTGCAACTTTTTGTCGTTGTTTTATGTTTCTTTGAAGTCATATTGTATCTCTCTGAGGAGTATCTGTGTCGTTTTGTGTCGCTATGGAGCCATTCCATGTTTCTTTGTAGTTCCTTTGTATGTCCATGTGGTCATTTTGGATTTCTTTAAATAAAATTTTTTTTTTGTCTCTTTGTAGTTACTTTGCATCTCTAGCTTTGTGTCTCTTTGAGCTATATTTGTGTCTGTTCTGGCCGTTTTGTGTATAGTTTCTTGTATCTCTCTGTGGTTGTTTTGTGTCTCTGAAGTAATTTTGTGTCTTTTTGAGGTTAATTTGTTGTTTTGTTTTGGTTGTTTGTTGTCTCTTTCTAGTCGTTTTGTATTTTTTGTAGGTACTATTTATCCTTTTGTGGTTATTTTGGGTTTCTATGAAGTTAGTTTGTATCTCTTTGTAATTTCTTTGCATCTTTCTTTTCATTTTATGTCTCTTTAAAGATAGTTTTGTGTCTCATTGACACAAAACTATGTAACACTTTCTATTAATAAAATGCCAAATTTAAGATTTGTCGAGCTTTGGAGGAGGTATGAGTCCTCTTTGTCCTTTGAAAGGTTTTTTTGTTTGTTTGCTTTATCACAAAAGCCAACAGCACAACCACTCGAGGCTCTCTTCCTCACACCCACCTTGATCGAAGGGCTTGGATGGAGTCCATGTTCCAGGCTCCTGAAACAGGGTTAACCAACAAACAAAACCGTAAAAATATTGTTCAAATGACACAGAGGGCAAATAATACATGACAAAGACGAGACTGTGAAGCTGTCATACAAACCTCCACTTCCTTTTGCAGAGAGCATTACAGAGAGAGAGAATAAAGGGAGTTCATTGTGATAAGCTTTTCTTTGCGGGAGTGGAAACTTTACATTTTGAAATAAATTGATGGACACTCACATGGACATACCATCATGTGCAAACACGCAGAGCATGCACTTATTAAGTCAGAATCATGTTTGTGTTGTGACAGAAGCTCTGTGCATCTTTGTATGAGTGTGTTCATGTATGTGCTGCTTATAATGACCTTATTATCACCTTGTGGAATTTTGTTTATACACCATATGTGACATAACCAAAGACAACAGAGGGAACACACCACACCAACCAGACACACTGAACTGTTTAAAGATGTGACAGAAACTTTGGGGTGGATTACAATGGACTAACTATGACAGGCTTAAAATGTAAATTCAAAATACTGTATTTAGAGTTAACCCTTTGAAACCTGAGCAAACTGCCTTGACTTCTGTCAAAAATATCAGAAGAAGGTATTGAGCACCTTAACAAGAAATGGCAAAAACGATGGAAATTAGCAATAAGTTACGAGACAATTACCTGGAAAACATAAAAAAAAAAGAAAAAGAAAAAAAACAACAACAAAGAAAACTACATTACAGTGCTAAAAAAAACATCTGCAACATAATTATAAATATATATATTGAAAGAATTATAAACATAGTTTTCTGGATATTTTTCCTTTTTTTTTTATTATAATATCTAATAATCACCCAAACAAATTTTCAGGTCATTTCCTTTTCACCTTTTACAAGTTTTTTTTGCACTTTGCTTGACATTTCTTGCCAAGTCGCTCATGATCTTTCTACCATGTTTTCAAAAGAAATTAAGCCAGTTTGCTCAGGTTTCAGAGGTTTAAATGCTTGCGAAAGGTGTCTGAACGTAGCACAGGAAAATTAATGTTGATCCAGGTAATTAAGAGTTAAAGGAAGGCACGAGACTTTCAGCAGAGTAAAACTTGGGCTCCCTAAATTATGATCAGTCAGTAAAATGTGCATTGCAAAGCAGAGCAGCAGAAAAACATAAATATGCATTTTTTTTTGCAAAATGCATCTGATCTTACCCATAGTGCCAATTATGGGTCTAGATTGTTTTGGTGTTGGCGACTGTTGGTGATGTCGGTCTGCTTTCCAATATAACGGAACTAGATGGCACTCGGCTTGTGGTGCTAAAAGCACCTAAAAACTAAATTGGAAAACTCAACAGTGATGTCTGTTTCAAGAAATCATGACCTGGTTACTTAAAATAATCCAAACGCCTTGTTGTGAGCAGCTTTATGTAGGAACTATTTTCTTTCTGCCAAACTACATCCTCCAACTGTATCGCGGTACAGAAGTAAGCATGCATCTACTGCTAGCTACTCTTTTCCATGAGTAGATGCACTCTTCCATTCACAGGTGTAGTTCAGTAGAGAGAAAATAGTTCCTACATGAAACTGCTCACAACAAAGTCTGTGGGTTATCTTGAGTAGCGGGGTCATGAAGAGACATTACTATTGAGTTTTTCCAAATTTGTGCTTTTTTGTGCTTAGTGCACCACAAGTACCATTTACTTCCGTTATATTAGAGAGAAGACAGATATCTTCATGGCTGATATGGCACACCAAGGAAAAATATGTAGGCCCATTTTTGTTTTTGGGATGAACTGTCCCTTTTAGGAAAAAAAAAAAAAAATCAAATGCTAATCATATTAAAAGTCTTATCTCCCACACACCAAAGAGCTGTATTCTTTCCCAAAGTGGATTCAAAGTGAGCTGTTTTTAAAGCCTTCCTCGATGTCGTCAAATGGTTCAATCCATGGCCTGTGGATGTGTTTCAGCAGTCTAAATAAGGATTGCAGGAGGTGAGTGATTTGCCTGCTTTTTATAGCAGGACAAGGAGGAGACACACCCAGGGGGTGCTGGCTCATGATGCAAATGTAAAAGCAGCTTAAGAAATAGTGAGCTGTGTGCCTTTTCTCTAAGTCTGAGTTCAGACGTCTCATTCTCTGGTTTTACTCTCAGTTCCCTCTCTGGGCATTCATTCAAACCCAACACGCCACTGTGTTCTCTCTCACTCTGTCACAATGACAACCTGCACCGCACAGGTTGTGTGTGTGTGTGTGTGTGTGTGTGTGTGTGTGCGCGCGCGCGCGTGCGTGTGTGTGTGTGTGTGACTCATTCAATTCTATATGCCAGAACAAACAGGAAGGGAGGGAGAAAAATAACATCTTATCAGCACAAATCCCACAATGTGACCGAGCGGAGACAACTGTTTTATCCAGCCAATTAAAGCATTTCATCATAGATTTTCACATTTCCATGTTGTTTCAAATTCAGTTAAAGAGTGAAATTCAGAACTGTCCACTAAAACAGCGATGAGTGAGAGCTCTGTCCCAAAGCTGTAAATGTTTCTGCATTCAGTTTTCTTTGGCATACAGATCAACACTCTCTATGGACACAGTTACCTCTGCAGATTCATTGCACTATTGTTATATATTTTTCTGCATATAGCAGTGGGTGGTTTAGACAGCAGATAGCTGAACTGAAACAGGTAGACCATGGTAACATCAATTATAAGGCAGCTATCAATGATGCAGTATAAAACTAGAGAATAGTGAAGTGGAATGTGCCTATAGGGCTGTTTACATGGCAACGGTGCTTGCATAAAACTTTAAAATGCTGTTGCAGTTTGGCCTTTCATTCACATGGCAACGGCATTTTGGGGGACTTCCTTGCATTGTTTAGCTCCATAAACTCTCTCCATAAATATGATCTTAAAAATGTCTTTTTCTGTCATTTTACAGGCTAAAAGGAAACTGGATTCACAATAATAGATGATTAAAGTTTCATTTTGAATTGTTCAATATACTTTTTTTGACAGTTAAGTAACTGAAAAAAAAAATGCAAATGTTGCATTGAATCAACGCTGTATATTTATGGAATCCTGCCATGACAGTTTTTAGTATTTCTTTAAATGTTGTAAAATTATGTTTACCTTGTCTATTTTATGAAAAAAAAAAATTACCACCTCGTATCATAATATTTAACATAGAAAGTATATAAAACCCCATTGTTTGCAATAAAGATGCTAAAGGATGCCTTTGGTGTTAATATGACACAGAGCAGCGTGACAAAGTGTCGGTATTTGACAGACTGAGGATGAAAAAGTGCTGAATGTTGACAGTAAGTTGAAGGTTTCAGTACCTGCAAGGCAAGAATTAAGTGTAAGAACATGTTGATGTTAAAAAGGTAAGCGGTGGAGAGGTGTTCTTGATTATGCAGTACTACAGTGTACTATACGGTGCTGCACTACTTCAGGTTGTCTTCTGTATGGATTTTGGAGAAAGTGTTGCATTGATTTTAGTCTGCAAAGTGTTCCCCAGGTGTTCTGGCTTTATAAGTTAGCACCTCATTATGTAAGAAAGCTTTCAGTTCAGACTGAAATGTGGTTTTGTATGTTATCTTCCTGCAGGACCTTACTGCAGTTTTGCAAAGTTAACCAGCAGTACATTTTGCTTCAGGAAGCTATACTCGTCTGTCTTGTCTCTTTGTGAGATGCAGGCACAGTTTGTTTCCTGTAGTGCCACCTTTGACAATAACAGAATTACTGACTGCGCTTTATTATATCAATGCATTTTTGCAAATTCTCTAGTTTGATTTCATATTTACTGTTTTACATCTGCAAGATTTAGACTCAACGCACTTAATTAAAACCCATGCTGCTTGGCTGGAAGGGTTGCATATTATATTTACACAGTACCTCCCACACTGTGGACCGTGAAGCTGAATTTAGATGTCTATGCATCTGTGCACGTATATGTCCTAAAACCATTGTTACTTTGACGATGTCAGGAAGTCTCCCTCTGTCTCACTTCCTCGCACTCCATAAGGTGAGCAGGGTCAACTCTTGCTTTTTTTCAGGTCTAATTAATTTCTTCTTCTTGTCCTTCATTGCTGGCCCCTTGTGGCCCTCTGCATCCTCACTACAGACTCTTCATTACTCAGCGCCTCACTTCTCTCTGTCACTCTTCTTCCTCTCACCAAGTCTATAGACAGTAGGTCCATGTTAAAATAAAACAAAATCCCAGCTTAGTAGTCCAACAAAAATGGCTGGCATTGTATGTTTCTGCAGACCACTAACATGTTACATGTAGGTTTGATGCATATCATATCAACGTTTCTAAAGTGACATAGTTTGTGTGCTGACTTTGTAATAAGGAGGTGGAGGGGAGGGTGGATAGATGCCATCCAGGTGAGACGCCTGCCAAGATGCCAACCACTGTTCAGAGACCAGCAAACGATAAAACCAGTCGTTTTTTAGTGAATTGGTCTTAATGATGTTAGAAAAAGTCAAATTATTATTTTAGTTTGATTAAAACTGGACTACATTAACATGACTAATACGTGTAAACATATCAGTCTGACTGAAATCATACTGAGTTGATTTTCTTTCATGTGTTCACCTCAGTCGGACCTGAACTGGCCTCGGGGTTCTTTCACATGCTCCACAGTCCCCGTACTGGGCTTTGACCCGGAAGTCAAACAGCATAAATTTGTAGAAGATAGTCGGGAAAAACAAAGGAAGAAGAAGAATGGAAGAAAACAAACCAAGACAAAGGTACCAAGTAAAGTGTAAAGTATGTACGAAAAGTACAGCACTTATAGGTTATTCATGTTTGACGTGCAACCTGTTTGCAGCTTGCCAACTTGTTTGGTATGTGTTGTAATAGGTCAACTGGCAAAAGTGCCAATAGCAAGTAGCTGAAAGGGGGCCAATCGCTACCTCCTGTGGTGAAGTCCAACATACTTCCCCGTACTGTGTAACTGTGCATGTATACTGACTGCAATTTTCCAGCAGTTTTTTAGCCACCAAATGTATTTTTTAGGGGCCTGTTTTTCCAGTTCGGATTGTGTCACTGGAAAAACAAATTTTTTACAGAGAGATCATATGTTCCCAGCAAACTCTGGTGTTTTAAAATGAAGCCAAAGCTAAAGTGCCAAAAAGTGCAGTTCCTGTACTGGCCACTGGAGGCTGACTCTAAACAGAGTCAGTCTTATAGACCCCCGTGTTAAAATGCCCAACTTTACAGCAGAAATAGACACATTTACTGCCCAGTACAAAAATAAACAGATACTCTTTTGTCTCTATAGCTTAATCAACATTCATGACAGCTGTATGGCGGTGAAATTTCATAAAACACACTTTCACATTTTATAAAGGCACTCTGTAGCCCCTTTACACAAAGAGGGCGCTATAACGCTGCTACAAAGTCCCTTTTTATGCCTCTTCTGTATTTTTACACAGAACCAAAAGACAACGGCATTATTCTGCTCCGGTGTGGGATTATACAGTGCATCGCAGCTTTGCAGAATCAAATCACACATGAGGTGCATGACATGTAACACAACAGCGTCAGCCTTTAGTGTGACATAAAATATAAGCACCAGCAGCGCTTTCTAAACCATAACATGTCAACAACAATCATTTACCTCTCTGTTATGTGGCGGCTGATTTCGTCCTTTGCTTAGAGGGTAAGGAGCTCCTAGATCTCACTGTTTTACCAATATGCATATATTTACAGCCACCGTTCTTCTCTGAATTAGCCTCTAACCGCTCACAGTTACTTTTTAAATCTCTCGCATTGGGTCGCACACATAACACACTATTAAAATGTTTCACAGCACCCATGGTACCTCCGTTCAAATATATTTACTTCTGGCTCCAAAAAACCAACACGACGACAGATGAAATGCAGAACATAAAGCTTGAAGTCCCAGTCCACAAACGAATTGGGTGACATCATGATTATTTTTAGTCTATGGATTTTACCACAAAACATTTTTTAAAATCCAAAACATGATCTTTTCTTCTTTCCAACACCAATTGTTTTTTTGTGCCTAAACCTAACCACACCATAACCACAGCCTTGTTGAAATGTAAAGATTGATTATCTATTAATTGACTGTCCGTCACATAATAATGTACAAATGCACATTGGTTTGTAGAAACGTACAATACCAACATGCTTCTGACTACTGGGTTGGAATCCAGCAGGCTGGCTCAGTCTGTTTCTTTTGTTTAAAACTGCACAAAATACTTAACATCTTAATATAAAGAAAACCCACATACTGAGATCTTAGCAGAGATAAAGCCAAAGAGAGAGGCGCTTTTGTTCCGTTCCCCTCCAGCACTGCAGACCATTGAGACTGAATAATGAGAACATTGCATTATGGGGGCCAGGCCCTCTAGACCAGTCAAGACAACAAAAGTGCTTGCAGTCTGATTCCTTAATGGAATCAACAGACGCAGGCAAACACACACACACACACACAGGAAAATGCACAGAAACACATACACATATGCATGTTCCATGCGTGCGCGCGCAAACACACACACACACACACACACACACACACACACACACACACACACACACTCAGTTCTATGCACAAATAAAGTTATCACCACAACACTGACTGTAGTGCCAGAATCTGTCAGCACTACAAAACATCAAATAACTGCATGAATGCACTTCAGTGCACATGCAACCAGCCACCCACTTTCCAAAAAACCACAGAAAACCCAAAAATTCAACAATAGGTCTAATGGCCTCCTGAGTGTGTGCTAAAAATAGCAACTTTTCAATTTATCTCTCCATCTCTTTCCACCTCTATTCCTCGCTCTCCCTCGCAGTCTTTTTTCCCTCGTGCACGAACACACACACACACACACACACACACACACACTACAGCAGAATTAAGTCTAGAAGATGTTGCCTCTGACAGCCACTTCTCCAACGTGACTTCAGATTTTCTCCACAAATTGTGTCTTGATGCCTTCCTGCTTTACCCCTCCACCCCCCCGTCCCCCCATCCAACCATCCAACAGGAGAAATATGTGCATGTTTTCACTGTACTGACTCTGCTTGTCTTGCTCAAGCTTGTCGCATGCATGCACGCACAAACACACACGGATACACACCGAGGTGCTTTGAAGTGGAAAAGGCCTCAAGCGCTGTACCTTCCCTACATCATTCACCCTCCGCAACCCAAACAACACAGGACAGACACGCACAGTGAAAACACACACAAACATACACACACACACACACACACAGTGAGGAGAGCAGAGGATGAGAAGGTGTGCTCTGCTCTAATGAGGCTGGGCTAAACTGTTTACTCCCATGCTGCACAATTAAGTGTCATGCTCCTCATCACACATCCTTCATTGTGTTTTTTTCTTCTTCTTTCATTGCCAGCTTCCTCCTCAGCTTATCTCTTTACTCTGTGGCTGCTGAAAGTGAGCTGAGGCCGAGGAAGCGGAGCAGAATGTCAAAAAAACTTGAGATGGCACCAGTGCAGCAGAGAGAGCCCCAGGCCTCTCCAGCCATCCTAACAGGACACACTGTAAATCAGTGGCCAAGATCCTATCTAGTGCACTTAGCAGGAGACCCACTTATGGCTGTTGCTGAAAGATGAAAGCCAAAGTACAAAGTACATGCCTAACATGTAAAATTTAAATCGCAGTAAAGCAAAGCAGAGCAAAGTTTGGCATAGAATACCAGAGCATAAGATCTAACAGTAGGTGTATTGGGAGTTTTAACGCAGTTTGCAGAGCTAAAGATAAAATGTATAAACAGCCTACTGTGCTAATTTGACTGTAGGATTAAGATAGGGCTGTGAGTGCGAACTAAGATATGCAAACTACCGGCATGATAAATAATCACACTGATCTTGGTCTTCAGTGGTCATTTAAACCTTTGAAACTTTTCTTGAACTGCTTTCACACTTTTAATGAGTATGTAAACCTTTGAACCCAAATTTGTGTGACCCTTTTCAAAAACATGGGAAAAAGGCAATGAGCAGCTTGGTAAGAAATGTTTCACAAATTGCAAGAAATTAGTAGATTGAGAATTCTTTTTTAAAACAAGAGCTAGAGGGTCAATGTCTAGGGAAAAACTATATTTTCTCACCTTAGAATTCTAAGGTTCTTTCTGACCTTTCTGTGCAAATTGAGTAATTCATATATTCATATTTTATGACAACTTATTAAGATTTTGCAAGGTGTTTATTTATATAAATTTTTTGACATTTTATTTAGCAAATAAAAAGGTTCCTGTTATTTTTGCTATTTTGAAGGCAAAATTTTGAAGTTCAATATCTCAAAACCACTCAGAACACAGAGAGAATCATATAACTCTAGGGTGGCGATTTCAAATTATCATAATTACATATTTAAAATTATGTTACAGAATTATAATACATTTTAAGCACCTCTTCCGGGTCATTTACTTGTTCATTTTACTTTCTTTTTCATTTTTCTTGTGGTTTTGCTTCGTTTTAAATAAATCTTTTAAATTTGGTCATTTTTTTCTTCAATCTGTCATTGCCTTCTTCCCATGTTTTTGACAGAAATCAAGCAAAATTGCTTAGTTTTCAAAAGGCTAAAGCAACAGGATTAAGTCTCACCAGCTGTTCCTAAATCAAAGTCCCTCTTTAGTTCTTAATAGCTAATCGCTGGTTTCTCACAAGTGATTTTCCAAAGTGAGCTGCACTGTTATAGCATACCGTACGTGTAAAGGATGTCTTTGACTAATGTGTAAATCTGCTGCAGTAGAAAAACATCTGTAGCTCTGCTCATTCAAAGACAATTAACAATGTGAACAAGAAGTTGCTGTAGCATCACAAGCTGTGACATAACTACCAAAATTAGGCTAGTAGTTCTAGGAGCCGACCACCTCTGACCAATGTTTTATTCACGCATGCATACATGAATAAAGATGTTTCAGGGTTAGTAGTATTCATGCAGTTCATAGTGAGAAGGAAATATCTGATTAAAGGGTCTGTGTGCAACGTTCAGAGCATTAATATTGCAGCAAAGCCCTATTTGCTATGTCGTGAAGTAATGGCGTCCTGAGCAGAGAACGAAGTCACGCTAACTCAGTGTGTGGTGTGATCCAGAGTCAGTTTGTGGCAGTAGAAGGTCCAGCAGTACATGCATGTTAGTGCATGGGTGGGGCTGCACTATTACCACGCTGGTGTATGCTTGTAGTGCACCAAGAAGGCGGAGACTGCATGCCATTTAAAAGGTGTTTCAGCTCATGCATACACCAGATGGTCACAAGGGGTCGTGCACGTCTATCTCAACCACATGGCTGATACAAACACAACAGTCATTCATATTGCAAACAGCCAACAGTCTTAGCCTTAAATAGCAGAGTACGAAACATTTTGCTATTATGGTACAGCATCGTCACAGAAGCGTAGCGCCCAACCTCCGGTTCCTCCCATCACACCATAGCTCAGTCAGCACTTAGCAGATTTCCATTAACCCTCAAACTGCCAAAATTGAAATTGCGAATATAAAATACGCTGAATGGAAACACGTCAATTTTGAAAAAACCCTCCCATTTGTTGCAAAAAAGCTGTTAGGCTTGCATGTGGTAGTTCAGGCAATTCACTCAGTGGAAAATGCTGTCATCTTGTGAAGCTCCTAAATCTGTGAGTTAGCATGGGTAAACATTCAGCAAAAACTCATTTCTATGTAAGCACTAGTTTGTGTATAGCAGCCTGTTCCAGTTTAGACATGCGTATATCACCATTTAGGAACCTCACATTAAAACTAGGCTAAGTTACAAAGTGCAGCTTCAACCAGCAACACTTCAGTAACCCTTTTAACCCTTTGATATCTGAGCATATTGGCTTGACTCATTTTTTTGACGGGCAGCTTGACAAGAAATTGCGCAAAAAATAGCAAAAAATGAGTAAAAAGTAACAAGAAAACTGACCTGAAAATAAGCAAAACTAATGGGGGGGCATGATTTTAAATATATAATATAAAGAATTATAAAAATTGTTTTATGGACATTTGCCCACCAATTTTAAAAATATTTAATAATCCCCCCCAATTAATCTTTTCAGATCAATTTCTTGTCACCTTTTACTAATGCTTTGCATTTTTCGGGACATTTCTTGCCAAGTCTCTCATTATCTTTTTTTCCCAATATTTTTGAAAAAATGAATTTCTCGGGTTTCAGGAGTTTAAAGGCAAGTGTAAGGCATCTGAATGCAGCACAAGAAAACTGATGTTCAGGTGTTAAAGGGTAAAAAAAGATTGTATTTGAGAGCGTGATGAAGAAGGCTTTCTAAAATATATGGGCTATCACAGAAGAACAATTTGTATGATCATTATGTTCACTGTCCCGTAGAGCAAAAAGGTGCAATTACACAAGACTTAATCAACAAAAGCAAATGTTGTGATGGGCCTGTATTTTTGCCACAAGTCTGCTGGCAACATATTAACAAAGAGAGAGGTGAGTATGTTTCGCTGTCTGCGACTGTCACTGCTTCTTTAGTTATTTAGCTGAATACCTTTGAGTACAGCAGTGATTCATTCCTACGTGAAAGAATGCAAAACACACAGTGACACACACAATCTGGGACACGGTGCAAAAACAGGAAATGACAGGCATGCACATACATACAGAGCACATAATGTTTTTGTGCACCACCTCTGTTTTCTAATGCCTGAGCCTCAAGGTTAAAACACGGTTGTGAATGCACACGGAGGCCTCATTCCACCGCCAACGACTTCACTCTATGTCATCTTTTCTTTCCACTTTCATTACCCTGTTCTTCACTCTCAGTTATCTATCTATCTATCTATCTATCTATCTATCTATCTATCTATCTATCTGTGTTCTGTTCTGAATAGGTTAAATATTCTCTCATTGCCATTGTGGGTTTATATAGACCTCTGTTTATATTAACACAATCACCCAACTCTCTCTCTCTCTCTCTCTCTCACACACACACACACACAGACACACACACACACAAGAAAATTGGCTTGATTTGTTTCAAAAACACGGGAAATAACATAATGTCTAGTTAATTAGCTGGGGCAGATAATTAGATATGATCATAAAATGGGAGGAAAATTTGTGTGTATATATAAATATATATGTATTAATATATATATGTGTATTATTATTATTATTATTATTATTATTATTATCATTATTATTATTATCATTATTGGGTAATTTTATTGTAATTTTTTTCTAAAATCTTTTTTAATTTTATGCTAGTTTTTGGAACACTTTTTGTTAAGTTGTAAGTTGCCTTCCCATGTTTTTGAACGATATCAAACCAATTTGCTTAGGTATCAAGGGGTTAAATAGCACATCACATGGCAAATCACATCTCCTCTCTCACATTTGATCCCAACACCCTATTTGCATAATCCAAATCCTGCTCAATAGTTGGACCTGAGGTGAGTCACATGGGTCCACCTGAGCTGATAGTTTCACACGCTAAAGTGTGACATGCAGGGAAAGTGAGATAGATAGATAGAAAACACCTGTTCCAAGGTACATATATAACATAAAAACAAGAAACCTATAATTTAGAAAAACAGCACCTGGCCTTGTCTTTGGAAATCAAAGAGAGTTTTAATCCTGCTTTTGTCTCTCTGTCTATGACATTGAATACATCAAGGGCTGTAATTCAGGGGAACATCATGCATGCATGTGCAGCATGGTGGTAAAACCACTTATTAAAGCTGCTGTGCGTGAAAAGTGTATTTTCTCTGGTGCATTATGTTAACCCTGTTGTTTTTCCAGTAGAGCTCCTGCACAAAAAAGCCTGTTTCCCATAATGAATGTGTGTGTGTTTGTGTGTGCGTGCATATATGTGCATAGACACTTGATTTTGTGTATCTGTGATTGTGTGTGTGTGTGTGTGTGTGTGTGTGTGTGTGTGTGTGTGTGTGCGCGCAAGTGCAAGCATGTACAAATCACTGCTGCTAGTGTGAGCCCATTGACTGTAATCTGTGGTTAGAGGCAAGATATCCCTCTAAAAAGCACACTTCACCTGAACACCACATCACATTATGAAACACATAATGTTAAATTCTACAATTTGTGATATTCATTCCAAAATAAATAGTTGTGATTTCCACAGTCTTTCATCTGTACTCTACAGCTGATAAGTATATTTAATACTAGCTAAAAAAAATGTGTGTGATTGTCACTGCTAAAAAAAATAAGAACACTTACGATATGACTGTGACTGTGGAATATATATCGTGTCATATCACGATATCATTATCGATATATTGCCCAGCCCTAATCAAACCAATGCTACATTTTGAATATTTTACATACAAGAGGCTCATCCTAGAATAAATTTTTGGCATTTCCATTTTTATTCACTTTCAGGTTTCATAACCCATGGAACTATAAATTCTAAGAAAAATTCTACCACAGAAAAAAACCTTCCACATTAGAGTAAGTAAAATTATCACTTCTGATTTTATGGCAAATGCAAAAAAAGCTCCATTCAGTTTTGAACAAATACTCCAGCCACTCTGTACTTAAAATAAGAGATAATACAGGAACCCTTAACCCTTTGAAACCTGAGCAAACTGGTTTGATTTCTTAAGAAAACATGGACAGGAGACAATGAGCAACCAAAAAAGAAATGACCCCAAAACTATCAAAAAAAAAAAAAGGTAAACAAGTAAAAGGAAAATTATGTGAATTTTATTAATTTGTTTTTTTTAGAAGGATATTGTGTGTTTACTGTGCTCCTGAGTCACAGCATTAACCCTTTGAAACCTGGATCAACACTCATCATTCTTTTTGTGCTGCATTCAGACATCTTTAACAAGTATGAAATACACAAAGTCATAAGTAAATATATACAAATAAATAAAGTAAATAATTAAAGTAAACATTTGAATCCTCAGCAACTTGTAAAAAAAATGTCCCACAAATTGCAAGAAATTAGTAGATGGAGAAAAATATTAAAAAATGTTTAAAAAAAAGCCAGGGGGAAATGTCCAGAGAAGTAATTATACAGTTAGTTCCGACCAAGCAATTTGATTGGTTGAGAGGCTTTCTATGAGTACTGATATACAGTACAACATCACTGGGACTTTTAACTCTGCATGTATCACTCCGCTCAACAGCTGTTTTAAAGTATTAATTAGGCCAACATTAATGGTCAGTAGTTATCTAATGTTACTGTAGATTGTACCAATGTTTAAAGAGCGAGGACATCTCATTTGACCGACATCATCACTCCAAAAAAACCTACACAAAATTCTTCAGCACTCTGCCACACATCACAGCTGTGATAATATACAGTACAACAGCACTCCCTCTTGTGTGATATTGCTTAGGCCTTATTATCATAATTATGTAATTACAATTATTTTACAGGATGTCTAAAAAAAAAAAAAATTTAAATCCTTTTTTTTGTATTTTTTTTGCTATTTTTTTGTACTTTTTACTAATTTCTTGACAATTTCTGGGTCATGTCTTCCTCAGTTGCTCGCTGCCTTTCCAGCTAGTAATTTTTGGTTTTAAAAACGTTCTGAGAATGGTAATGCAACCAATGCAATGCTTTAGTAACATTTCAGCAGCAAGTTTTCTTTTAGTTCCCAGAATTTTCTTCTTAAAGTTAGTGCAACATTCTCTATATACATAAAAAAATGTTAAATATGGGGCTTTTTGTTAACATATCATTTTACATTACATTTTCATTTGAAAAAATGAACTCTAATCTCAGTTTCTTTTTGTTTGTTTGAATCTATTCATTGAGTATTTATTATCATTCATTTCTGCTATTGCCATTTTTTCTATTAATATGCCTCTGTTTGATCTATCTATCTATCTATCTTTTCTATGATCTGTCACCTCTCAACATCACCAAAACTGAATGTTGCAGTTATAACATTACCGCTTAGTCAGCATTTAATCTTAAAGGAAAAATATTTGAAATGATAAACTTCCATAAAACGTTATTTGAACAATAGATTAAAAATGTTTTTTGAAAACATTATTGTAACTTGTAGGTAACGTTAGCCAATGTTGTGGGAAGGTTCCCTGCTAGCTGGGCTCTTCCCATGTTTTCAAAAGAATTTTGCTCAGGGTTCAGAGTATTAATATCTGCTGCTATTGTATACACAAACTGGCTAATCTTCTGTATTAAGGCACAACTGCCTGACACGTTGTTGCTCACTACCTCCTGGCAGGTGTTTATTCCTCTAAACAAAAAGCACATCCAGGCCTCATGCTGCGCACTGCCTCCCTCATACCTGCCCACAGTCAGGCCCTTGACTGAGCTGACTCTGTCGGACAGCTCGTGCATCAGTGTCTCGCACAGGCCCTTCCTATCTCTCCTACCGCGAAAACACACTCCCAGCCAGGGATCAGTATCGTTAGTGTATTTACTGTGCGAGTGGCGCGTGCGATGGACGTGTGACAAACAGCACAACGGGCCCCGTGACGCGTCGCTCGGACACAAAACGAGGAGCGCATGATCACAAACCAATGAGGGTGGCTGTAGGGAGAGAAAGGAGGGGGCTGAGGGGGGTGGGGGGTGCTGGTGTAAATGAGATAATGAGAAAGGTGAAGGCGTTAATAATAAGACACAAAATCCCACTTACATCTCTGAATTTATCCCATCTCCCGGCGAGCCACTTATCATCCAAAAAATTGCCGCTGTCGGAGCGAGCGGAGACGTGTCCGAGGGCGACGGCGCACACACACAGCAGGGCGACGCTCAGCATCTGCGGACACACACAACAAGAGCACGGAGAGAGGACATCGGATCAGGCTGGAGGACACACCGCGATCGAAAAACAAACAGGCGACTCAATGTGCATCACAACAACGGCGGACAGCGCGCGCCTCTGAACGCAGGGATGCGGAGCGGCTTTTTCTCTCCTACCTTGTCGCATCAGCTGCTATCCAGACTGTATGTGCTCGCTGCCGCTTCCTGTCACTAGTAATAACAGCCCTCTCCTCCCTCTCTCTCTCTCTCTCTCTCTCTCTCTCTCTCTCTCCGCTGTGCGCAGCAGAAAACGGGAGCGCGCATATGGCACCGTGCGCGGCCCCTGCGCTCCGCTCTATCCCTTTTTGTTTTTTTCTCCTCTCTGCCTCTCCTCAGTGCGGTGGAAACAGTCCTGATGGCTCACTGTGGGCTGTTATCAGGCCACCGCAAAAGTGTCTTCCACTGATTTCCTTTATGAAAAACATATTGAGCAATCCTGACATAGAGGTTAGGAGAAGTGGTTCTTATCACGGCAAGAAACATACAAGTTAAAGCAATGTTTTTCTGATGGTATGAAAAAACATCAACCAAAACAAACCACCACAGTTAAGAACACAATTAACCCTCTGAAAGCTGAGCAAATTGGCTTGATTTCTTAAAAACAAACAAACAAAAAAAAAAACATTGGAAGAAGGAAAATAGCAATGAAAGAGGAAATAGAAAGAAATAATAACACAAAAACAAAAACAAAAAAAGCTAAACTAAACTAAACGAACAAAAAGAAAACTGAAAGTTTGTAAGCAAGTAAAAAAATACATGAATTGAAAAAAATTTTAATGAAACAAACAAACAAACACAGAAATGACCCGGGAAACACATTTAGAAATATAATCATTTTGTAACAAAATTTTTAAATATCTGATTATCAGATATTAAAAAATATTTTCTAAATCTACAAATTTCCCACACAATTTGAAACATTTCTTACCAAGTTGCTAAAAAAACAAAAAAACAGTTAAAAAACAGAATGAAGTAAAACAAAAAATAATAAGGAATGATAAAAAAAAAAGTCAAGCAAGACTTGGAAAAAGTGCCTAAAAAGATATAATAATTCTGTAACACACATGGGTCAAGTGCACAGGACTTTCGGGTGTAAGGATCTGGAGGAGACTGATTGTTAATTGTAGTTTGATTGTATGTGTGTGGCTGTGCCACCTGTGTCCTCTCAAATGTCAGAGAGGGAGGCATAGAGGCTAATCATATCTTAAAATATGTAATTATGATCATTATAAATATAGTTTTTCCCTAGCTTTTTTCTTTTTTTCCCCCTTAGACATTTTTTCCTAGCTTTTAAAAAAATAATTTTCAAAGTCTACTAATTTCTTGCAATTTGTGGATCAGATTTTTGAAGTGGGGCTGTGTGTATTGATCCATAGTCAGTGTGTCACATACAATAGATGTCAGCTAGCACACCTCCAGTTTGGAGAAGCAGGCTGACAAGAAAGCTTAGCAATGTACTGCTCTTGATGGGAGCCAGCAACAAAATGTATTTTATCCTCCTAAAAAAGGCCCAACTAGAAAAATCCATATCAACAGAAGTGTACACCGTATAAGGAGTATTTTTACTGCTTTACCTTAATGTCAGACTTTAGTTTCCAACAGGGAAATTATGTGGTTTTGTCACTCTCTTTAGAGCCAGACTCCATTAAGAAAAACAGTGATTTAATGTCACTGAACAGCAGCTGAAGGTCTGCCGCTGCCTCCATCTGTCACGCTTGGGACTAAAGACCCTAAAGCAGTCAGCCAAAACGGATGTTAGAAAAAGAGTTCTTTTCTTTACACCAAATGAACTGTGCAGGTGAAGGATTAACAAGATGACTTGCTGAGGTGATCTATGCTCCTGAGGTTTTCTACGGCTGAAGGTTCAGAGAGATCACTGAAAAACAGGTCTAAGTGAAAAAACAAACTGACAAGCGGGACATGTAACGAAAAAAAGTGTGTACGGCAACAGTCCGGCAGGGAATGGTTGTGGAGCTGGCTCTCTTGTAGATATCTGGCTTGAGTGCAGGCAGGTGTGTTTATTGATGAGTGACACCAGGTGTGGAGAGAGATGAGTGCAGACAAGGAGATGAGGGAGAAGAAGCGTGCCGATGGCTGTTCAAAACATTAGCAGTATACGATACTCTGTTTTTTTTTTTACATTGGACGTTATTTAGATGGCTTAGATACGTTTTGCTGCTGGCCCCCATCCACAGCAGTACATTGCTTAGTTTCACTGTCGGACTCCAGTCTGCTTCTCCAAATCTGTGGTGATACGACTTTTATTTACTGTATGTAAAACACTGACTATGGATAAGTACCCCATATGATGCCACTTCAAAAAAATCTGAACTACCCCTTCAAAGAAATAGAACATCAAAACTCTGTGTGTGTGTGTGTGTGTGTGTGTGTGTGTGTGTGTGTGTGTGTGTGTCCTATACTTCTCCCATGTTTCTGCTCTGTAACAGCCGTCACATGGGAGCCGCTGGGGCTTGTTTGTACAGTAGTGACTCATGAGAGAGTTCCACTCACATTCCTGGCAGAGGGTAGCTCAGGACTGTAAATTGATGCTACAAGATAACACAGTCTCCATAAGAGATGGCCCACTAGGGATGATTTGTGGAGGTGGGCGGAACCGGCCTCTGTCAGTTGTAGTCTTTTTCCAGAACATTACAAAGCCCCCAAAACATTCGTCTTCAGAGCAGTTATGTGTGATTGAAGGGGTTTTTTTGGGGGGGGGAGGGGGGGTTATGTAGTCTATTTGTTGGCAGAGTTATAGTAGAGTCAAGTTCACATCAGTTGAGTGGATGTGGAGAGAAAGAAAATCAAAAAAAGAGAAAAACCTACAAATGTGTGTTTAAAAATTGTGTCCCAATCACACACATGTTGAAGTATTGATGGAGGAGCTGGGGTTGAACCACTAACCTTCTAATTAGTAGACAATACACTGCATCCTGAACCACAGCTGCCCTCAATATGCACTGGTATATATTCTACAAATTCCTGGATTGAATACTATCTTCCAAAAGATAGTTTATATTTTGTCAAAGTGCTGTCCAACACATCAGGCCATATCTCCTTTGATTTTTTAGATGATTTTTTTTTGCTTGTAGCCTTTAATTGATAGGACAGACTTGGTGTGAAAGGATGAGAGAGAAGGGGGATGACATGCAGCAAAGGGCAGAGGCTGGAATCGAACCTGCAGCCGCTGCAGCGAGGACATAGCCTCTGTACATTGGGCACCCGCTCCACCAGCTGAGCTATAGGCACCGCTAACTACACTGACATCTGGTGACTGTACAGGCCGAAGCATACGATTCAAATTATTTTTCATACCTATGTAATTGCTCAGTGACCCCTCGTGTGATAGCCTGCATTCACTGTAAGGTTCTCCATTCATTTATTCATGTTTTTCATTCATTTATTTATCATCCAATCTGTATCGAACAAGATGCACGGAGAAGAAAATAGAGTGGAAATTAAAGAGCAAAAACCTTGCGAATGCAGAGAGGGTGGGCAAGTCAGAGAGTATTAATATTATTACTCTTCACCGAGAAGCCTGTTGGTCAGGAGGGTCAGGGCATTATTATGCACAGTTGCTGTAGAAACCAACCTTGACCTCAGCTTCACATCTTCATCTTCATAAGAGGCAGTGGGAAAAAGTGTGTGTGTGTGTGTGGGCATGTGGAAATGATGACAGGGTGCAGCTATTTGAAAGTCAAATTAGAAGAAGAAGCATGCATGACTGCATCACAGAGACACACAAGGATGTATCACGGGGCAACTCGGATGCTAAATGGTCAACTGCGTCGGCACACGCAGGTACAGACGAGTCAGAAAAAAAGGTTTGATGTGAGCTCTGTGTTCACTCCAACAGGAAGTGTGCAACATGTAAACAGGAAACTGGTGGTGGAGACGCCACCGTGGTTGGAGGCATCTTTGCTTTGTTCTCTCAGATCAGCACAAGGTGATCTAATTCTGGTCAGGACAAGATGGTTGTGCAGATGACAGTGTGCAGGGCTGGCGATGACGCGGCCATTCTTTCATAGTGAACTGTTAGTTGAGCTTTATGATATTTGTGCAGATGGAAGCACTAAAGAGGTGTTGTGTGTGTGTGTGTGTGTGTGTGTGTGTGTGTGTGTGTGTGTGTGAGTGTGTCTTCCAGCCCAGGGGTTCATACATTATTCAGTTTCAGACATTAAAGATGTAGATGTGGTCAGAGACATATGCAGGAGAGACACACTGAGTGCTCACACTCACACACACACGCACACACACACAAATCCACACATGCATGCCCACACACATGGACTTCTGTTGCCTAATGAAAATCTTTATAGATTTTTTATTCCAATGTAATTTGATTTTTCTTCTTTGGTTTTTTTTTTTCTGTGAGTAAATTCACAATCACACCATTGACTCAACCTCGACACGAGCGGGGAGAAAAGATGAGAAAGGAAGGAGTTGAAGAAAAATTAGGACAAAAAGAGAGAGAGAGAGAGAGAGAGAGAGAGTGTGTGTGTGTGTGTGTGTGTGTGTGTTTTTGGACGGGAGAGGCATGAAACGTGTCTCAAGGAGCTGAGATTTCACAGCCCAGTGACTCTGTCACTGTGCACCTGCTCACTGAGACGGTGAGAGGGAGGAAATGAGGGGAGAGAGGGAGGTGAGGTGTGTGTGTGTGTGTGTGTGTGTGTGTGTGTGTACAATTGCAGGTTACTATGAGAGTGCCATTCTGTACTTTACCATACAATAACATATTGGACCACCTGGCCAAAAGTATATGGACATAAAAACATGACACCTGTATGAGTCTGCTGAAAATCTCATTCCAGACGCATTCATTAAATCAATCCATCAGTCCTCATTTATTTGTCTCATGGAGTTACACAAAGTAATTTGTGATCCCATCAGCTCCTTTAACCCTTTGAAACCAAGAGTGACATCACTTTTCTTGTGCTGCTTTCAGATGCATTTTGCAAGTATTTAAACCTTTGAAGTTTGAGCAAATTGGTGTAATTTCTTCAAAATATGGAAAAAGAACACAATAAGCAACTCTATAAGAAACGTTCCACACGGCAAGAAATTAAAAGATTTAGAAAATTCACACAGCCACTGAAGGCCTACTGCACATTCAATCAAATTCAGTGTTTGGAATAACATGTCATATCATGTTTGGCTTAAAAGTATCTGGTGGTTTGCAAAAATGTGCAATACCAATACTGTCTTCTGGCCTCTGGGCTGACAGTGTGGATGTGAGCCAGCATTTACAATACAAGGACCCTGAAACAGACTTTTTTTCACAACATACATTTAGCAAAAGCCGGAAAAGCACAAGGAGGAACTACCAACATTAACAATGGCTCTGTTCCATTAAATGTCCCAGGTGGCCCATCCAATGAGCCAGCATGAACAATACCAAACCTTGGAACACATGTAGTTGCTTATATACAGACAGCGGCTGTTATGGGGCACCCATGGAGAGCAGTAACACCACTACAATTGTAACAACACTTTTTTTTCTCAAACTAAGCTGCTATGGAAATATGAATACACACACATCATCAGGGGCGTAGCACCAAATTCTAGGCCCTATGAATAAGCAATCTCTGTGGGCCCCTGTCCGTCCTCTCTTGACCCGTCTCTCTCTCACAACGGTGCTCCCTCCAGCAGTGTAAGCAGCCACTCAATCAGCTCTAGTAGCGTTTAGATGAGGTGAATCCTCATGCAGGGGCAGACTAAACCTCCTCTAAACTCTCTATACTGTCTCCATATAGAAACATATAGAATAACATATAGAATTTTAACTGATTTATTTAGCAAATTTCAATTTAGTTATAGCATTAATTAAAAAATAGCAAAAAAAGAGGAGCAAACTTTTTTATGTCAGGCTTCTTTTGGGGGGCCCCCCTCTCATTTGAGGCCCTTGGTAGTTTCCCTTTACCGTGATGCTCCTGCATATCATGCAACTAATTTTGATTTTACACACATTCAAACATGAATTGTCAGAGACAAAGACCAGATATTAATTTAAATTAGGGCTGTCAAACGCTTCATTTTTAAAATTGTGATTAATTGCAGAACTGCAATAGTTAATCATGATCAATGTTTAATCATATGTTTTCAGTTCCATTGTTCTGCATTTTAGAACAGTCGTGAAGTCCATATTGACAAGGAAAAGCAGTTCTTACCACATTTTCTTGATTAGGACTCAGATAACAGAAAAAATCTGTACGTTTTTTGACTCATGGGTACCCATAGAACCCATTTTCATTCAGATATCTTGAGGTCAGAGGTCAAGGGACCTTAATCACATCGAAATTAACGCTGACGGCTCAATTTAAATTTGACTCTTTGTGAACATGCAACTTTTTAATTGCCAACTGCAACATACACAACATGCCACATACACTCGACCTTGGGGAATATCTCTTTCTCTCTCTCATTCACTGCAGCTCAGTTGAATATACTTTAATGGTATGAGTGTCGCTCAACAGTATTGTGAGTGATTAAATTACAATGCTGGACATAATGCAGTATTATAATATTAATCTCCTGCCCTCGCTTCCTGTGTTTCTATCATGATTTCAGAAGAAAGGTGCTGAAGAGAGGGACTCAGGTGTGTCTAAATCTTTAATTGGATTTCTTGTAATCTCTGTTCTTCAGTTAAATGAAACAAATGGCTTTTGTTATTCACCACAACTCTAGTAACCATTTCATGCCAAAGCAAAATGGAAACGATGTTGTGCATAAAGATGTTTTGTATGATTTTGTTCAAAACCTAGTGTATGTGGGTGTGTGCACATCTATATGTAGGTGTGTTTTGAACATGTTCATGTGTGTGTGTTAGAGAGAGGGGGAGAGAAATGGTGTGTGGGGGGGCGAGAGCGTTATCTTGCAAAGCAGACGTTTCGGAGCATAGCTGAGACTATAAGGTCAGTGTGAGTGCTGTGTTTTAGCCCCGGGATGAAAAGCTAATAGCAGAGTAATGACAGAGAGGGAAACTGCAAACAGGAGATAAGGCAGACAGAAACAAAACGGCCATCGCTGAGAGGGCTGATTACAGAGCCAGCCAGTGAGCATAAGAGAGGAAAAGAAGCGAGAGAGAGAGATGGAGAGAGAGGTGGCAAACAGAGCAGGATAAACGATTTAGAAAATGGATAGATATTGTGACCCCTGGACTCCTGTAAGTTAGCTTCATCCAAACGATTTCCTGTGAGTTCTGAGAAGGTGACCCTGTCTTTCCTCTGACCCCAAAAGCACCAAATTCACTTTTATTATGGTGTAAAAATCCCAAAAAAGAAAATATACCTGTCTTTCTGAAATGGCATATATTATTACCTGAACGACTTCACTTTTGTGCTATCTGCATCCAGCTGTACTTTTCCACTGCAGTTGGCATTCTCATTTTGTGGCATCAGTTTTCCCACAATCGGAAATCTACAGTCCCAAGTTTTAGATCAGGGGACCTAACAGGATGTCTTTGATTTGCAGCGTGCAGAGCCAGAGTCACATGCAACATGTTAAAGGTTGTGCATACACAGAAAGCCTTTGTTTTTATGTTAACACAATAAACATACATGCAATAAAAAAAGACCATCAGAAAAAGTGCTTAATATTATTATTTGAAATATTATGATTCAACTGATGGCAACATACTACAGATGTTTTGGTTACGGTATTTGTTCTCCCCCTTGTGGTGGTTATTGAACATTACACTAAGCAGAAATAAATTGTGACAAAAAAGCATAGTTCTATTATTCAACTGCAACAGGATTTGTAAAGTGCATATTTAAACTGTAGCTCCAAACAGAATCAATGTTAACAAAATTTTAAAAAACCAAAACAAAATCACAAGATCACATTTTGATTAGAGGTTTATTATCCAACATCCCAGAACCCAGAACATTCTAGAACTAACAAATAGTCAGGACCTTACATTCTACTATTGTATTTATCATTCTGGAACAATGCCATTCTAGAAGCATAATATTTTAGAACCTGTAACATTCTAGAACCCATGACATACTAGAGATTATCCAGAGCCCTTACATTCAAAAACTTTAAAAATCCATGACTTCACATCTTAGAATTGTATCTTGGCATTCCAGAACTATAATATTCTTGAAAAAAGTAACACCTAGAACTCCTGCATTCCAGAACTCATAACATTTTAGAACTGAATTCTAGAACCACGACATTCTAGAACCCGTAAGTAACTAGTGCCATGAACTAAAACATTCCAGAACCCTACCATTCTAGAACTAACACATATTCATTATTTGCCATTCTGCAGTTGTAGAATTGCCATTCTGCAATTGTACTTTAATATTCTAAAACACTACTATTGTTGAACTGTATTATTCTAGAACCACTCTTATCTAGGACTGCAACACTCTAGAACCAGTGTCATGCTAGAAACATTCTGGAACCCTTACATTCTAAAACTGACATTCTGAACCCCATAACAATCCAGATATCCTATATTCTAGGACCCATGATATTCTAGAACAATAACATAATAGAACCACAACATTCTAGAACCTGTAACAACCCTAACACTATAGACAAACATTCATAACACATCTTAACATTGTACAATTAAAGCAACTGCGCAAATTAACCTTAACATTTTAGAAATATAATATCATAGAAGATTCTAGAGCTGTAATATTCTAGAACTCCTGCATCCTGTAGCCCATATCATTCTAGAACAGTAACATTCCAGAACCTCTGTCACTCTAGAGCTCCTGACATACTATAAACATTCCAGAGCCCATAGCATTCTAGAACTAACAAATACTCAGTGTTTAACATCTTCAGTTGTACCTTAACATTCTAGAAGTATAACACTCTAAAAGTCCTAAAGTCCAGGATCCATAACATTCTGAAACAGTAATATTCCAGAACCTATGACATGCTAGAACATTTTACAATTTTACCAAACCACAAGATTCTACAACCCGTGACACGCTAGAACATTCTGGAACCCTAACATTATAGAACTAACAATCATTCATAATCTAATATTTTACAATTAAATCATTCCTTCATTAGTCTCCATAGAGGAAATTAAATTTTTCACTTTTTTGTTTTTTTTTTACAGATCACACACACAGACCTGAGCTACAGACACAGTTATAGCGAGGTGTCAGAGCTAGGGGACTACCCATGGACAGACATAAAGGTGGGTTTTTAGTCGGCATGGAAAATAAGTCCAAGGACTTAGCAAATCTGATGGACTGGGGAAAATTGTTCCTCAGGGTCGGGGCTAAAACAGCAAATGTACAGTCACCTTGTTTTGCAGTTGAAACATGGGAAGGATAAGATGCCAAGATTTGAGGATCGGAGTGGTTGAGAATTAGAGTAAGGAACAAGGAGATCAGAAATGAGGGTGAGGTCATGCAGAGCCTTGTATGTTATGAAAGGGATCTTGCAATTTACTCTGAATTTTACAGGAAGCCAATGGAGGGATGTCAGATAGATAGATAGATAGATAGATAGATAGATAGATAGATAGTTGTCAATGACTTAGAGGAGCTTGACTGAAGCAAGTGTAAATTAAATTACGATAATCTAAACAAGATAAAATGAATGTGTGTATTAATAGCTCAAGATTCTTGGAAAATAACGTACATCTGATTTCTTAACTGAAGGAAACAGGGCTGATCTAAGATGAGACCAATATACTGATTAACTGCTGAGTTAAAGCTATCCGGAGCAATCCTTATCTTTCTCAAGGATACTTTGACATGTTTTTGTGTTCTGGACCCAAAATGGCTGAGACAGAAACAAGGAGCAGTATTAAGATGTTTTTTTTAAATAAAAAAACAGGCTGGAAACACTTGCTGAAAACAAGCAGCAGAAACACTGGAAATACACAAACAGGCAAAATAATCCAGCAGAGGAGTGGAGTGGAGACCAGCTTTTTTAGAGGCGTTGATTGTTTATGATTAAGGCCAGGTGGGCCTCATTGCCAATTCAGGAGAGAGAAAGGGTGGCAGCCACACCTCCTGCCACACAAAAACCCGAACACAAAAACACAAATCACAACAGTTTTACTGAAGGATCTGAGAATCAAACCTCTAACATTCCAATTAGAGGCCAACCAACTACAACTACACACTCCACCTTAACCAACATTCTTAATCTTTACAACTAAAAACATTCACAACTTTACATTCTACAGCTGTACTGTAATATTCTAGAACTACAATATTCTAAAACGTGACATAAACATTCATGACTTAACAATGTACAATTGGGCCTTGACTTTCAAGAAATATAACATTCTAGAACCCATCATACACTTGAACTCCTGACTTGCTAGAAACATGCCGCAATCCTAAAATGTTTAAACTAACAACATTATACAATTGTACCTAATAATTCTAGAACTATACTGTTGCAGTACCTTACAATTCTAACACTTTAACAATATATAACTCCTACATTCTACAACCCATAACTTTCTAGAACCTGTAACACTCTAGAAACAGTGACATGCTGACAAGCTTTCATAACTTAAAATTCTACGATTGTACCTTAAGATTCTAAAATGGTAACATTCAAGAGCCACCACATTCTGGAACCCATAACACTCTAGAACCCTTACATTCTGAAATGGAAAAACATCCATGAATAAACATTCTACAATTGTACTTTATGATCCTAGAACTATAAAATTCTAAAACATGTGACATAAACATCCATGACTCACCAATGCATGAATGACTTTCCTTGACTTTCTATAAAAATAACATTCTACAACAATAGTATTCTAGAATGATTACATTTTAGGACCACAGCATTCTAGAACCCATCATGCACTACAGCCTTTGATTTGGTAGTAACATGCCAGAACCCTAAAATTCTAGAACTAACAAACGTTAATAACTCAACATTCTACAATTTATACCTTGAGAATATTGTAGAACCATAACATTTTTTTTAAGATTATTTTTTGGGGCATTTTCCCTTTATTCAGAGGACAGCTGAAGAGAGACAGGAATGGTGGGAAGAGAGGGGGGAATGACAAGCAACAAAGGGCCTCAGGCTGGACTCGAAACCTGGGCCGCAGCAGAAGCCTCAGGCATATGGGGCATGCACTCTACCTGGTTAGCTAGAGACCACCCCAAACCATAACATTTTCACACTATAGAATTCTAAAACCCCCACATTCTAGAACCCATAATATTCTAGAACCTGTGAGTGAAACAGTGACATGCTGGAAACCTTACATTCTGTACCTAACAAACACTCAAAACTTAACATTTGTACCTACAGTTGTACCTTAACATTCTGGAACAGTAAGATTCAGCATTCTGGAACCCATAACACTCTTGAACCCTAACATTCTGAAACTGAAACACATCCAGGACCCGACATTCTGCAATTGTACCTTAATATTCTAGAACTACAACATTCTAGAACAGTAATATTCTAGATTATGAGTCGCTGTGCCAAGGTTTATGAGGGGAGAGCAAGAATAACAAAGAATGAGTGGGTCTATTTAAACAGACAGTTTAGAAATGATACAGGATTTACTAAGGAGAGTCTGCCTGTATTACTGCAGAGCAGAGTTTTTCACTATTCTCTGAAAAAATGAATGAATCTTTTGTTCATTGTGTAGAGAAATCGATACATAAAACTACAAGATATAATGACAAAAATAACCAGCCTGAAACTCTGGGATGGTAAATGACTCTATAATTTATTTGGAAAATTTGTACAAGAAAGGTGCTTTTAAATTTTGGTAAGAATACCATTTAAATGTGTACTTGATTGAAATAATTAGTTAATCTGTCCGTCTTGTGTAGGCTGCATGTTTCAATCAAATTCTTCACACAACCATGTCCTTCACACAAAACGAAGGGAAAGACTGATCACAGTCGTAATTGCTCCAACCCTCTGTAAAGACAGAACAAGAGACATTTAGATACTGCTGTTACAAAATCTGAACATGTTCTTATGTCCTATACAGAAACATTATGGGATTTTTTTTGCAAAAGATGTAGAAATGGCTCAAGCCATCTACTTAATGATGGTGGATGATATAACAAGTCAGTTTTCTCTCAAATATACAATCCAATCACCCAGCTTCCAGCATTCAAGAGTTTGACTGAATTGATTTGTTTGGATGAAACTGAGATTGTTTCAATAAACCACTAAATGTTCATGTGTTTTTCTCACCAGAGTTCAATGTTGAAAGGCATGGGTTGGCACTTTGTGGAAAAGACGTCTCAGCAAAAAATCCAGGATAAAACCAGGAGCCATCCAGCCACATCCATTGGTCCTGGAGTGAGACAGTGAAACATTTTTGGTGTGGGTAGTCTACTCATCTACCATGATCCCACACTACTTCACAGCAAAAATGATATTTTGTATGTTCAAACTCTGCAAATCAGCGGTAAAACACAGAAAAAACTGAACATGTTTTGTCATCACACCATAAGGTAGAATCCACCCAGCCAGGTTGGAGAGTTTCCATTATTAGTGGTCTGCTGATAAAGGAAGTTGTACTCCTGAGGGCTGTGGACAGACACCAGGGTGGCCTCAAGACCAGCACAGGTTGCCTGGTGGAGAGAAAGATGACAAGGAAGGAGATGTAGACAGATAGTAGAAAGAGCAACCGGGGTGAGAAATGAAGATAAGGATGAACGAAGGATGGTGAGAGATGCAAGAGGAGAAGGAAAGAAATTGAAAGTGGGAAGATGACAGAGATACAGAGGGACAGTAAACTCAGTTTGACTGAATTAAGTATGCCCACTGTGTCAGACGTGAAGACCACCTTTTTTAAACAGAAGAAGCAAAGAGGACTACAATTAACCCTATAGTCCTACTTATATTTTAACTCCAAAGTGCCAGGTTCCACTCTTTAAATGTGAATTAAGTAATCCAGGCTAACATGATTTTAATCAGCTACAACCTTCCTTCATCCAGCTACGTTGGCTATTTATAAAGAATACAATGTTTAACTTGTGTGGTCATTATCCAGCTAAGTAAGGTGTGACTGCATGCTTATCTATTTCAAAACAATATGGACACACTCTAATGGCAGTTTCATTGTGTATTTACATCAGCTTCATGCCAGGTCAGACTGTCATCGTTGTAGTAGTAACAGCGGCCCTGGTACCCTGTCCAACCCTCAGGACACAGCATGGTAGGGGCTGTCAATGTCAAACAAAAAATACTGTGGGTTCAAACACATCCACAACATGACTCTTTCAGCTAAGAAAGTCTGTCTTTCCAATGTCACCACTTCTAGGTAGGTAGAAACCAAAGACCTGAACTGATCACTGTTGATCAAACACGTGAGTGAAGTGTCAAACAAAATACTGTCATTTCAAGCTGTTCTGATAACTAACTGAACTTTAAGGGCATTCAATCATGTCAGTGCCACGATTCAAGTAGGATTCCAAAAGAGATGACAAAGTCCCTGGCAAAGTAAGCCAATGCAACATAAAGGATAATGTTAGCCTCTGTCTCATTTTGAATGTATCTTCTTTACGTTGTAACATCACCATTAATCTACCTTTAATGTTTTTCTATCGTGCATTGTGCAGACATGTATCGACTTACTGACGTTGGAGGCCTTCACACAGATGGAGGGATAGCCACCCATGTTGCATGGGGAATTGGTCCATCCCTCTGTGGAAAGAGAAGATTAGAAAAGCACCATGAGCATTATGGAGAAGAACATTCTGTCACTATGCAGATTTAAAAAAAAAAATGCATGAGCTAACTAAAGTGTTGAAAACTTTGATTATTCAGTTTGAAAATAAAGTCTATTTGCCTGGGTCGAGACCTTGGGATTCACACACTCCGCCGAGTTTAAAATTAACTGATTTGCCTTGCATCATGACATGAAACAACATTACAGAACCAACAAATACTTACAACTTAATATTTTACAACTATACCTAGCATTCTAGAGCTATAATATCCTAGAAGAGTAACATTCTAGAACCACAGCATTGTAGAACCTGTATCACTCTAGAACCTGTGACACGTTAGAAGCATTCTAAAACCCTAACATTTTAGTATTGACAAATATTTACAACTTTACATTCCACAATTGTATCTTAACATCCTTGCCAGAACCTTTGAATCCACCCACTCCACTGACCTCGAGTTGACTGATTGCGGTCTGGCATCGTGATATAAAACAGCACATTCTCAGTCGCACTGAGAAACAACCAATGAGCACCATGGGTGGGCTACCAATCAACCAGTCAGTGCAATAGGGGGGCTAACACCATTGTGATGCTGTGGTCAAAGGTTGTTAAGCAGTGTGCCAGAACCAGTGAGGAATAATAACAACAATGGCAAGGGTTATAGACAAGATAGACGCTTAGCAAGGCTGTTCTTAATCACCATGGCTTCTCAATACTGCCCAACATCGTACTTTGTTCATTCATTGCAGTTCACTCTTAAAACCCTGGCAAAATAAGTATGTTGGCAGGGCAACACATTTGTGTGAACTTATATAATGCTAGATTTAAGCAGATACTTGTTTTCTGCATTCTATTGGCTGAGGCATACCATTGCTGTACTCTTCTGTACTTCTTATAAACTCTTCATATGCTTTCCTACAAAATGCAATGCACTCAAATTCATACATATCATACGTATTATGAAAACCTGTGATCATGTCTCCAATACACTGACGGGGGAAAGCAAGGAAACAGTCCCGAGCTGTCTTGTAATGAGGCAGGTTGGAGTGGTGGATGGGTCATAAAAACACAGACTGTCCTCTTGAGTCGAGCCAACCTAGCTTTACATTAATTATGTAACTGTATTCTAATTTGTAGGGTATCATAAAAAATGGGGGTATGTTGATAAAACCCACCTATACAGCGTATTATTGGGGTCCCTGGATCTTCATGTGTGTTTCTTACCCTCAATGTTTAGCGCTAGGCATGGGTTGCTGCTCTCCCAGGTTACGTCAATCACAGTGTTCTTGTAGAACCAGGAACCATCAAGCCATAACCACTCGCCCTAGAGGAGATGGACAATATCATCATAAGTACAGTGGAGACTACACTCAAAAATTTATACAAAGAATATAAAATGTAGAATTGTTTTGTACTGCCAACTGCAGATCAAATTTCCCCTTGAGGGACAATAAAAGCTCTGAACTGAACTGATCTGAAAGGTTAGGAGTTTGTAGGTTCTTGGCTACTGTAGAAACATCGCGTGCTCCCATTTATGATTTGTGTCATTGAAGGTTGATCATTCTGACTGCGCTTGGGAAAGGTTATCATGCTGATCATCATCTAGAGATGTATATTTTTTCAAAATATCAAACTAGAATTTACCATGGCTGATATCAATGAGTGCAAATACTGGTCTGGACCCTGTGGTCTACATATCTAAAAATGCTATCCTACAACATTTTCATGGTTTGTACCTGTAGGTAGAAGCCACCCAGCCAAGCAAAATATTTTCCATTACTGTTGGTGAGATGCTGAAGGAAACCGTGTTCCTGAGCGCTGTGGACGGAGACCAGCGTGGAGTCAAGCAGGGCGCAGTTCAGCTGTTGGAGGGGAAGAGGAGGGAGGGACAAAAAGATACACATTAAAGGATGACTTCCTGAAATGCACATGGTCTTGGTCCTTCTCAATAAACACAAAAATATTCTTGCATAGAAATTAAATGGTTGTCAAAGGTAAGTCAAAACAGGCCATAAGGATACTGATATCAAGATTGAGTGGCATGTCGGTGTAGTGGTTAGCACTGTCACTTCATAGCAAGAGGGTTTCACCTTTGTATATAAAATAAAAGCAGAATGTAAAAAACAGTCCATCTTTTTTTCTTTTTGTGTTTTCTTTTATTTCCTAAAATTATATAAGTTCATATCAATTGTACTTTACTGCTTCACATGCCAAAATAGCTTCTGACAACTTGGTAACAAAACTGTTTCTGTTTAATCTTCATACTGCTATAAAAAAGCTCAGGGTTATAATTTATAAATACATTTTTTTTTATAATAGTTATAACATTAATTATAACATGTATAGTGATACATCATCGCTCTGATTAGATACAGTAGATGGAACAGATAGCTGCTGCCCTCAGATGGCTGTATAGAGAGTCAACAGAGTGAAAAAATGCAAAATATGTAGTATTTTTCTTGGAAGAAATTAATCATAGACTGTGCATAAAGAAGGATGACACGTTCCCACCTACCTTCGCTATACTTAAGTGAGGCTAAAATATCTGGAATATAGGTGCTGACATCTTGCGCTGGTGATGTCATTCAGAGCCGGAGCCTGCGCAGCTGTGATCTCTGCAGTGGGGGAGTTACTGACAAAACACCCATCCAACCAATCTTGAGCAGCCCCATTGAATGCAAGTGCATGGATTGGCTGTCACAGCTGCCAGTAATGGCAGAAAATACCTTTTTTTGCAGAATTGAATTCATTAAAGCCAAACTTACCATAAAAAAATAACAAAACACTTGACAAACATCAGGGCAATGAGAACTACTTTCAGTGACAGAAACCATCTTTGGGAAACATTTATTTTACGTGTACTAGTTTTTAGTTTGGCCTATGTCCTATTTATTAACATGGAGGGGTGGGCTTTATGACCTATACCACAGTCAGACACCAGGGGGCGATCCACATTAAAAAGCTACACTTTGGGGGAGCTGTCATGTTGTCCATCTTTATATACAGTCTATGAAATGAATACAGAGAATGCTATAAATAGATCCTTGACTTTGAGTTTTCTATAGAGTGTGTTTGGTGCTGTGGTGGCGTTGAGTGTTTACCAGAGCCTGAGGCCAGAGCATTGCATCATTCACAAAGTAGTAGCAGCGTCCCTGGTGCACCTCCCATCCCTCATGACACATTTGGCTTGGTGTTAGAGGAGCTTCTGTTCTAATGTATGGTGTCGTTGTAGTTGTTGTAGAAGTGGCACAACAAGGAAATGTTGTCGAAGTGGTTTGCATTTCAACAGTAGTAGTGTCATTGTAAAGCCCCGTCACTGTGTGAGTGGTTGGGAATTGGGTTGTGAGAGTGACAGCCTCCACAGAGGGAGGCACTGTGAAGACAAAAATTAAAGCCTGTATTAATTTTTAAAAAATAATCATGTAAAACCCCTGTACAAGATGTTTACAATCATAATCTGCCACAAATCACCACGTCTTTTGCCAAATGTAAATGAACACAAAGCTAACATTAGGCTAACCTGAGGAAATAAAAGAGGTTTAATAGAGGTTTCACAGACAGATAAGAGATGAAGTCAGCATTCTCATGTAATAAAGATTTGCTCACATGCCATATCAGAAGCATTTTGCTGGATATTGATAATTTTGGTGGAAAAGTTATCCAGGTGATATGTGCCAAATTTAAGGATATATGGTCATTTTTACATTAATGCCTGAAATTTGGTACATTTGTACAGTTTTAGGCCCTGAACATTTTCAAAAATAAAGCCATCAAAAAAATGCCTCGTGGTCACGATGGCAGCCATTTCACTTTCCACCAAAATCAAATTATGTATTCTGCATCATATCTCCTGATTCAATGATAACAAGGAAAAAGTGTCTGTTTCTATGTTTTAGTGGCCAGCGATTACAGTGACACGTGCACGTGCACGTGCACGTGCACGACATAATAAACTATTCGGGTAGATAATCACTGGGGAGTTCCATGATGTGAGAGGAAAGTCGCAGTGAGAGCTTTGGCTGCCTTGTAATAGAAAGTCTGTTGTTTCATGTGTAAATAGTTTTAAAAGCTTAACCTTTTAAAACCTGAAGAAATTGGTTTGATTTCTTTCAAAAACACAGCAACACAGAAATTCCTTAAAAGTTACAAGAAAATTAGCTTAAAATAAGCAAAAAAAAAAAAAAAGAAAAGTAATAACAAAAACAAACAAGAAAAAGACCAGAATAATAAATATACATGTATATGTTTTTTGCCCCGTAACAGAATTTTAAACATTTACTAATAATAATAAATATCATTTTCTGGAAACTATTTTCTTTTTTTTAAAAAAAAAAAAGAATTTTCAAATAATCCTCCCTCCTTTGTAAAAACTAATTTTCTGGTTATTTTCTTGCCACCTTTTACTAATTTCTCACAGTCTGTGAGACATTTCTGGCCAAGTTGGTCATTATCAAGATATCAAACCATTTTAAGGGTTCCTCTGGCATCGAGGAGGCCATTTTTGCCGCTCGCTGGATATTTTTCTCTTCTTTGGGTCATTCTCTGTAAACCATACAGATGGTTTTACCGTTAAAATCCCAGTAGATCAGCAGTTTCTGAAATACTCAGAGCAGCCCGTCTGGCACCAACAACCATGCCACGTTCAAAGTCACTTAAATCACATTTCTTCCTCATTCTGATGCTCGGTTTGAACTTGACCATGTCTACATGCTTAAATGCAATGAGCTGCTGCCATATGACTGTCTGATTAGATATCTTCATAAACAAAGAGTTGAACAGGTGAACCTAATAGACTGATGAAGGGATGACGTATTTTTGTAGGCCAACCAGGAAGTCAGCATCGCACCGGTTCCCTCGTCAGAAACCTTATGGGATTCTTGAATAGGATTTGCGATTATTGCCAAATTATTGGCGATAATTGCATTATCTCTCTGATGGACACAAGTTTATGAGACTTACACATTTTGTTCAGCATGATAATCTTCAATGAAATCACCAGAAGCAAAAAGCTATTGTTAGGCTATACAAGAACTACATTACAGTCGCTCGACTTAAACCTCACAACTAGTGTTGCAACAGTGCTGCAGAGGTGGCTAATATGCATATGTGCTCATTACTACAAATTCCATTTTTAACAGAATACAGTCATTTCGTGCACATCATAAAATAAATATCGATTAGTGCAGCTTTGAAACTGAACTCTAAATAGGGCTATGTAGAGCTGTGTGCAGTAACAAAAAAACAATGTTAAAAAGTAAACTTTCTTGCTTAGATTAAAATGAACTGTTTACAGACAGATTTGTGTCAAATGGAGCAAGTTACCTGATGCAGCTCTGACAGAGATGCCAACAGCAAGGAGAGCACAGAGGACGAGAGACGACTTCATGGTGATGAATGACACTTTTCTGCAAGGGAAGAAAACTCATCACTCAGCGCTTAAAATTTACATCAGCTCTTATTACAGCTATGATGAGGCGAAGAAGGCAGCAGAAAAAGTTTACCTGGTTCTCGTACGTGAGAAATGGTCTTCGACAGGGAGCTCCTGCACACCTCTGAGCTTTATAGTCCCACATCACGTCAACACATTTCAGTCTGATGTGTACTTAACATACATGTGATAAACTAATCAGCATGTCGGCACTCACATCTCAATCTATCTGTGTTTGTTCAAGTAGTTTCCAGAAGCTGTTGGAAAAATCTGTGTTGCTAGGCAGTTTTAAATGTATTTTTCCCAGGAAGTTAGAAACAAATCCAGACCTCTCAAGTTTGGAGTACACTATGTTTGTGAATATAAGCAGCAATGAGTAGATAATGACAGAAAATGAGAGGTTTGCATGTTTTGTTTTAGGATGATTTTTAGTTTAGACGACATGACTCATTGACCTAAAGCGGCAACCTGCTGACTGTGGCTGCTGGGAAATAAAATAAATGGGCTGCTAATCAGTCAGTGAAGGTCACTAGTAAAGTCGGGCAGTTTATACTTGAAGGTTCAACAGATGGTATTTACTGTATTTGCTGTATTTGCTGTAGATACGACTAATTTGTGTCTTGGAAAATATGTCAGGCAATATTTCTCAACATGCTGTTGCTCATTTAAAGCCCTAAGTTTGAATCTGCTGACTCACAGTTTGTTTCTGATAATAATGTGTATAAATTTGGTTTAATATATCATTAAATCCAACTATTGTCATTAAAGGCTACCATTAAGTGATTTCAAATGCCAACAAACTTGATTTAGATCATGTAAAATCCATTAAATGTACATTACATTTGAATATCCTGTAGACCTCTAGTATAATAAGTGTGAAATTATTCAAATAAAAGCAGAGTTCTAATAATGAAAGCAGGAGTTTAAAGCTGCACTGATTAATGTCATTTTTTTAGCAACAGATCCAGTGACAGTGTAAATTAAAAGGTGTTGCTAGCTCACTGCCCAGTGATACAGATGCCAGGTTTACTTTGGTAAAAAGATAATAGTCCCTTAATGAAACTGCTCATAACAGAGTCTGTGGATTGCCTTGAGTTAACGGGTCATGATATCTCTAACACCATAACTATTTAGGCTAATAGCAATACAGTCAAAAGGAAAAATATATATTTTTGATTTTGAGGTGAACTGTCCCTTTAATGTTGTCCTAATTGCTGCCATGTCTGCTGACTGTTATACACACCAGCTTTCCTCGTAAGCGCAGGTCATACTGAAAAAGCTGGTTCATTTCCTCTATTAACAAACAAGAAAATCCAAAATGTTGAACTGCATGTTATGCTGCGAGAGAACAGAGTTGTTTAAGAGAAGGATGGAAGGAAAGGATATGCAGAAAGATACATTTATGATTGTTACCATTCTTACCACACACTTGAGCAGGTGATCCTACATGGCGTTTCAGTCCATCTAAGAGAAAATAAAAATCTTATGATTCCTCATGAGACATCATCATAAACTATAAACGTAATTTTCTTTGGACTTAAATATTCATCCATCCATCAGTGAGCCCAAAACCTGCATCAATAAAATTATCTATGCAACAATTCAGCAATTAATGGTTCTTTATTCTTAACACATTCATCAGTTCTCAGAAGGAAAACATGACCAAAAAAATAAAAGAAAGAAAAAAAAACAGAAAACATCACAAAAATAAACTTTTACAAATTTCATTAACTCTGGAGGGTAGAATCCTTTTCACAGCTCTGTATATCACTCTATAATTATTCTTAATTATGTTAATAACTACACAAAACTGAACACAATTTAACAGCTGCTCCAGCTGTCCAACTGCGAATTTCATGATGAAAGTGAAGCAACTTTGAGTTGAGACCAAAAAAAGCCCTGTATCCTTTTATCCTGCATTACATATAATGTATAAGCAGTTACAATGTCATTACAGAAACAAACTGCATTATGAAGAGTTTTTTCCTACTTTTTTCTTCCATTTCTTGAGAATAACTCACACAGTGGTGACACATAGTGTTCACAACTCAGCATCAAACATGCACTGTTCACACTGTACCCAGAGTCAATGGAGAGGGGGGGGGGATGAATTTGTTTTTGTTTTTAAAGAATAAAAGGCAGCTTGATTTTGTGGACACCCAATACATTCAATATTAAACACATTAATAATATCTTAAGAAATTATGATATGAATAAATACAGCAAAAAATACCATATAACTTTGTATTTGTGCGTGTGTGTGTGTGTGTGTGTGTGTTTGTGAGTGGGCACAAGATGTGCTAACAATAAAAAATGATCATGTTATATGGGACTTTGGGGACTCCATATGTTCCCTTCCTGTGTGCATCTGAAGACATATGAATTAATTTATGTGCTCACAGGATAATGAAGTAATTACTTGTTCTCACACACACAAAAAAATAAAAAAATAAAATAAAAAATCACCTTTCTGGACTTTAGGGGCACTATAGACTCACTTAATAAATTCTAAATCCTTAATTCATTATTATGAAATGTTATTTCATAGTTTTTTTGCTGGTTTTTTTTTTTTTTTTTTTTTTTTTTATTCCAGCTGTTTTTAATCTTACAATGTCCTTCTAAAGTCTGTTTTATTTATTGCCATTTTTGGTCAGAATGAGCAGAAAGTCAGTTAATACTGATGTGAGTTAACAAGACGAGAATCTACAGCCTTGCCAGCAGCTAAGTGAGGCTGAACTTCAGCACAGCAGTAATCTGAGCTAAATGCTAATGTCAGCATGCTAACATGCTCACAGTGACGACATTCTGACCTGATGATGGTGGTTCGTGAGAAATCAGATTGCCAAAGCATGTAATCCTGAGGGTAACCTGAATCCGTGTACCGAATCTTGTGGTGGCACAAGAGGAAAAGTCAGGGAATAACCAAATCAGAAGGACTCACCCTAAACTATGAATGTCTGTATGAAATTTTGTGACAATCCACTGAGTACATGTTGGGTTATTTTAATAGTTAGAGAAAAACTCTGACCTGCTTTTGGCACTTTAGGAGAAGGCGGATGAATACGAAAATCATTAGGGTTCATACTCTGGGTCCCATGAACATCTGTACATTCATTACATTTCATGTTAATCCAGCCAAGCGTTGTTAAAATATTTCAGCCTTGAACAAAGTAACAGACCGACCTTGCAGTCCCTGGAGCCAAGCTGCTTATGCAGCCTATAGTTATTGGATTATATTACAATTTCATGGTTCTGATACATATTTTGCCTGCAAGTATTCATAATATTCTTTTTTTTATTATGCCTTACTGAACGTTTTAGGTCTCTACTTAATGCAAATAATAGTTTACAGCTGGTAAAATCATGGATGTATAAAGATACCTGGATCCAGCGACGGTGCCTGTTCATTCCTATGAGAGTTGTTCAGTGGTGCACTAAGCCAAAATGGTTCAACTGTTGTGTATAAAATTTCCCAGATGATCTGCACTGCTTGCGCATCATGATCTCTCAGAGCAGGCTCACCAGACTTCTACCAGCTGAGTCAGCTTTTTCCACTTCAGTGCTCCATCAGCTTTGATAAGGAATAAATGATTCCATCATGCAACTCATCTAGACTTTCCAAATGTTATCGGACCAAACAAATTCAATCCTGAAGTCACTTTTGCGGTGGTTGTGACGCGCAACAAAATGTATCCACTGTGTAACAGATGTCTCTTTTGCCATTTGAGTCGATGTGAAAAGATTTTGGGCTGCAGGGCATCACGTGATGGTATAACTCCATTGTTTGGCCTCTATGAAAATTCATTTTAAAGCCGTGAGGGCCTAATATATTCTTTATTCTCCAGTAAAGTCCATGATAGATAGGCAGCATTGAAGCAAGTGGATTATTTAGCCAACAAATAAAGCAAATGTTAACTTCTTCTTCTGTTAAATCACAAGAACTTTCTCTTTTTGCGACTTGTACTGTGTTGGCATAGGGGTATTAGTGGAAAACAATGAGAAAGTAAGAAAGCAAGAAGAAGGAGAACAAAAACATAGGAGCTCGAGCACTGAGTGACACTGCTTGGACCCCTAAAAATGGCTATTGTTCCCCTTTATAACCAATAATATATTTTGTTAAGCTAAAATAATTTGTAATATTATTACTTAAAATCCCTGCTCAAGATAATTCCGTGCCTGTGTTTAAGACTCGTGCATGCTTAACTGCTTTTTTTTTTATTGCACTGTAACAAGACATAAAAACACTGGTCAGAATTTGGTTCAATTTACCTCAATCTATGAGTCCTTTAAGAAAAAAAGAAAGAATTTTGGCATCAAATAAACCCCGTAACCTTTCTGTGATCCAAGTGCTGAGTTAGTGTTTGACTAAGCAGTGACATCATCACCCCTTACAGGTATGTCAGGAAATGACAAACACTTGGAAATATCTAGGATTTTCTCTATATTTTTTCTTCAAATTCTATTTGACCTAGATTTCATGTGTAAAAATAGGTTTGTTTAGTAACCCAAAAATACTTTTTATACAACATTATGATTTCTTTCCAGAGAAAACAGCTTCAAACAGTCTGCTTTGACTGTACATCTTACTAATTCTACGGAGGTATACATTTATGTGAACACATGGTGATGTTTCGATTAATATACAGAAGCTTTTCTGATGAACTGATGAAATAGATTACAACGTCCTTATCAATCCAAATCAATAAATGTGGCATATCCTTCTTGTTAAATGCACTCTATTATATCGCGATTGGTCCGTTTGTACAATATGAGGATAGGTTGTGTGAAAAGCTTTGGCAGTAGTCATGAAGATTCTCTGTTAAGAAAGCTCAGAGAAATGAAAAACACTGATGAATGTCACCATAGTTTCACAAAGAAATGTTCACCAAAGATCAAGTTTGACATTTGTGAAAACATTATCTTCCATGTGCGACGTAGCATTTCATTTAGTTGATTTTTATATGATATTGTCCCACCCCAACACATAAACAAATGTTACTACTTAAGCTTGTGCAGACTAACTTGACGGCTGAAGGTCGGTTTCACAGCTGATGGAGAAGAATCAGACATTCATCGTGATTCTTCATCACTTCTCTAATGATAGCCGACTTCTTTGCACAAACTGAACTAATTAAACCCCAAAAAAACTTTATATCACAGCGTCCCTTTTCTGTGATTGTACTTGCATGTGCATACAAAAAACGAAACACTGTCACTAATCAGTTCATCATCTACCGGACTTTGAATCCTCGATAGATTTAGGGAAGTTGGGAGAAGAATCATTGGTTCTTTTGCCCTTTTTTCCAGTGCTTTTTGTATAAAATATATACATAAAGTCATTGTTTCCCATATCAGTGCAATAGTGTGAACTCTAAGTGTAGACATATGGAAGCTGTAAATTAAAGCTTTAAGTGACCATCTGAGACAAAATGAGAGTAAAAGCATGAAAACCCCATGCTGATCCAGTGAATTGGTGTCGTAATGTGCCTGTAGATATATAACTGAGAGGAAGTCCTGAACATTAAGCCCTGATACTACTGGATTTGTTTTCAAAGACGAATGTTAGAGAAAAGAAGCACAAATGGAGAACTGTCTACTTTTCAGGGACTTCTAAGTTACACCACTTCAAGAAAGCATGATACCAGCAAAAAAAAAAACAAAAAAAAAACTGTGCCTCAACACTTACTATATACTACGAAAAATGTTAATCTGACCAAGTACTTGCAGCCTGTCCGGGCTCTGTGTAGACTCCCTCCTCATCTCCGATGACCCTTCTGCTTCTTGTTCCTGGCAGGCGTCCTGATCGGCTGACTGGCAGTTCCGTTTTCTAGAGGTACAGATACCGGAGCTGCTGGTGGGGAAATGGGAGAGAAAAGGTCCGGCTCTCCGTCCATACTGGACTTGAAAGGTCCAGCTGGGGAGAATTTCAGAGGACTGAAAGAAACAAAGAAAAAGATGGTAGTTATGAGAAATATAAGATGACTGAAAAGTTAAGAAAAGAATTAGAATAAAAAAATACGTAATTGATCCCCGGGGGGATATTGTGGTTCGTTACAGTCGCTCTGATGCCAGCATGGAGTATTATAGCAAGTAGAAAAAGGAACCTGCACAAGTATATAAAAATATGAAATATACAATGCAAATACAGTTATAGTAAACAATTAGCCCTGGTATGTAATGTAAAGAATGGAAATGTATAACTGTAAAATAAAAAAATAAAAAAATATTTAAGGTGTTTACCTGATGGGTGTGCGTGGGCTGCTGTTGTGTCGGCGTACAGGCCGTGTACGGGGTTCAAATGAGAAACCTTCTTTTAGACTCTCTAGGACTGATGGAGCCACGTAGGTAAAACCCTGATTGAAAGAGATCAATCTTTCAGTCAATCACAGATGGAAACCATATTATCACATTACCAGCTTCCTCATTAAAATATGTTTTTTTTATTAATACCATATTAAAAGAGAGGACTGCGGCCCTTTTAAAGTGGAACTCTGCTGATCCTCAACCAGCTCTGTGTTATCGCAGTGTTTGGCCGCCCCCCCTGTGTCATGAGTGCCCAAACCTCCCTTTAAGAAGTATTTCGGTGATATAAAGAAGGTCCTCACATAAAACTGGGCCATCTATGCAGAAGAAAGACGCAAATACTTTTGAAATTGGATCTACATGACTGGTGAAAATGAATAAAAGGACTGTGGCATTGGCTTTGTTGAAAAGGTAGAAAACCTACAACTACCAGAATGCACTGCGCTGCACCAGACCAATATAATAAATGCTCCTGCTGGTGGATGACGTAATGTGACATTGTCCATTGAGACAATGCTGGCTGGCTTGTAACACGCAATGTCGAATTTCAGTTGAAGGATGGGCTAAAAACATTTCTGAAAATGTTAAAGGTGAGAAATATGAAATGTAGTATAAGAATCAGAAATACTTTATAAATCCCCAGTGGGAAATTGTGGTAAGAAGTAGTCATTCCACGATGAAAAAACAAACCAGAACTCTCTCCAATAGCATGTTTAGAGAGGGCACAGCTTATTAAGTTACTAGTTAAAAAATAGAGCAAGTACTCTCAGGTAAAATAGCTAAGAGTACGAAAAAGAAAGAAAATGAGCAGGAGCGACTGCAACAAGCTGCATTCATGTTGGCGCATGTGCACTATAGAATCTATAACAGAATCTTGGTTCATATTTAATCACAGCTTCTAAATTTTTCTGACTTATTTCCGTTTTCACTGTGCAGGAAGCAGACGGGGCATTAAAATATGTTTCTGAAAAGGTTTTAGGTGAGAAATGGGCAGTGCAGTGTCATAATCTTGATTAATGCTTAATCAGCACTGCTTTGTATTATCATTTGATAAAATTTTGGTCCAAGTTTCAGTATCCCTCTAAGTAGATATTATTATACTAATTATTATCAGTTAAAGGTGTTATTGATAACATTAGCCACTAGATGTTGCACTCCTCCTCCCTCCTTCTATTGTATTCACTTTACCACACTGCTGTTGCTCAAAGCACAAATGGTTACCAATTTGTTGCACAACCTGCACATTTTTTTACCTTTTTAAAAGCTCTGTGAACGTATTATTATTATACCTTTTTAAGAATTCCTTCATCTCCATAAAAATTGCCTTTCACTATTTGTTCTCCATTTACGCACGAGAAGCCAGACTGGTTTCTCGTGCGTAAATGTAAAAAACAAAAATAAAGAGAATCTCACAGCAAAGGCAAGCTCCGCACTGTGGCTGAGTGTGGTATCGTCTGGACTGTCCACTGGCGTCTGTCTGGTGAATCTGGTGTCAAACTGGCTCACATCTTCATCTGAATGCTACAGAGACACATGGGAAAACAGAGGTAAACACCCAAAAGATGAGATTCATTAAGGTGTGTGTGGAAACAAAGGCGTGTAAAGCATTTACTTTAAATATATTTATAGCAAGTGGTAAGTGATTAAAAAATAAGAGCTGAGTTTGCTAAATTTCGTCAAAAAGCGCAGAATGAAAAGCACAAGACTGACTTAAAAAACCATTTGATAACATCATGGGCACAAAATGACAACTGACGACCTACCAGTTGTGGCTTGTATGGCGGCTCCACTTTCTTGTTCAGCAGGTCCGTCCAGTTGATATGTTTGAAGAACGGATGTTTCTGCAGAGGAACAAAAGGACTCATTTATAAAATCACTATGGGCCTCATGGGCCTGGGTTTTGAATCACCTCATCTTCAATATATCTTAGGTTCGATGTTACATTTGAACACATCCAGTTAAAGCTAATGTGGCAGATGGTGGTGGAGGAAAAGCGGGTCGTTTACTCATCAAAAGATTTTGTCGGGCAAATAGTGAGTGAGAAATGTTTGTGAATGCTTAAAGTGAGTAGCAGGTGGCCCCTTGAACTGTAGCCTCAGCCACCGGTATATCAGTGTGTGCGAATGTGTGAATGTGATATGTGCGAATGCAAATCCATCTACAGTGGAGAATGAATGAGAGTGAAAAAGCTACCTGGATATCAGCACAGTCAGCTTTACTGGAGCCGAGTCGTTGGGCTGGATTCTTCTTCAATAGCTGGAAAAAAAAGACATGTCACTATGAAGCATAATGACTGCGTGAAAGTGCACAGTATAGTATAGTGTGTTTTGAAATAATACATTTGTAATTTGTAATAAGTTTTTTTTTTTTTTAATTTACAGAACAAATCTGTTTTCCCACTGTTTCTAATGAGCAATCATACCAAGAAAATAACTAAACTAAAACTGCTATGAATTAATTTGTCTCCAGTGGTTGTACTATAATCAAAGTATCTGTCTGTAACCTCAAACTGATTTTAATTCATAGACAATGGCTTTTATTGTTATGTTAATAAATCCAATATTTAACAAAATATGGTTGGAGACATTTATGATAAAAAAAGGAACAACAAAAAGAATAAAAATAATAATAAATATGTTAAATTAAAGAAATACATAATTGCTGAACTTGAACACCTGAGACAGAAAAACATGCTAAAGCAAAGAATGCACGCTGAAATAGACAGCATTTGGCATTAACGCCACAGATTCTACCGAAAGAATTGAAACAAGAGAGGAAAAAAACGACCTAAAATGACCTACATTTGGACATCATGTGTGTCTGCGTTTTTTTGTGTGTGTTTTTCACAGACCTTCTTGATGAGGTCCCTGGCATCGATGGTAAGGTACGGGGGCAGATTGAGTTTACACTTCAAGATCTTATCAATGGTCTTCTTCCTGTTTTCAGCTGTGAATGGAGGCTGGTGGAAAATCACAGGAGTCAGACGTTACTAAAAGAGATCAAAATGACCATTTCCATTTAGCTGTAATAATAAATAGAAATAGGAATATAAATAAAAGCAGCAATAAGAAGAATCACTAGCATCAGCATTAGTGTTTTTACCCCCCAATCACCATCTGAATCATTTTATATCCATTATCTGCCAATACCAAATCCCAATACTTTTATTTTCCAAGACAACACAGCTGCAAAGTGCACACACCGATGTATATGCACCTTGACAACTGAATAGCACTGTGATGCACTGAGAAAAAATTGCCAGCGTTCAAGCTGTTACCTTATGTGTTTTTTTATTTTCTCTCTCTATTTATTCTCTCTCTGTCACCTCTTTGGCATTGTCTCTACATCCTTTAGTGTTTGTTGCTTTGATGTCTGAATGAACTGTTTCCTGTTGACTGTTTATTTTCGTCATCTGCAGCTACATCCTTTGTGCATATTACAGTGGTTATCTATTCTTAATGTTTTTTTGCTCGCAGGGCTTTAGTTGCACTTGCAGTGGTATTGTGAGTGTTCCCTGTGAAACACAGGTGACAAACAAGCAAAACAGTCAGTTAATAGTCAACTTTTGATTATTTATCAAAAATCTCATTCTGTGAATATTTTGTGTAAGCACAAATAGCAAACTCTACAATATTAATATAGAGGTATTGGTCAATAATATAGTAATATTTGATTTTTTTTTACATATCACCCAGCCTGAATTACAGCCCATCGTGATTCCCCATCACAGATTCCTCATAATTAATTACTGTTACTACTAACCACAGTTCTAACTTACTGATCCTGTCATCATGTCGTACATCAGGGCCCCGAGGCTCCACCAGTCTACCGCTCTGTTGTGACCCGACCTGGTCAGGATCTCTGGAGCCCTAAGAGAGACAGACACACACAGAGGAGACACACAGGAAATGATTAGGGTCATAAAAAAAAAAACATGTGACATGACAGAGTTTGTGAATGATGTTACAATCTCTTGTTTACCATAACATGAGGGATACTGCTGACAAAAGAGAAAATAACAGCATCCAGTTTTACATGTGGACACAAAGGGGTTACAAATCAACTGCGTAAGAGTGTGTGTGTGTGTGTGTGTGTGTGTGTGTGTGTGTGTGTGTGAACTGTACATGTGTGTTTATGAGACGGAGTGCAGTGTTACCCACATGTACTCTATGGTGCCACAGAAGGTGTGAGTGACCGTTCCATCATGAATGGACTCCTTACAGAGGCCAAAGTCTGTCAGCTTAATGTGTCCTTCAAGAAGAGAAACACATAATGAAGTTAAACTATTCATGATTAATATCTGAGGCTACATTTATATTAGAAATAAGAGGAAATTACACCATCACAGAATCATGTTTTAACAGTCACACAAAGAGAGGACAGCAAAAAACACAAACAAACCAGACTGGGCTCAAACAGGTCAATTTTTGGTCAAACTGAAGTATTTTGATCTTGTATATTTTGAGGGAGATCAGATCAAATTTCAATTTAGCACTTCTGAAATGTTACAAACAATCTTGGAAAAAACTCAACATAAAAAGTTGCAGAGCTAATGACTCAGAGTTATATTTAATTTCAATAAATCTAGATATTTTCTCATTTGCAAAAGCTTAGGATGGCGTTTCTTCTTTTTTTTAATACACAAGCTTAAATCTATTGTCATTCAGAGCTTCATTCAGCTACAAGATCACATTTTATTTATTGGATGTTTTACAATAAAATCTGACAGCCAAAAACGTCAGCACCCCCCGACCTACTCAGATGCAGTTATGATCATTCTCCTATTGATTACATTGATTTTTTGAAATACTGATTCTTTATTTTGTGTCATGCACACAAACATGTGCCCACCCTCCCTTTGTTTACTAAAACAATATTGCTGTAGTGATCAATAAAAAAAAACATGTTATCTTCCTGTAACACTAACAAAATCCTCTGATTTGCATGTAGTGTGTTACCTTGGTGATTAAGCATGATGTTTTCAGGTTTGAGGTCTCGGTAAATAATCCCGTTAGAGTGGAGGTGACCCAGAGCCAATGTGATCTCTCCTAGGTAGAAACTACACACAGACAGAGATGATTTGAGTGCGTAAAGACAGGCAGACTTAAACTGAAAACATGGGTATAACTAGGAATTAGACAATGTATCAATATTGTGTTTAGTCAATTTTAAAAATTGCAGCCATTGCTAGTTTACCAGACTACATGCAAACATTAACCTATGTAGTCTTCACCATGGATGTATTAGAAAACTTTACCATAGACCGCTGTTGTAAAACAGGGTCTGTAAAACTGTTGACAGCACTCTTCCAGTGAGAACACAGTCAATTATTGCTGTTTTTATTGTAAATGTTTAAGCCGTGGGTGTTTAATGTTTATTAAACTTGTCCAAAGCCCCTTTTTTTCCCTGTATGATGTCACCTCTGTACATGAGCATAGCGCTTTGTTGTGTTATGCAATGTCTTGGGAGTGAGGATGCTGCTAGGTTGTAATACTGTATCAATGTACATAAATGAAGGGGGAAACAAAAAATGACATAAAGACGAGGCTGCTTTTTTTTTTTTACACATCAAGATATTTATATATATATATATATATATATATATTATTATTATTATTATTATTATTATTATTATTATTATTTATTTTCATATCTGTAAATAGCTCTAATTTCAGTGGTGTCGTGGTAGCTGATAAGGTGGGTGTACTACTAGACATATGTGTAGGTTGCTATGAAAGAAGTAGGTGTACTCTCCTGTATATTCCAAAAGCTTTTTGGCTGATTGGTGCGTACACTGTGTACTATAAACGGGTTTATCCCCCATGCAGTCTTCACTACATCACTGCTCAGAATGCATCTCTGGTCCTTACACAGCAGTGTCCTCCATGAAGATGCCTTCTTTCTCTAGCTGCATGAACAGCTCCCCTCCTGGTGAGAAACAACAACACAGATGGATTGACAGGGTTAGTGGCATCCCATTCATTCCTTTATCTCTCCATTCATTAGTGCTGAACAATATATTATAAATTATAATACATATTTCCATCATCATTGCGTGAGGCATATGCGATCAGCATATTGCAAAAGACTGCCTGGAATGCTATAAATGAGAAAAGCAGCTTAATTTACACCCCAGTCAGGGTGAGGACTAAATGCCCACCGAGCCCCAAATGTAGCAGATTTTTATTTGGCAAGTAGCCTTTTGATTAAATCTCTGAGGGCTATCTGCCACGCAGCCAGGTTACAGTTGGTACTGAAATGGTCATGTTTTTATGCTTAAAGTCTCAGCTGCATTTTGGTTTCATTTCCAGTCAGGCTGCCTCTGTCCTCTGCTGTCTGTCTGCGTCAGAGTTTGGCATTCACACAGACACTTTTAAATCTACATTGCTTTGTACAACAAAGTGTGAGGGCGCCAACATGGACTTCATGTTGCATTTAAGTGTAAACTGAATAATCTGTACTCGAATGGCGTCAAAGTTTGTTAAAAACGTTTCTATTTTTCTTTTTGTTCTTTGTTGAAAGGGCATACATTTGTCATTACATTCCTTGTTTTATCACTATAGCATTTTTAATAATTACATGCTGACATCATAACAATATCCCATTTATTTCATCGGAGGCAGATTTAAGAAATCTGCTAAAAATAAAAATCAAATTAAATTGTTATGAGCAAGCTCCACAGTATTCTTGTACAACAGGTCCCACAGTATCTCTGTGTTAACCGCATTACCATGAATGCTAGAATTGAAGTGATCTCGTAATGTGTAGGATATGCACTAATGTTTTTCCCTGGCATCTGTCTCTCCTATGTTTTTACCCTCTACACCCATCTGTTCACCCTCTGTGCCTCTATCTTACCACTCAGACACTCCAGTATGAGGTAGAGTTTTCCCCCGGTCTGGAAGGCGTAGAGCAGATCCACGATGAACGGATGTCTCACCGTCTCCAAGATCTCCCGCTCTGCTCGTGTATGCGCCGTGTCTTTAGCATTACACACGATCTTCGCCTGAAGACAAATGAACATGACTGTGAGCACCGCACAGTGTTAAAAGAGCAAATGAAATATGTGAGGCAGAAATGACAGGCAGCTAAAGCATGCTGTGGAGAGAAAAGCGTGAAGAACACAGAAAGAGATGAACAACTTCATGTGCTGCTTTTTCTATATTTTGTGTCTGCGGAGGGAGCTGTGGGCTGAGACAGAGTACCTTTTTCAGGACCTTCATTGCAAATATGTGCCCCGTCTGAGCTCCTTGAACCTTCCTCACTTGGAAAACCTGAAAATAGGCATTTTATTTAAATATAAAATACACAAACAGCAAAACACCATATATCTGCGCATACACTGTGGTGGCACAGACCTGGTCAAAAATCAGCAAAGTTGCCTTTTAAGATTAGAACCGAACTAAAAGGTCCAGTCTGTAAGATTTAGGGGGACATACTGGCATATATGTAATATGATATAGTAAGTATGTTTTATTTAGTGTCATCTGAAAATAAGAATCGCTGTGTTTTCATTAACTTAGAATGAGCCATTTATATCTACATAGGTAGTGTGTAAACGTCTATGGAGATGACCATGCTGCACCGCCACGTACAGTAGCCTAGAGTGGACAAACCAAACACTGGCTCTACACAGGGCCATTCGTGTTTTTGTTTTGCCCATCATAGTCTCAACCCTTCCATGACAACTCTCTCTCTCTCTCTCTCTCTCTCTCTCTCTCTCTCTCTCTCTCTCACACACACACACACACACACACACACACACACACACACACACACTTACCTTGCCATAAGCTCCTTTTCCGAGCACAGTTAGAAGCTCAAAGCAGTCAGGTCCAACTCTCTCACTGTCTCTGTTGACACTTTCACTGGTCAACTCCACCTCCTCTGTCTGAACACTGGGATGAACACGACACAGGAGAGTAACAGTACTGGTGTAAATATATTTAGGTACTACATAAGCATCCATTCTTGTCTCTTTATTTTATTTTTTTAATGAAATGGTCATTTCCACTTACTTCTCTGGTTCTGGCACAGTGAAGTCACAGACCTCATCCTGAAAATAGGGAACAGCAAGACAATTAGGACTACACAATATATCCTTTTTTCTTTTTTCAATTCAATCATCATCGCAATGTCAACTTGTGTGATAAACAGAAGACTGCAATATTGCACTTCAGACTTTTTAACTTAGTTGAACAAGAATATCAGTAAAAAGCCCTTTAAAATGTAACTAGCACTTTTTTTGCATTGGTTCCTTTTATGTTCAGTTCATTTTTCAATTTGTCCAATAAAATAATGTAAGAAATAATTTCCTTTCATTTTTTTTTAAATTAAGCAACATTAAACAAAGTTATCACATATCACATATTTTCTTCAAATTGTGCAGCCATAAAACTAATGAGGATACTCACAGAAAAAGCCCAGTTATTTTTTCATTTCCCTGTCTTTATTGTTCTACACCTTAGCCAAATATCCCTTAAGGGACTGTTCACCCCAAAATCAAAAATGCATATTTTTCTTCTTACCTGTAGTGCTGCTAGATTGTTTTGGTGTGAGTTGCTAAGTGTTGGAGATGACCATCAGACTTTATTAGGAGCACTTTCATGTGCGAACGATTTTCTCTCTCCCTAACTACAACCGCCGACCAAATCAACGTGCAGAAGAAAACATGCATCTACTGCAAGCTCACCTAGCACCACTGAGCTAGCTGACGAAACAGCTCAGCATGTGAGGATTCCATAAATGTTACATGTTGCACTGTCACGATCATGCGCCTGTCCTCCATGAGTAGATGCACACTTCCTTCAGCAGGTGTAGTTCGGTGGAGAGAAAATAGTTCCTACATGAAACTGCTCACAACAAGGTCTGCAGATATTCTTGAGTGACCAGAACAAGATTTCTGAAAGTTATTGCTGTCGAGAACGACAAACCAATTGCCATCTAGTTACATTACACTGGAGAGAATGTGAACATTTCTACAGCAAATATCTCCAACAATAACTCACACCAAAACTATCTAGACTGATAAATACCACTATGGGCAAGAGAAAAGAATTTATTTTTTAACCCTTTCAAAACACAAAGAAATGTATTCCACATTTTAGAATTACAGTGTTTGTGCCAATGTATCCAAGCTAGTATTATACATTATGCGATCAAAATGTCTCTAAAACAGACACAACCTGTGATTAGGCAAAATCACTGTATTTCTGAGTCATCTTATATGGAGTGGGGGATACAGACCTCTGTATCACTGATGTCCTCAGTCTCCAAATCTATGTCGAACACTCCTGCCATCCTGAAACAGAAATTATAGTCAAACTGTATAAACAGTATCAAACAGTATTTTCTTCAACCAGCTGTCTATGCTGTGCTGTTCTGTCCTATCCTGTATACTATCCTATGTGTTGGTATTGTCATGTTACATTGTGTTTGTGTGCTTACTGATGCTTTTAATCACACATGACGTTCCTAATGGAAAAAATAAATTTCTTTTGACTTTGACTTTGACCCAGAGGCTTATTATCACTTCACTATCAGGGACAAACATAGCATTTCTGCAGAACATGTAACATGCATGTCTGCTGGGTAATAGGCAACAAATAGGCCTGTGGCTCATTTTACACAGATAGGTCACAGTCTCTAGGCTGAGTGATATGACCATGTGTACAATGCCATGATAGAAATTTGCATACCATCATATCTTTTGTACATGGAAATAATATCTTTGGATGGATTGTAAACCACTGCAGCGGCAAAGCTGCAAATTCGTGACAGTGATTACTTTATATAGACAAGAGTTTGAGAAGATTTTCACACCGATGCAATGAAGCACTTTGATTTACATTCTATGTCACAACATATAAGTCAGTCTATTATCTGAATAGGCAATATTTAGTGACTCAGAAATACCAATATTCATTCCACACAGCCACATTTTTGTTATGATACTGATTTCTAAACGCACATAACGTACATGTAGAATTCAATAGTATAGCTGTGACTGAGAGACCTTTGAGTCCTGCTTAATCAGGTTCATATTATTCTGCTGATCAAGCACAATGTGGTGTTTCCTATGTTACCTTCTGGGGCGTTTTATCCCAAACATCTACTGAAGTTGTCTGACTACAGCTTGCTAACAACTTATCCAGTGATCCACGACATGCTGAAACACACACAACACACCAAATCAACCTACTGTAGCTGTCTGTTGAAACCCGCAGTGCTCAGTAACGTAAACGAGTAGGTTAGTCTGAATTCAGTGTATCTGGCCCACACTTAACAGGACGTTAGCATAGCACACAGTAGCAGTGGTCAAAACACGACACAGAAACACCCTTCAAAGCAGACTTTGACAGCCCTGTCTCTGTGTCCGAGAAGGTGTATCTTTGAGTGAGGAATGTTATTTATCTCAGTCTACATGAGTCGCAGACGTCTCTAAATTAAATGCTTTAAAATAGCTACCTAGCTTAACTTCTTAGCATGCTAGCTAATCAGATGGCAACCAAAACAACACGTGAGAGAAACTTACGTGACAGAAAATGTTTCACTCCCGTTAATAGGACTGTTTTAATATTACACCCACAATTGGACTTCACGTTTAATGCGTGAAGTTTCTTTGTTTTCCTGCAAAATACCCAATTGACAAAAAAGGCTGACGACAGTAAATGTGAGCTAACATGACGCTGACAGCTTGTTTGACAGGTAACGTTAGCGCGCTAACAAAAATGCTACTGCTAGCTAGCGTTTTACTCAGCACAACTGGCTTCACCTGTGAACGCTCCCTCATGCGCTGGTTCCTTATCTCAGTCTGCAGTCCGACAGTTTCAAACCGAAGAGGTTTCTATACAGAAATAGCTGTGGTTGCCGCCGCCATTGCTCTTGTTTCACTTTTAGTCAACTGACTAGCAACAACAAACACAGCTGTGTATGGTTCCCTCATTCCCCTGCATCAAAGCGCCGAGATGCTGGCTGCGTTCGAATAGTAAAAAACCATTCCCTATCCACTTTTCCTAGACCGCGCAGGAAAACGTGAAGCCAAGGAGAGATGTATAGTTGAGTTCATATGGCTCAGACTCCACCCTCAATTTATCTCAAAGACTCTTAAGCCAAATTCCAAAGCCTACTCAGCTATCTTAAAAGGCAAGTGTAATCTCAGGCTCAGTAACATCCTAAAAACATTTTTCTGAATATTGCTTTAAAAATATTCCTCCTTTGTTCGCATGTAATATTGTGGTAATGTTTTATAGAAGAACATCATGTGATCTGTCACCTTTCAACATTGCCAAAACATCCTCAGAATGTTGCACATCACGTCAAATTTAGCATTTAACCTTACAAGGACATGATTTGATATGATAAACATCCTTAAAAGGTTCTTTGAACATGATTAAAATGTTTTCTTTAAAACATGATTACAACTTGTAGATAATGATAGCAAATGTTGCAAGAACGTTCCCTGCTAGCTGGGTAGGAAATTTTCGCTTTGCATCAACAACTGATAGCCAGTTTGCATGGTGACAAAATCCCACCTCAGATTTTGGCAAAAATAATAAAGGCTATTTTCGACCATATTATAAAAGAAACGCAAACTGGATTTATGAGGCACAGGCATATATCTAATAACATTAGGCTTGTGCTATCACACTGTCTTTTGTGGTATTGCAGCGCAATATTTTATGTTGGGGACTTATCTCAAGGCTGTAATAATATTATATATATTGGGGGAAAACAAAGAATAAAACTTCCTCACTAAAAGCATTTCTTTTACCAACAATGCATTGATATGTAGTATACTGTAGTATATGTAGTAAACTTTAAAAGTCAGTCGAGGGCCAATTAAAATTGGTTTGAGGGCCACAACAGACCCCCGGGCTGGAATCTTAACATGCCTGACTTAGTTGTTAGTTACCATAGTGAAGATACCTGCAGTTAATTAACAACACCTTAACTCAGCAACCATCAGCTGTGCTCACAGATGTATGCAAGTAACGTTAACGTCTTCAATATGCTATATAGACACAGCTTTATGTTATATAGCCACATACTTGCAGTCATATGTTGTGCTGCATGTGTAATCAGTGGTAGATGAAATACCAGAAAGCCATAAAGCCATACTTGAGTAAAAGTATGGATATCTTACCAGAAAATGACTTCAGTAAAAGTTAAAGTCACCTATTAGAACAATACTTGAGTAAAAGTCTTAAAGTATCTGATATTTACTGAAGTATATTTTTATTTTTCATGAAATCAAATGTAATTAAGTATTGAAAGTACTTCCCTATTTTGTAGTAACTAAAAATCGTAGAGGAAATGTATTGGAGTAAAATAATACATTTTGGTTGGGAAATATAGCAGAGTAAAAGCGAAATTTTATCGAAAGTGCAAGTAAAGTTGGCCCACAGATACTCCAAAAAAATTCCCAAGTAGCCTTCTATAACGATTATTAGCCCGATTCATTACAGAGTAGTTTGTAGACAGAAGCAGTTGTATTGCATTATAGCATATTAGCAGCTCATTTATTTGGGGGGGGTCACCCCTCAGTGTTAATCCGTGGATACGGCTTTGATTTTTTCTTACGTTATTAGTTCCTTATCATCAGTCCCGTACAAGCAGAGTTTCCTAACTTTTTACTGCATTTTTTTCAAATGACCCGCCCTATTCTTCCTCTGATTGGCTAGTATTCGTTGCCCTGGTGATAATGTCACGGTAAGCCAATCAGGGGCAGAGTAACGCGGGCCAGGCCTTCACCGTCCGCGGAAAAATTCATAACGGTGTTGGACAACAACGACTAGCATCTATCCAGCGGAGGAACCACAACGTCAACTTCCGAATGCGGTTAGTTGTTTCGTTAGCTAAGATATGTTTTCCTCTGTCAGGGGGATTTTATTTACAGCGCTAAAGGGTCTAGAATCCCACTTCTTTCAGCGGTTGTTGTGCATGGGGCTTCTAAAGTAACGTTAAGCTAGTCTGTCTCAGAAAGTGCATCACTTCCCACGACGAGGAATCCGCCGTTTTTGCATTTTGCTAAACATCAGCAGGTAAGTAAAGAAAATACCTCTGTTTACATTTATGAATGCAATTACGCGGGGTTGTGGGCTCCAATACAGTCTGATACTACAATTTAGGATAGCTAATGTGTGTAATAATTTCTGTAACTCCTGTCAGTTATTCCAGAATATGGCACCATTAGCCGACTCATTACAGCAGTGGAGACAGTGGATGTATGGTGGAGACAGTTGAATTATGTTATTCAAGTGACCCAGAGGAAGGAAATAGACTGAGTGAAGAAGGGGAATTAGTATTTAGGCCAGAGGGACACCATGGAGATGGAAGCTCCACTACTTGCTAAAGTAAAACTCTTACAGACGTCTGTCAAAATTTGTTGGCATGGCTGTAGACTCAGGAGGAAACATGAACGATAATCTTAGCATCAGTCGTACTTTGCAACGTTGTCACAAATTGTAGACTTTGAAAAACAATAGGTGTCATGTCAATTAACAATGTTATTTAACCCTGTGAAACCTGGATTGACATCACTTTACTTGTGCTGCGTTCAGATGTATTTCACTAATTCTTTAAACATTTACCAAGACATTTGAACCTTGAACAAATTTGGTTGTATTTCTTTTTATAACACGAGAAAAAGGAATGAGAATCAATAAGTTCATTTAGAAAATCTTTTTTTTTTTTCTTTTTTTAAAAAAAGCTAGTTAAAAATGCAGCAAATGAAATCTATAACTATCATTTTTATAAATTTAAAATTAATACGCTACGGCACAATTATTACTTTTTTAGCACCTTTTTCAAGGTGATTTACTCTTTTTAATTCTTAACTTTTCATTTTATTTTATTAATTTTCAGCACACTTTTTGGCTTTTGATTAATCCCACCTTATCTTTATTTTTAACACATATTATGATGTTATTTCTTACTAACTTTTGTTATGCTTTTTATGTGCTTTTACTGTTTTGACTTTTGTTGTGTAATATTGCTTTTAAATTTTTATTTCATCTATTTGTTTTCCACCTCTGGTCTGTCTGCAACTTATTGCCGCTGCTGAAGTCCAACATGTCCTGTATGGTTGAACAGTCACTCTTGGCTGTAACATATTCTACTTTTATGGCACAACATGGCTTAGTACCAAACACAGATCCCATCCCCACTGTGGCTGTCTGCACCAGCCTCAGGGACAACCAGTACAAAGTAATACCTGATCTTAAATGCTGGTTTGAGCAAATATGGAAACATGAAAAACTGAGTTTTAAACCCAACTGCACTGAGGCTGTAGAGAACACAAAACTCATAAGTAATGTGCACATTACAAATGTTTTTTAGTGGCGATGATGTTAAGAAAGTAGGGGGAACTAAAACTGGGAATGCAGACCAGCTAGTATTTGATTCAAGTGTTGGATACATAGCAGCATATCAGTGGACTCCTCTTGAAATGCAGAGGTTCAGTTTGAGTATACCCGCTGCTGTCCTCAGGGGACACACATGCATGTTGTGCCCCTGCCTTGTTTAACTTGGGGGGAGGGACAACTTCACAAGTTCCAGTTACAGCACAGTGAGTTATTATTATTTGATATGCCTGTAACTGACTACAACATTTTCTCACCATTTCAGCTCAACCTATGTTCTGTTTCTGTTTCAGTGCTGTCACTGAACTGATCTCTGATGCCAAGGACCACTAATGCTGAGGAGAGAGATCTGGGACTGTACTGCTGTATTGCCACTGTGAACACATCTTTAACAGATGGGACAGGAACTATTTTTCACGGTAAGACTATATTTTGCATTGTGGTAACTTTATAACAGCAAATCTAGTGTTCAAAAATGATCTGATTCAAGTGATTGGGGAATGTCTCTCTTGAACTGCATTTTTAGCGACTATTGATTATGTTCCTTAAAAAATAAGTGAACAGTAACAAAACCAATAAAAATAACAAATTACCAAGACATGACCCCTCAATTCATCAGGTGGTGCTACTCTGTCTACCAAGACTAAGGTTCAAGCTTTTATTGTCATTGTACAATACTATGAAGGACAGGAAAATGACTTAAGCATCAATGAATAAATGAATTCAAGAACATGTAAATAAATACAGAAATAAAAATGTAAAATAATGTTGAAACATTTTATTTATGTATAGTTTTGTGTGTATTATTTCTGTATTTCTGTATACAGTTTTAGGTTTATTTATTTTTGTATTTGTGCTTAATTCATTTTTGTCCTCCATACAACACAGTATTGCACAATGACGTAGATATAACCTACTCCATGCTTCACACACAGACAGTGTATGAACAGGTACTCAGATACTTAAATAAGAATAGAATAGAACTAAAAAAACAGGCACAACAAAAACGTCTTTAAAATACATGACTGAATGATCCGAAGGAAACAGTGAAAAAGTCAGTTGGTGCAAAAAAAGCTATCGCCCGAACAGGGACTTGAACCCTGGACCCTCAGATTAAAAGTCTGATGCTCTACCGACTGAGCTATCCGGGCTCTGTCACAGTGTGTTCCAGCCATGCTATACGAATGCTCCAAGATCTGCTTCACCTTTGTTCAATTAATGTACCTATTTAAACATACAAACAGGTCTGAACTGAAAGAAAAAACTGAGGAGGCTAATGTAGGCTAATAGAGCTGTAGCATTTACATTTAGGTTACTTCAGAAAGGCTCATTTATACTCCTTTTTATGTACAAAAATAGATTTGTTCTTTTAAAATGTTGTCAGGCTCATTTCTATTTTTTTATGTACGAAAATAGATATATTCATTTCAAACATTGTAAATGTCACTGCTCACAGACTTCCATGCGTCCTTTGTGTTGGCATAAATACATCCACCTGATGGCACTAGAGGGCAGAGTCAAAAGTTTCTGACAACAACAAAGAAGGCGACAGCGGAGCAGGTCATAGTAATCTACCTTTTAACGAAGGCAGCGTTATATACAGCGGTGGTCTGTGAGGCCATAATCCTTTTGAACTCTGCAATAGAAATGGTCCGCCAATGCCTACATCGGTATTTTTGCTTATTGTGATGTAATTTCTTGAAGTATCTTACAATGCTTCATATCCCTAAAATGTGTATAACCTAGGTTAGAAGGTTATGTAAGTCAATAAACCAACATAAAAGATAAAAGTGTTGAAATTGTGTCATTAAAAAAACAAGAATTAACAAATAACTTGACGGAGTCACTCAAGTTGCACCTACAGTTTACATCCATGTCTGTGAAAACATTGGTACTTCACACACAACTCCCCCCGGCAGCACCGAAGATCTATACAGCATTATAGTTATATGGTGTGCACCCATGATTAATGTCAGTAATTCAGTACCTGACCAAATGTCTCCAATACTTTCCTATTGTCCAGTTAAATTAAAGAAAAATAGTTTTATTTTTTTATTTTTATTTTTTTGCAGATAAGGATGTCACAGTAAGGTTGACCTTTGACCTTTTGGATATACTATGTCATCACTTCATAATTTTATCCTGTCAGGCTTTCATGTGAAAATTTGTCATGATTTGCACATGAATTCTTGAGTTATTGTTAAAAACATGTTTCATAAGGTCACAGAGACATTTGACCTTTGGCCATCAAAATCTTATTAATTCATCCCTGAGTCCAAGTGAACGTTTGAGCCAAATTTGAAGAAATTCCCTCAAGGTGTTCTTGAGATATTGCATTCAAGAAAATGAGATGGATCCAAGGTCACAGTGACCTTGACCTTTGGCCACCAAAATCTAATCAGTTCATTGATTAATCTCTAAGCAAACGTTTATGCAAAATTGGAAGAACTTCCCTCAAGAAGTTCTTGAGATATTGCGTTCATGAGAATAAGATGGATGCGAGGTTATAGTGACCTTGACTTATGACCACCAAAATCGAATCATTTCATTGTTTAGTCCAAGTGGACCTTTTCGTCTCTATGTAAACTTTTTGAAAACAAACACAGACGAAATAAGCAGGGCATGGACATAGAGCTCTGTCCTGGTCCAAATCTAACATTTAGCAGAAATGAGCCCTTGCCAGTGGGAAAATGCTAAAATCATTTGGTAGGATGGATATAAACAATGCAGCTTTGAAACGTGACTAACATTAACCCCAATTTACTCTGTGTTGGCCTAAAAAAATCCCAGCAGGATTTTTCTGCTTACAGAAATAAACATTGAAAGGACATGTGGATGATCTCACAGAAGACAGAGGAATCTCAATAGCGAAATGATGCAGCAAAAATACTAAAATTTCTGCTACAAAGAAGGAAACTGTAATAAGTATTTCATTTTCTCTTCTATGTCCTAAAATCTAAGTAGTTTGAAATGAAGTTTTTTATAATGAAACCATACATTTGATAATGATGATAGCAAACTTGAACTAGACTTGAATATTTCACTTATGTAGAAGAAGTGACACATATGATCTAAAAGTACTATTTGGGTATTTGTGAAGACGTGACTGTCATTGTGATGAAGCCAGTTATATTAATGTTGTATTATTCTCTTGTATGTACTCTGTCATTGCTCTGTAGCTTATTCTTTACAGATTTTAGCGATTGTATAAAAACAGAAACCAGCTGCAGTTTACCATAATGCATGTAGACCTTGCGCAGTAACATAGTGAGGAAAAAAAAGTGCTCATCAGGCCCCAGCGAGATTTGAACTCGCGACCCCTGGTTTACAAGACCAGTGCTCTAACCCCTGAGCTATGGAGCCTGTGATGTTGGCACATGACGTCATATTCATATAAGTAGTTGTTGTCGCGTGGAATATTCGTTTAATATTTCGCGTTGTTTCAATATTCTTCCGGTTTGAAAAAAAGACGTGGCTCAGGTACGTAATTCACGCTGGGATATGCTCCAGCTACAGCGGGTTAACGTTATCTTAAAAAAAGAGTGATCAGGTGACGTGAAAAATGCGTGTGGCAGGAAAGTTTGACTATAAGCAAAATTACGTCATGTTTTGGTTTGGGTTTTTAAAGCATTAATTGACGAATTAACACTGATAACGCGCCCTCTGCTTGCGCTGCATACAACTGTCAGGATGTCGGCTGAAACCTGCTTAAAAAAACAATGTGAGCTATCCCATTTATCCACCAGGTGGCAGCATGTGACTACCTTCAAAAAATGCCTTCAGCGTTGACGTTACTGTCAGCAAAAGAAACTATAACTAAGTATTTCTAAGTCAGCAAATAAAAAATGAAACAAAATCATGTTGCAACATAAATACCATGATTACAGCATGACTTAAATCATATTCTCTAGGGTATAATAATGAGAGAAAAAAATGGATAAAAAGTAAAACAAAACTGTCAAGAGGGTCACATCATGACATATTTGATGGATGTCGATGGTGTTGCACGGTGCTTGAATGAACAGCCAATAGTCTGGGACTGTCTATTTGCTGCCGGCCCCCTCATCACCATAGGGGGTTACAGGGCGTGGTGAGGGGTCAGGAACCGGCTGCTGTCCCCCCACTCTCCTCAAACCAAGTTTTCCCAAATGCAAAGATGGACGCGAAAGGATAGCATCACGATAAACATGGAGGAGCTTATTTCAGTGAATAATGGACACGCCATTTTCCACCCCTTAACCCTCTAGAGGGGATCCAGTTCCTCTGTTTGGACATTTTATTCTAAAGAGAAATAAAGGGGATTTTGATTTGTGCGACCACCTGGGTTAGAGGGAGAGAGAAAGGAGCCATGGTGGAGCAGAGAGGACGAAAGAGTAACTCATCTAAAGGTCTGTGACGCTCCTGGATTTGATTCCAAAGTGTCCTGGACGAGGAGAGTGGAGCCAAAAGTTAAGATCAACAGGTGAATATTTGATTCCGCTCCTGTCCTTTCTGTGCAGTGATGGAAACACAATTGCATAAATAGACTGATGCAGACGGACAAAGGTTCGAATCCAGCGCCCGCACCACCGGGCTGTAGGAAAAACTTGAAACACGAAAAACGCCAAATAAGTTCACGCGATGCAAATTCATAATGATATCACATAAAACACCGCGTTGGCACCAAATGCACAGTTGCATAGTTAAATCGGTATTAAAGAATGTGTTTTCAGTGTTACCGGGATGCAGACCAGTTGAACCTGTTCTGATATGACCCGGGTTGCAGGGTGGTTACTACTGAGGTTGCGCTGTTGGAAGCCACTACTTTCTCAACATTTCGGTAACGTTATGCTACGCCTCAAACTACAGGAGAAAAACACACACTAGCTGTTGCTGTCTACACCCTGCCGAGGCCGGTGCTGTCGGGATTTACCTGTAGATATAGCTCACGCGCTACAATAAATAACGATATTTATTTTTTTTTAACATATTTTCCCCTCACCGAGGAGATTTCTTCCACCGAGGCAACAATCATACAAAAGGCCGTCGCTGGAAACCAACGACTCGTCGGAGAAGCTATCGGTGTGTCTGGAGCAAGGACTAGCAAAAAAAAAAACAAACGGCACTTTTAGGCCGCTTTTCTGTCGGTTTCCTCCGCGGCCGGTATAGCATTGCGTTACGGTGTTATTACGGAGACTGTCGAGCGAGGACCGTGATTTTCTTCTCCGCTTGGCCATGCGAGGAGCTCGGATCTTCACAGCAGAATGTTTCGCCTTCCCCCGGCGTTAGCTCTGCCGCGGCTCCATGTAAGAGAAAAACCTGGCTTTGTTTTAGCTTTGGGGGTAGTCGGCCTATATTAATCTATCACGAGGGAGAAGGACACTCACATAAACAGACAGGGACAGATTAAAAATGATATAAAGAGACAGCTGTGTGCATATGCCACCTGGTTTGCTGTGTTGTTAGCCGCTGCTCCGAGCAGACGAGCTTTATTTTGGCAAATCCCTCACTCATCTCCGAGGGGATGGCGATACTTCTAGCTCACAAGTAAGTGTTTTGCTTGTTTTTCATCGTGAATATCCTCTCTAGGGCCAACAGTAACAACATGCTCCTGGCCTCTGCCGTGGTGGTGTGGGAATGGCTCAACGAACACGGCCGGTGGCGGCCCTACAGCCCCGCCGTCTCCCACCAAATAGAGGCGGCCATCCGGAGCAGCGACCCCCGCGGAGGGAGCGTGGTCCTTGGCCAGGTGGACAGCCGGCTCTCGCCCTACATCATAGATCTCCAGTCCATGCACCAGTTCAGACAGGACACAGGTAAGACAGGGAATGGGCTGGGGACCATAGAGGGAGAGGATGCACTGTGCGAGACTGTCACGTTTAGGCTTTTTTTTTTTTTAAGGTCTATGGCCATAAAACTAACATTGCAGTATAGGAGAGTGCTATAACTGATTTAAAATGCTACTATGGCACCTTGGGGTGTCATGCATTACTGCAAGTCTGCTTCTTTGGCATTTATATGTTTGCTAGTTCATGATCATGGCTTTCCTTTATAGCTTAAAGGGTAACTCTGGTATTTGTCCACCTGGACCCTGTTTTCCCATGCTTTTGTATACAAGTAACTAATGGGAACAACAGTTTTTGGAATTGGTCCAGTATTAAATGACAGCGCTGCGGCCGGTAGCAGCTAAATAGGTTGCATGGTATCATGTTGGGGCATTTGTGCACTGTCTATTTCTGTCTACTAAAAGGGCCACTGGCAGGCTTAGATGTTACTCTGAGTGTCTGACAACACCATGAAAGAACCCTACAGAAACAGACCCCTTTGTTAAAGATTAAAATAAAAACCTTTTTGTTTTACCAGAAACAGCCCTGCAGTAGCTATTGCCAAATACACCAGACTCTATTTAAATAAACAGTAACTTTATCTTCAACACACTAAACACACTTCATTTAAATGTGACAAAAACAAAATAAAACTCACCAAAGCCTTCTTAGTTCATCATTCCACTTTTCCAACACTCACCAGCTCTGGTTTGGTTAAACTAAACCCTTGATTCACCCTGTTGGATGTGAAAATATGCTGGCTCTGTACACAATAAAAATGTATGTTTATTTATGTGGAGTCTGCTTGGCGAAGGCAATTTTGGGGCTTTTTCTGGATAAATTAAATGATCTTACTCTTTTTAACAAAGGTTGTTCTCTGTGAGGTGTCTTTCCTAATGTTGTCAGAAACAATCCCACCCTGTCAGTGAGTAAAACATGCACTTTGAGTGCATGTAAACTGAGGAGCAAACATGCCCCAACTAGTTACATTACAGACTGTTTCACTGCAGACGGCTGCAGCCTTCTCTCTAAATACTGGACCACTTTAAAAAAACTGTTGCTCCCGTTAGTCATTTAGACATAAAAATGTGGGAAAAGAGAGTCTAGGTTGAAGTTTTACCCATTAAAGAATGGTTGACACCAAAACATACCACCATGTACCTGCATTGTGTAGCTCTATACAAGATAAAGGTGCAGTCTCTTTTGTATGGACCCATCATATAATAAATTCAGATTATCATTTGGGATTCAGTCAATCTGCTCTTCAATCCTGCTATGGAAAATTCCTATCTAAAAAAGCCACCAACTCAGTTTTCAAAGCATAGCAGTATGCATCTCTGCGTGCAGGTCTAAGATATCAGGCCAAATATAAACTGCAAAGTACCACATCTTGGTATTTCCAGTTTTGCTACATTAAAGTTTGATAAGTCTTACCAGCTCACAAACAGCATATAAAGCTTTATTTAGGGACAGCTGTGGGGAGTTTGGACTAAAATGTTTCCAAAAAGAATGAAACGATTTTCTAACATCGAAAGATTTGTGAAGGCGCTGCTCAAAGGAAGGGCGGGTGATTGATTTTGTCAACAAAGTCAGTGCAGATAGTGATTAGCGTCGACTAATTTGTTAAAGGCTCAATATTTTTTTTTAATTATTGATTGAACCTTTAAGTTCAAATAAACCCACATCAAAATGAGCAACTATCAAGTTTTAGTCAGTCAATTTGTCATAATTGCACTCAGTGGCACATATTCCTGCAGTGCCAACTGCTACCTTTTATGTAAATAAAGCCATAAGATAACCAGAAAACATTCATAACTTTGTGAGTGATAGTAGCTTCCTGTAATGTCTGAATTGTGAGAGATGGGACCCCTTTTTATGCTCACAAAAGTTGCAACGATTGACTCAGCACTCTCAAATGTGTTCAGGAGAAAAAATGTCTTGAACTAATAATAATAATAACAATAATAATAATAATAATACACTTTATTTATATAGCACCTTTCAAAAATCAGTTTCAAAGTGCTTTACAAATAAAAAAGGGACACATAAAAATATAAAGAGATGAAATGAACTAACAAGCAAACACTGGTACTTGTACTTCTCTGGTAAAAAGTACGAGTAAAAAATTTCTGAAAACATCAGTAAAATAACTAAAAAGCTATTCCAGAAAAGTAGGTTTTGAAAGTGATTTGAAAGATGAGACAGAGTTTGCAGCCCTGATGTCTCAGGCTCAAGCTCTGACTGTAAAGGCTGGAACACCTTTGTGAGTTAATCTGGATCTGAAAATGACAAGAAGTGACACATCTGAGGATCTGAGGGTGCCAGATGGGACGTAGGGTGATAATAGATCAGATGAGAAACTTGGAGTGAGGCCTCTCAGAGCTTTTTAAGTAATTAGTAATATGTTAAAATCTATTCTAAAGCAACAGGTAGCCAGTGTAAGGAAGCCAGGATTGGTGAAATGTTGTCATGACTCTTAGTCCGAGTCAAAATCCTGGCAGCAGAATTTTGGGAAAGCTAAAGGCGGGAGAGGGATTTTTTTACTGATGCCTGAGAACAAGGAGGTACAGGAGTAACTTAACAACTTGGATTTGTTTTTCTCCTCATTTGTACTCGGCAGTAGCCAATAGCATTGCGGCTGGATATTTGTCTCTGGGCAGGAAAATATTGCCTTTTTGCTCTGTTCAATTAAAAATGGGATTAAAATCTAACTTGCATTAAATGTACCTTATGTGTTGTGTTGAATATGTCAAAAGACCTCTGATTGGAAATTGCATGCATGATCACATGCCTAGTTGCATGCCAGGCCAGGCTCACATGGCAATATGAGAAAGTAGTATTATGACAGTAGGTGCAAATTGGTTTTTTTTTGCCCATATCCACAAACACTAATGGTTTTTGTGGTTTTAAATAAATCACTGATGAATTGAAAATGCCAGTATGCAGTCATTTAAAGATAAACCAGAAATATTCTTAATCTATTGTGGAACTTCTGTCAGTCAAAAGCAGTGAGAAAGTGTGTGTGTGTGTGTGTGTGTGTGTGTGTGTGTGTGTGTGTGTGTGTTGAAATGATGGTGTGGAGCAGCTGCAAATGACCATCGCACCACTGAGTTAGCTGCATTCCTTAGCCCTTATCCTCTAGCACTACATACACACACACAGCAGCTGTAGCACTCCAACATCAAGAAAAAAAGAGAACTTGATTCTGTGGAAAGAATGGAATATTTCAAGATGAGCAGAGAGTTCACTTTAGTTGTCATCCCTCTGTAGACTCCCCTTCCTCCCCTCTAGCCCTCTTTCTCTCCCTCTCCCTGGGGTCTCTCACCCTCTCCCCTTTCCTCTCCCTCTCTTGTACAAGTTTTAAGTTTCGTCAATAGGCAAAAGTCCCGAGGGCCTTTCGGGCTGCGACATGGGAGAGAAAGAACGATATAAGTGTGTGTGTGTGTGTGTGTGTGTGTGTGTGTGTGTGTGTGTGTGTGTGTGTGTGTGTGTGTGTGTGCAGTGGGGGTTGTAGAAGGAGTGGGAGTGGTTGTTGCAGAATGAGTGAGATAATTGGGGAGTCTGTATTCTCTCTCTCTCTGTCCCTCTTTCCCCCCGTCTTTCGCTCCTCCACCATTGTTGGATTTGGGCGAACAGATGTGAGTTAGTCCATTGTGGCTGCGAGACACACAGGAGGTGAAAGTGAGCGTTTCGAGGAGCAGAACAGACCTCAGAGGCAGAGGGGAGGGGCTGTTGGGGGGTCGCACGTTGTTACAAGTTCAGCAAAGTATAAGATGAAGGGAAGGACGAAACTTGAAAAAATGGGAAAGAAAGCAGTTGATGTTGGGTTCTGACAGCCATTTGCACTCAGGATCCAGTTCTAAGGTGATGAAGTACTGGCTAAACTGATAGTCCAATATCAGATCTTTTTCCCAGCTGCTTTTTATTTGCCATGCACAGTGTACAAAAGATCCACGTAGCAGCGTTCTCACCACTAACCTTTGTTTTTATTATTTTAGTAGCAACTAAGTAACATACCTCAGGGGATAAAGTACTGTAAACTTTGCTTGCATGTCTGTACGCATTAAGACATGTGTGAAGAAAAGAAACGTTTCTGGCATTTTTGGCGATATGGATGTGCAGTGAGGCAGACATGGAGGAGAATGACAGGTATGACATTAACCATATGTCATTAACATGGGATAAATACTTCCTGGCCCAACCAGCCCCCATGCTCCACTGATTCCTCGATATGGCTGTGGAATAATTTTACAATATTTGACGGAATTTATGCGATAACGATATTCCTGACGGTATGACTGAGATACTGAGAATGTTTTATTGTGAATTTCAAGAATTTACAGTTGTCATCGTATATGTCAACATAAATGGAGTTCAGATATTCAGTAAAAACTGAACAAAAATGATCTCTTTAGTTCATTAGCTTGTAGACAACAGCAACTCACAGTGAGATTCAGATTCTGTATGAAACATAAATATTACAACAAAATAACAGTGATCAAAAATGACACATCTAAACAGCTGCCAAGTTCAAAAACCATTGTCTGTGATCTAATCTATAATGAATGAGTTATTTTCTGCACCTGTATGCGCGGCTGTTTCTCCTCCACTCCTCTTGCAGTAGTGTTCGTCACTCAGCACTGACGATCAGTCCCTGGTATATGCCGGTTTTATCATGGACAATATGATGTGGCACACCCTTTGTTCCTCAGCCATGCTGAAATGCACACAACCTGGGTCAGGTGGGAGCTAACATTAGCCAGCTAGCAGCACAGCTGATTTGAGGATTACAGCTGGTAATGAAACATAATGAAAATTAATTAATTAATCAATTAGATTGACATGGAACCTGTCAAAAATATTCTCCGGTTAACTGATTAACAGTTGACATCCCTAATTTGCACACTGATGGGACACAGAATTCAATGAGAAGGACACACGATTTTGACCCCACTTTGACATGGCAGCAAGACGTAAAAGTCTGTTTTTACAGTCATGTATTAAAGGACGTTTTAAATGCCTGCCATCTCTACCCCTCCCACTGTCCTTATGAACTTTCCCATCTCGCCGGTTCTCTCAGCACTGTCAGTTGTGTTTGGAGGAAAGCGGCTTCTGAGCAGAATAGCGGATGAAAGCCACACAGGAGCTCTCTGCACCACAGATAGCACAGGCGTTAAGCTGACAACATGCAACGTTTAGGAAACGCCTCCAGTCTCCAGCATGGTCTCTCTATCAGAGCCTTGTGTGTTCTGTGTGACAAGTGGGAGCCCATGTTCCCTGAGAGCTTCGCTGCTCCCGGAGCTCATCGGTGCAGTGTTACTGAGATTAGCTGTCACACAGGACTGTCAGTGTTGTGGCAGTGGTCTTGTTTCTTGGATTGTTGAACCTTCTTGAGGTGTCGCTTTTTTATTTGACTGTTGAGTCATGTCTGTGCTCATGGTTCATGCTTACAGCGCAGCTCTTTTTTCTTCCCAAACAAACCAGAAATATAAGACACATTGCTTCCTGTGTACCACAGAGTGAAACAAGCCTTGAAGAAGTGGCTTGAATCACTGCTTTGAGGTGTCAGTTTTCAAGAGAGAGAGTGTACAAAATGAAGTATATATTCATACAAAAATGTCAAATCATGACATTAAAATGATGACTTAACAGCTCTTTGCCATCTCAAAATTTTTGTTTCTCAGACACAGTCGTGCTTTCCAAGAAACTGAGTTATGGCCATATGAACAAGTCTTAGTGGCTTACAGGCCTGTGAGCAGTTGTTTGTGTATGAGAGAACAAACGAGGCTTCCTGTAGATTGAAAGGGAGCCTGGAGTCTGACAGGGGATTAACTTTGTTTTCCTTTTAGTTTGAGAGCTCCACTCATACATGTGATTATTTTCACTTGTTCTTTAGTCAGTACAGAAAGTGTAAATCACATGACATACAGTATATTTTGTATATAAATAATATATATTCAGTATAGCACACTAACCCTCATTATTTCCTATCCAAGGCGATGTAGGCGTGTTACGTGAGCAATAATGGAAAGGCAAGCCCCTTATAAATAGGAGCGGCCACATATGAGAGATATCTGCGAGGTGATAGTCCATGATTTCACAGAGGAATTGTGGATTCAAAACTTCTGGATGATCCGCTCAACTCTTGAAGAGTTCTTTGATGCAATAACAGCTCTTGTAGCTCCTGCTGCATCATGAGGGAGCCAGTTCCTACTGACAAGCACATAGCCATAGCATCATGTGACCTAGAAAAGCCAAAAAAGTGTTTACATTTTAGTTTTGCAAAATATGGATTTTTCATATTGTTTGTAATGTCACCTCGTGTGAGTGTAAAAACTTAACTAACTCCTTTCGGCACATTTTAGATTTACAGTTTCAATTTACTCAAATTACGGGTTAGTGGAAACCTGCCTATTGACTGAATTCAGAGTATGCCAGCAGGTGCCCTATTAGCAACATATGCATTTTACCAATGCATATAATGTTATAATTAAAACACAATAAATTGGTTTTGTCCTCTTAACTCTATTATGAAAAGTTGGGAAGGGACTTGGTGGTGCTGGAGGTGCTTGCCTTGAAAATATATGTTAAACAGAAAAGTGTCCCGCTCTTAGCAGCAGTCTCTACCTCTTTTTTTCATGGCATTTTTAAAGACTGACTTGTCATCATTTCCTTTGAGGGGCATTTTTCAAACTCTAAGGGCATCTTTTTTTCCTGCTCCTGCAGCATGTTGCTCCTCCAGTTCCAGCTGGTCCTGCTGAAGGAGACACATTCCCAGACCCCCACAATGCCCAGGGGCGTTAGGGTCATGGTGGGAGGGGGCGAGGTTAGATTGGGGACTCCCCAGAGACACAGGGGAGGGGGTGAGTTGTGGTGACAAGTAATCAGGAGGAAGTGGAACCAAACTCTGACTACATTTACATACACCATAGCTAACCAGGTTAGTGGGACAAGTCAGGTTAGGTCAGGAAATTACAGAACATGCTTAACTCACTGTGAAACCTGCACTTATGATACTGTATAAGATGACAACTTCTGTTGGAAATAACTGTTTCTATCTGCCAAATTCTCCACTGTGCTGACCAGTTAATTGCTAACTTTGTTTGAGGTTGTTTATAGTGGGTTCAGCTGTTTAGCCTTTCTGCTGAAAACAGCTGTCTGTAAACAGGCCTGATGAGAGCAGCACAAATCAGGCAGTGAAGCTGGCCCCTTGTATTTAGATAAATAAAATGAGTTTTGTTGAAAAAACATCTATATGCTTCCAATTAAAGTACTGAAAAAAGTATAATTTTATATAAACACAAGTACTGTATTGACGCTAGTGATGAAAATGTTGAATACTAGGCTTGGATGGTATCTATTTTTTATATACCTTCGTACCTACCTGACATTTCACTGGATTACATGATATATGATGGTATTGGTGACTTGAGCAGAGAATGAAGTCAAACTCCCTGTGTGTGCTGTAATATGAGCTTCTCTGTTCTTTGTTGTGGTAGCCGGTCCAGCTGTGCATGTATGTCAGTGCATGTGTGTGTCCCACTGACTAACTAATCACCACTGTTCTGCTCTGCGCTCATGCAGTGGTGAGCAGTGGAACGGTGTGCACGAGTTTAGTAAAGTGATAATACAGGTGGTTATGCACAGTTTGGAAGTGTAGGCTGTATGAGCTGATACTGACTTATTTAATTGGATTGTACAGGATGCATCAATTTGATTGGTTTAATTTGATATAAAATGTGAAAATGCTCAGTTTGCTCCGCTGCTTCATATTTCTTATGGTACAATGAGGTGTTCCTTTAAACAGATTATATTCGTTTGTTGGTGTTTTGTTTTTTTTTACCTGGTGGAGGGCTACAGATCTGTGCATAAAGAAAAATAAAAAAAACCCAAAATGCATAAAAAGAGAGTTGAGCTGCACGGTGAGCGCACTGGCAATTGTGGCTTTGTGCTGTCAGCGCAGCAGCTTCGGTTGATTGTAATGGATGTGCTCTGCTGTGGTAAACATGTCATGTCACGTCCATGACCCATGCATTTCGGCCATAACCCCGAAACTTGATCATGAGGTACTAAATTGTTCAATACTTTCTGTGGATCATTACTTGACTAAGCTTATCAAAATGATCGAAAGCTTGCGACAATATTCACCAAGGATCTTTAAAAGGTTTTGGCCCAGCACAAAGTAGACCTAACTCCACAACCACTTGGCCAGTCATGATAATGAGAAGAGAAACAAAGGACAGAGTGTCTGTCTGATCGTTCCTGGATGGAGTGTTAGATAATAACTGGGTTGTGTTTTCAGGTTCTCAATCCGTTTGTGAAAGCATCTTTTCAAGAACACCTTGGGGGAAATTCATTCAAAATGTCCACTTGCACTCAAAGACAAACTGATTAGTTTTTGGTGGTAAAAGGTCATGGGCACTGTGACCTCATCTATCTCATGCTGGGGATGCAATATTTCAAAAACACAATGAGAAATTTTTATTTCAAATATGGCCAAAACATCCTTTCTGAGTCAGATGAAGTGATTAAAGTTTGGTGAGCAAGGTCACCTTGACCTTGCGTTCATCTCATTTCATGAATGCAATATTTCAAGTAGCCCTTGAGAGAGTTTCCTCAATTTTGGCACACAGGTCCACTTAGACTCATAAATGACCTGACATGAATTTGGTGGTGGAGGGTCTTTGACTTTGACAGTTAAGGTGAGGATCTCTTCCTCTTTTGTGTTGGAGCCTCCACTTTATACCGCCACCTGATCCATCTCTCACTATCTCTTCCTCTTTTCTCCTCTGTCACCCCTTTCCTCCGCCTTTCTCTCACACACTCTATGAAGCCGAAAATTTACTCTGAACTCGACACTCAGGGGATTGAACTCTTTCAAGGTGAGACAAAGTAGAGACAAAGACAGAGAGAGAGCTGAAGGGAGTAGGCGACAAAGTCGGAAGAGCGAGGGGTGAAAAAAGTGCGGAGAGGGCATCAGAAAGTTAAACAGTGAGGAAGAATATAACTGGAGGGAGATAAAATAAGACAAGATGCAGAGAGAACAAGACAGCTTGAAAGTCAAGATATAGAAAGGAGCCGAGGACAGGAGGAATGGAGGAAGATAAAAGTAACTGTGGAAAAAAATGACAAGAGCTGACAGAGGAATTGAAAGGAGAGAATGAAAGAATAAAGGGTTGTGTGAAGACTTTCATACAGACAAGTTGGATTTCTTTAAACCAGAAAAATAATGAGTTGATGATGGACAGTTTTTCTTAAAATACTGCACATAAAGATGTTTTTTTTATTATTCTTTGTATTCTGAGAAAGCAGTAACCTATTTACATCCAACTATTGAGGCAGATAAATGAAAACTTTCGAGGAACTGTCTAAAACGTATTATCTTTTAGAATCATTATTTCAAAACATGCTATTTCCTGGTTGGAAGAACTAACTTTGCTTCGACTAACTTTGCTTCGAGCCAACTAGATACTGCCTGTTCAGTCTGTTTTCTACATGGACACATCATAAATCACAAGAAAACAGTGGGAAGGAAAGCCAGAGAAAGGAAGATGAAAGAGGTGGAGGGGTCAGAGCGCAGCCTTTTCACTCCGAGTTGTTGTTGTGAAACTCTGCGTGTTGGGTTACTGTTCCTGTGTACTCTGGGGGATATCACTCACTGGCTGCTCTGCAACACACACACACACAAGCAGAGGACATACATATATGAAAGCAAGTGAAGACATCAGTAAATATTTATGTCACTGCTACATAACTGTATCATGCATAGCACTTTAGTTGTGGGCAACAACAGATTGCCTCAGAATATCTTAGCCCGCGTTTCTCTTAACCCTTTGAAACCTAGATCGACATCACTTCTGTGCTGCTGGCAGATGCCTGTCACAAGTATTTAACCCTTTGAAAACTGAGCAAATTGGTTCAAATTCTTTCAAAAACATGTTCTAAAAAGCCAAAGAGCCACTTGGTAAAAAATGTTCCACAAATTGCAAGAAATTAGTAGATTTAGAAAAAAATTATAGAAAAAAGAAACTAGGGAAAATGAAAAAAAACTAAGGGAAATTACTATATCATGACAATATTTTTAAAAGCCATAATTACAAAATTGTTAAGCACCCATTTTTCAGGTTTTTCCCTTGTTTTTTTTTTCTTTTTCTTTTTTACTTTTATTTCCTTTTCCTAATTTTCAGCTAATTTTCGTGTAATTCATTTAAACTATTATTTTGTGGTAATTTTGGGGTCATTTCTTAATTCACTCTTGGCTTTCCCATGTCTTTAAAAGAAATTAAGCCAATCTTCTCAGGTTTCAAAGGGTTAATACTCAGTGTGTTTAATCTACAGTTTGGTCGAGCTACTGTTACAGCTCGATTGGGCCTTTTCATTGGACTACTGTCCTTGTACCAGTATACAAGCACCAGTGGAGAAATGATTAATTGGCAAAAGTATGTCCAACTCCACCTCAACTGTTTATTTTTAGTAACTTCCAGGTAGAAAACCACCACGTCACGTACATATAATCAAACACGCTGAGCAAACAGTTTTAAGCCACCTAAAAAAAATCTATATCCGCTTAAGTGCTCACCATATTTAGAATATTCACCGCTTGGCCTTGTTGTATCACATCTCTTCCCAACAGGGATTTGAAGCTGTTGTATCAAAAACACCAGACTCCATTGAGAACTTGTTTTATTTAGGTGGCTAAAGTATGTTTTCCTGCGGCCCGTCCACAGCAGTATGTTGCTTAACTTCCGTGCCGGTGTTGTGGGACTGTGTTTCATTTATCAGAAGAGCGGGGTAGCTGGGATGTGACTTTTTTATTTTAAACAAAAATAAAATACTTCCTTTTCAAGTTGCATGTCCCTTATCTAAGCCAAAATTAAAAACACAAGTCCCTCCTCAGTGATAAATTTTATAAAATGCCGGACCTGTTTTGCAGCACTCCTTCTGCCCTCACAAATAATGAGCAGTCCCTATCCATAAACACAGAGGGAGGCCGGCACAGTGACTAGGAGCACGCACAGGACATCTAGTCTAGTTAAAAGTCTGACTAAGGTGTGCACATGACGGAAGAGCTCGACTTCTAGTTGCATTATCTAGGTGTGTTAGTCCAGGTTTAGTCGGACTAACACAATAATTCGACTTTTTCTAATATCATCTAAACGCACTGACTGAATCCAAACCTAAACTTACCCTACCTAACACCCTCATACTTAAGTCAGACTGGTCACATTTTCTCCCTATGAAACACTGACCCAGCATAAGCACCAAAGACACACACACACACACACACACACACACACACACACACACAGAGGACTGCCGGGGGCTGATGACTCTCATGTGATGGGGTTTAGAGGGGCTCGCAGGGAGGCAAGAGAGAAGAAATGGAAACACCGAGTAGTGCCAGAGAATGTGTGTGATGGATGGATTGATAGATGGGGGAGGTCTTTTAATTTATTTTGTCCATCATTTTCAGTCAACACTGAAGCAGTGTCAGTGGCATTTAAAGGGGTATTCCACCCATTTTACATATGAAGTTCAGTTTGCTTGGCATGGAGGAATTATCTGTGGCTACAGACGTATGATGATGTGTCTGGCTGGTGAGACTGCTTCATTAAACAAATAACCTTGTTAATGTCAACAGAAACTATTGAGTTGCACTATGGGAAATGTAGGGACTAAAAGCATATATATCTCATTCTCTGCTGCTTTGATTTGGACAAAGAATGCCACCCATACCATTTAAAAATATAATTTTAGCACCAGTATCAAAAAAAAAAGGTACCCAACCAATTTGGACCATTCTTTAAAAAAAAAAAAATCTGGATAAAATTTTCTGGTATAAGCTCCCCCAATTTTATTGTAGTTCAATAATAAATGATTAGAATATCCCTCAAGAGTTTCTTTTTTATTTGAGTGGATTTACAAAAACCTGAACTGCTGTCTTGTCCATGATTTTATGCCTCCATGCCGGTGAGAGTCGTTATTTTGTTTTTGGGTTGTCCAAAACATTTTTGTGAACATGATATTTCAAGAGTGCCATGAGGGAATTTCTTCAAATTCGGCACAAACATCCACTGGGACTTAATGATGAACTAATTTGATTTTGGTGGTCAAAGTCAAGGTCACTGTAACCTCGTCTGTCTTGTGAATGCAATATCTCAAGAACAGCATGTAAGATTTTTTTTTCAGATTTGGCACAAACTTCCACTGGACTCAACAATGAATTGATACCATTTTGGCGGTCAAAGGTCACTGTGACCTTATATCTGTCTCATGCTTGTGAATGCAATATTTCAAGGTCTTTAGGGAGTTGTCAAAAATTTGGCACAAACGTCCACCTGGACTTGACAATGAACTGATTAGAATTTGGTGATGAAAGATCAAGATCACTGGGACCTCATAAAATACACTAATTTCTTTCCATTACTCAATAAATAATATGCTAATCACTGCAAAATTTCAGACAAATATCTAATAGTAAATAATGACAAAATCATAAAATTTTATAACCAAAAGGTTAAAGGTCGACTTGACTGTGACATCATAATGCAAAATCACTTTGCTGGCCATTATTCATGTGGTCAGATGCTGAATTGGTGTCATTAATCTTAAGTGTCCACTCTGTAATTGTGCTGATTGAATATAGGCCTTTTGTGCTGCCCAGGGGGATTGTGTGTGACATGTCCATGTTTTGGATGTAAACTGTAAGTGCAACTTAAGTGGTTTGCCAAGGCATACAACTGTAAGGCTGTAACTCTAGTTTTTTTTTACTGTCGCTATTTATAATAGATGTAGAAATGCAGCAAGCTGTGTACCAAGACAGTGTTATCATTCTTATTCTTGTTTGTGCTCTGATTGGCCAACTGCTTCTCCAACCATCAGAAAATCATACATTTACATATATAGGATATGGCTGACAATTCAGAAGCTTGAAACTGGCCATGAAGAGAGGCTAATACTCATTAAAGGGCAATATATTGGCGACTGCACACTGATCAATTTATCAGCTTTAGAAAGACTTAGCTTTGATTAGTTGATTATTTCTTTTTTGATGGAAGCATACCTAAATCCAACCACAAAAGCTATTGTCAAATTGTCCTGACAGCTGTTTTGAAATGTAGCTGTGAAGAAGTGGATGGAATACCAGAGAAGAAAGTTTGCATTCATGCAGGCAAGAAACAAACAGCGGGAGGCAAACAGAAAGCCAAAAACATGTAAATATATTGATGAAGTGTTAGAAGGAGAAGACAAAAGGAAAGAAAAAAAAAGGGTGACAGCGACGGAAGAGATGATATCACACAGAGTGAGGGTGAGATATCACGATAAACAAATCAAAGTACGGAAACAAGTTAGGAACAGAAGGGGTGGGAAAGTGATGATTAAAGGAAAGTAAATAAGAGGAAGTGAAGTGAGTGTCAGAAAAAAACATTTTGTTTCTGTGACTCCAGGTCGGCTTGACCTTCTAGATAATTTTCGTGCTTATCCTCTATGTTTCACTCTCTCTGTTCTTCTCTTATCTCACGCTTCTACTTCGTCTTTCGACTCTCTTTTCCTCGTTACTCCAATCCTCTTTTTACCTTTGAGAGAACAATCCTACTGCTTTCAATTTGTCTTCCTGTGGACTTCTTTGTCTTTGAGTTTCTGTTCTCAGTTTGAGCCCTTTTATCGCATCATCAGTTCTCATTTTTCTGTTGTTGGTGTTACCATTTGCCACAAATTCTTCTTTTCGTGTCCTTTTCGAGGGTGTCATTTTCATTTGAGGTATTTAACCTCGATAGCGACTCATATAGTACATATGAGTACATTTTGTCATTTCCTCAATCGTCCTCCATCCTTGTGCTGCTTGAGGGTGCTCAGGCCATTTTAAAGATGATGCGTGGAGAAGTGGAGCTAGAATTCAAGGAATATTTTTGAAAAGTGCTGTGAATTATCGTTGGGGAAATAGCAGCAGTTTGACCTGGTTCGCCTCGGGCTGAGTTCACGCTAGGACAGAAATCATTCTGGGTTCAATCAGGGAAAATATTTCGGAGACTCTTCAAGTCTGCATTGCTTTATATTTTCCCCTCTTTGATATGTGGCTAGCATATGTCATAAACAGATGAGCGGTATTGTAGTGTCTACTTTCGCAGAGATATTTTTTTTCTTCTTATTGATTTTTGCATTTGCATGTATCACAGGTGTCTGTAACCTGAAAAGCTGTTTGTATTGACAGTTACAGTAATGAGACATTACATAAAACATGCTTTGCTTAAATGTGAGTTTTTACTGGAGGTAGGGCTGCAAGGTATTGGCCAAAATGATAATAACGATTATTTCAATCAATGTAGAGATCACAATTATTTATTAAAATGATTCATTGTTTTTTGGGGGAAAGTATTTTTATTGTTCTTTGACATTTAAATAAACAGAGCCTGTTACACTTCCATGATGTGCTACATTCCTACTAATGTAAAAATCTTGTGCATCTCCTAGAGACAAAATATACATATAATTTTACCAAAACTTTTTACCCACAATTAAATCAACAGAGCACTGCTTTCATTTCTGTATTGTGCTACATTCTTGCCAGTTGATACATTTTTTATAGTTACATATCTGCTGCTGTGTGTATATAAGCAATATGTTTTTTACAGCAGTCGTGGTACCATGATGCACTGCAGTGCTGCTGTGAATATCTCAAGCTGCATTGGCACTGCCTGTTCAAGGCAGGAACATCACTCTATCACTACTATGCTTCCTCGCCATTCTGTATATAGCGTACAATTATGGGGGGGGGGCATGAATGCAGGTAGTAACAGCGCCGTGAAGAGGAGATTTAAAAAGCAGCTGTTAGCATAGCAGCTAATTCAAGAGAACAAGAACAGCAGTCGTAAATGTCCGCAAAACTAGGAATACAGTGAGATTAGGGAGCTCTTACCCTCTGAGCAGAGCATAAGATCAGCTGTCATATAACAGTTAGAGGGACAGTGAATAACTGTGATTGACATGTTCTGCCTTTGTTGTTGTGTATAAAGCACTGCCGATGCTCATATTATTCGTCACCTTAAAGGTGGACACTCATTGATAAATGTCACGCCCATCATCCCTCTTTTGAGTGCGGGATGCCGTGATGCAGTGTATTATCACACACTGGAGCGTAATGATGCTGCCATTGATTAGTTCTGCGTGAACATGCAGGGGCAGTATAAAGGAGGCACTTTGTTGTCTGTGAAAAAGTGGCTTCAGTTGATAAACAAGGACAAGGATTAACAGTAACAGCTTGGTGAAGTCAGCAACATTATTCTTCCCAGCCTTCATGCATACATTGTTCTGCAGATTGTGGTGTTTTTTGTTTTTTTTTTCAGGTGTTTTAACAAGTTTGTTATGCTGCTTTGCGGCACATGCACAACTCTCATGCACTCTTGGTTTGTTCTCTCCTATGTCTAAACAACGGATGGTTCCCATTTTGCCTATCTGCAGTGGCAACACTGAGGAAAGAGTTTCACAGAGAGCATGTGAAGCAGCAGGACAGCTCTTCAAAAGTGGAGGCTGCTATTAGTTTATGAAGCGCTTAATGTGATAGGCGTATACAGCTGAGTTTCCTATGAATGGAGTGCACTTTTTAAACATCAATATTGCAGTCCATCATGTTGATTTAATTGTGCCAAGCCAAAATCATGATTGATATTTGATTAATTGTGCAGCCCTAAGTGGAAGAAGTAAAATGCTACCCCCCCGCCCTATTTGTTTGGAGCATGTGGCCAGATATTACACACCACCCCTTTAAATACATGTATTCCCCATGTGTTTACTTTGGCTTTAGTTCTAAAACACAAACACACACACAGTCTGACCAGTGCATAAATCCAATGTGGCCACACCCAGACACGCTGCACTAGATTCCAACTGTGACTGACATATGAAAGCAGCAGCGGGCCTTGTGTTGATCCAGCTCTGACAGACGAAACATTTAGAAGGGGCGTGGTGCTGTGAGAGAGCAGCAGTATTAAGGCTTTTTATGGTATAACTGTCAACAACACATGGATATACATGAACATTATGTGTGTGTGTGTGTGTGTGTGTGTGTGCGTGCAGCACAGTCCTACAGATGTATCTTTCAGAGCCAATTACATCTGCTTTTATCTGTTAAGTTTTGTTAATTTGTAGACTTGGGGCACACCCAAGCATAACTTCATTCACATCAACTCATGATTACACAGACACACACACCCAGACACACACACCCAGTCTCCAGTGCTTATGACTTAAAGGGGAATGTCACCTAAATGAAGAATTCCAGTATGTAATCCCCATGGCTGAGGAAAGTTTAATCAATATTTATCAACATGAACTACTCTCTCTCAAAGCCAAAAACCAGTAAGTTTCAAACATGTGAGGTCATTGAGTAGAGAGCCTAAAGCAGCTCCATAGACAGTGAATGGGAGCCTGAGTTTGTGGACCTACATAATGTTTGTTATTTATACCTAAATGAACTTTATTCTACTGTATAATTCTCAGTTCTGAAACAGAAAATGTTCCCATATTCTCAGAGCATTCCCCTGGCTGCTCTCAGTGTCATTTAGAACATCTTTCACCATTCATTGTCTATGAAGCAACTCCAGACTATATTTTTGATAATATTCCAAATTTTAGCATGCTAGTTTTGAATTTCTGAGAGAGTTATTTGCGCTATATTGTCAGCCTAGTTAACAATGTCATTGTCTGTAAATGAACCATCAAGGCCCAATAATACACACAAAGCACCTACTGTAAGCACACACACATACAAAGCATCCTGATTCACAGTGCTGATGCCACGTTCAGAGACAAAGGCAGGTTGTCCTCTTTGTGAGAAGACCTTGGCCTGATTACAAGAGTCCAGCACAGATAACACAAAATACACAGATGCTATTTGACATTCTGGATACACAGCTCCCTTTCCCATAATGCTCACATGATTACTTTTTATTATTAACATAATAAAGAGGTTATGAGAGAGCACCCGTGTGGTTTGTCCTGTTTGAGTGGACATCTTTACTGCAGTAGATGGAGCTTTTCAGCTGTTTGTGAGGCCTGGAACACACTGCCTGATTAAGTGGCGTGGAACGTGTTGTTTTTTTGTGTTTTTTTCAGCACCCATGTTAACAGATTAGAGCAGCCACATTTAGCCGCATTTCCTGCGTGAGCAGCGCTGGTCACATGCATCTCAGCCACTTGTCAGCCGCAGCACATCTACAGAGACAGTGGCTTGACAACCCTGATAGTGTTTTGATGATTATATTGACTCTATGCCACCTTTTATTTCAGCTTCAATGTCTTTATCTGTCACAGAGATGAGAAATTACAGATAAAACTGTTTCACTCAAACTTTACCGTTTCTGTTTCAAAATATGATTCCCCTGACAGCTTCTCTGTTGATAGAATCCCATCAGACATAAGGCATTTTATTGTGAAACATTTGCAGGACTGTGTTGTTGACAATGCAGGAGCTTGCAAGACTCCATAAATTAGCACTATATGTACTTATGAATGCGGAAATTTAGTACTCGTCGCAGCAGGCAGTCCTGCAGGAGCGTCACAGCAACAACGCTGCCAGTGTGAACCCCATGAGAGTGCAACACGCTGCAGTTCGTCGAGTTTGCACTCTCACACTCATGCATGCAGTGTCTTCCACGCGAAAGTCCAACAGTTTATTTAATTCTTTGAGGATGAAAATGCAGAAAAGCTGCAGTGGAATTAAAAAGAATAAGCCTGCACATAATGGCAGTTTTCGAATTTTCAAAATTAGCAAAATCCTTTTTTTTTTTTTTTTTGTCAGAGTTGAATTTTGTTGAGGTTCTACGAATAAGTGTCTGCATTCCAGCAAACGTGTAAAAATTTTTATTTAATAGTGCCGTCGGGAATCTTTGAACAACAATCCCCTCCAGCATTGAGCAGCTCAGCTTGGCCTCAGTCTGCTGTTTGTCTGACTAAATGGATTCGTTCACTTTGCAGTTTGAGAGAGCAATACATTTCACGTGGTAATCAGCAGGTCAAGTGCTCCCTGTTGCGCTGGATTCATTCAACAGAGAGTGAGACAGGAGAGGGGCGGGGTCATATACTTTCACAAACACTCTTTCTGTCTTTGTCTCACGTCCATTTTAAGGCCTCTTTTTGGTCTCCCTCTGGCTGTAACATATACTCTGTACTCCAGAGACATCAATTGGCATCTTCTTTGTTGGGATTCCTGCAGCAAATTCAACTATTATATGAAATGAACTATAGACACAACAAGCAATACAGAGGGTGATAGCTCACTTTGATTATTCTGAGTAAACGCAGGCCCCCGTCCATTCAACCCCTTCCTTTTGATGTCTGTGTGATGCCACTCTGCCAATATCACCTCTTTGTACTAGTCTCTCACTCTTTCTCAAACACACACACATACACATATGCCTTCATCTCCTTGCCCTGGCATTGACTGAATAGGCTGTTACCCCTGGAGACTGATGTAGTTTCTGGTTGGTTGGATTGGGGACCCTCCTCCCACCCCTCTGTACCTCTGTGAGACAAAAACATTGCTGTGCTCTGATTATTTATTTATATTTTTTAATTATTTACTTCAGTTGTCTTCAGATGATTTATGAGTACATTTGTTAGTGATATATTGGACTGAGATTACACAAGTTTATATGACTGTAACAGAAAGGGCAAAATGGACGAAGTGCTCTTGAGAGACTATAACTCACGTCCCTGCAGGGCCCCGAATCACAAGGCTGGCACCCACTTCCCTTTGTGGAATTATTTTAGTGGATATGTTTACTCATCCAGGCATTTTAATGAAAATCATGAGTGTAGTTAGAAAGGCTACATTATGGTTCCATGACCATTCGTTTTCAAGTGCCTTTTTCAGACCCTTTTTATATCTTCATTACTCCTGCAGGCACGCTGTTTTTAAGGAAATGGAAACATCAAACTCACATTTATGTAGCGTCTTGCATTACAGCTGGGCTTTATATAAATAAATATTAGTATTGAAACATTTTTGAAGATTATCGTTACACACTAGGCAGGTTTCCATTACAGATTTGCACAAAACTTGGGCGTTTTTTTTTTAAATTCTTGATAAACAGTGATGAATTGCGAGATGACTGCGTTTCCATTGATGTTCTGCTACTTCTCCTCTGGCAATAACATTCCAAGATGCACGGTGATGGATGTTCAAAACATTATAGCAGGTTTATTTCTATTGCAGCCACCACACTTGCTGTTGTTCTATTTGGCTACATTGCCTTTGCTATGCGAGCGATAACATAAAGGCAAGCCCCATGAGCGAGGGAGTGGCCCCCTTAAGAGAGATTTCTGGGAGATGATAGTCCACAATATATGGCTATTTCGAATTGCCTAAAACACCAGCTAATGTGAGTGTAAAAGCTTTTTTGTTTGATAAATGGGAGTTTTTTTCTAAATGGATGTGTTTCCTATTAGGCATATTATATATTCGCAATTTCAATTTGTGCACTTTGAGGGTTAATGGAAACCTGCCTACTGTTGCTGTAGCATGCAAACTTTTGCTCCGACCGGTGCCGGTGCCTGGTTCTGGCTCAACTGTTCTCAAAGATTTGCAAATGATATTATGCCAAAGTAATAATCTAACATTTTTTATGTTTCCCTTCTCTTTCCATTTCAGGAACCATCCGTCCGGTGCGGAGGAGTTTTTATGACCCAGCCTCGGCCCCAGGTCAGGGCTGGCAGTGGGAGTGGGAAAATGACGCGGGTACGTGGACGGCCTATGACATGGAGGTGGCCATCGCAATTGAGAACGCCCACAATCAGCAGCCCTGCCTCGACCTGACACCACTCGGCTTCTGCTACCTCATTGATTTTCAGAACATGACACAGGTGTGTGGAAATTCTTTACAGGGACACCAATCAATTAATCCATTAGACTTTATTTGTATAGCATTTTTCATACAAGCAAAACTGTAACACAAAGTGCTTTGTACAATAAAACCAGGAGTCCCCTGCCCCCACCCCCCTACACACATACACTAAAATATACTCATTAAAACCAGGAACTGACGAAACTCTACCATAAATAAGGAAACACCAGAGGTGCTAAAACCTATAGATACAAAGATATTTTTTTTTAAATGAATAAAATAAAATAAAATAAAATAAAATAATAATAATAATAATAAAAGACTCTAAATAGTAGATAAAAGGTAAATAAAAGGAAAACAGCACAAAGTGTAAAGATAGCTTGAAATGTTAAAAATAATTAAATGATATGCCATCAAGTGAAACACACTAAAATGTTAAGTAAATGGTCAATAAATAATTAGATGAAGTTCAATTAAAAGCCAGACTCAAAAGTAATGATAAACTCAACTTAAAACATCTTCCAAATCTTAAATTCTTTTACTACATGGGTGATATTTAGTTCTCTGTGATGTTTCATAATGAAGATTAATCAGCAATGTCATAAAACTGACATTTTGATCTGTCGTCCTGCAGGTGAACAGACAGAGCCAGAGGTTTCGGAGGATTCAGAGACGTGCTGACATGGCCTACCCTCTAGTGTCCGGTCCTCTCCCGATACCCAAAGGAGGCGGTGTGGGAGGAGGTGGAGGCTTAACAGGAGCCCTGCTGGGTGTTGGTGTGTCGGGGGCCAGCATGGGGATCGGAAGCTCTGTTTACCCCAATGGGGGCTTACCGCCCACTGGACTGGGCCAGCCTTGTTCCTGCCAGCAGTGCATGCTGGTCCTTAGTGTGAAGACCAACACAGGAGGAGCAGGGGGAGGAGGTGTAGGGATACAGACTCTAGGTAGACGCTCACTAACCTTGCAGCGGCCCAAGAATTCAGTACCCATCCCCTCTAAACCTCTGAGTCCATCTAAATCAGCCACTCTGGGACGAGGACAGCAGCAAAACTCCAACTCCAACTCCAACTACTATCAGACGCTGCCACACGGCCTCGCCATCTCCAAAAACGTCGCCTCTCCGAGAAGGAACGCCCAGCTCTTTGCTCAGTCACTGGCTGCCCTCACCGCCGGCACCTCCTCTCTGGGTATCTCCTCGTCTTCCAGCAGGCCGCCTCCACCATCCCTCCCGCCTCCCCAGCCTCCATCATCCAATCCAAATCTGAACCCTCCGTCCATCCCGGCCAAGCACTCCTCATCTTCAGCCAACGAATCAGTGCCAACCGCCACATTGATTACCCCTGCCAACAGCGTGACCACGCCGCCTTCTCCTGTGCCATCTCCGTCGCCGGTGGTGATGAAGCCGCAGCGCACGCCGTCTTCGGCAGCGACAGTGTGCCATGCCCCGTTGCCACAGAGATCAAGCTTAGCCGGGCTGAGCAGACCAGCATTACAGAGGATTGCAATGGCCCAGTCCAGAGCGCTCATAGCATCAGGGTGAGTAAATCAAACATACAAACATCAAGACAGCTGACACAACACTGGGAGCCTCATCAAAGACCTTATATGGTATTTTACGAGGTCTGAGGAAGATGAAGGTGATAATGGTGCACTCTAGGGCTGATAAGCTACCATATATTTTTATCTTAATTGCAATATGAATTTCCATAATACAAATCACAAGGAGCTGCAGTGTCATTATAACCAAGACTCATAAAAGATGCAAATATCATACTAGACTGACTGAATGTTGTTGTTATTTTTATTAGGCTTTAAAGTTGAAAATGATTCAAAGGGCCAGTGTGAAAGATTTAGGGGGATGTATTGGCAATATATACCTGCCATATTATATTTGAATATTTATATGCACCTCACATTGTCATCGCAAAATCCAAAGTGTGTCTCAAAATGAATATTTTCCCACACCATCAGTGCTGCTGCAACCACAAACATTTATTAAGCCTGTGCAGACATGCAGAGACAAATGCATGTTCAAACATGCAAAAACACTGTTGCATGACTGGGCGTACAGCGCTAAATATGTACACATAAACACATGCATACATAAATCCTTGTAACTCCCGTCGGAGGGTGTTATTGTTGAAATGAGTCACTTGTTACACTGCACTGCCTGTGAGGGATGTGATTTCAGAGGTGTGACTCTTCACATTCATCCCTGATTTTGTTTGTCGTAGTTCTGGTTTTGTCTTGGTGTTTCACACCTGTTAGGCGCTAACATCCTTGTTTTCATTTAAAAACTTGTTGTGTTGAGCAAATGCAGAATTAAAAGTAATGTTGCTAATGGATTCCTGATAAAAGTGAGTGACAGTGAGGACGAACTTTAGGAGGAGATTCAGTAGGACCTACCCTCCATTCATGTGTCTTGTGCCAACAGCACTAGCAGGCAGTACATTCTGGTGACCTTAAGATTTGAAATTCAAATCCATGTTAAGTGATAAAAAACAAATCACTGAGAATTCAAACAGTCTTCAGCATAAAGTGGAAGCAAGGCCAAACTAAAGTTATAAAATGTTGAGCTGACCTTGTAACTGTTTACTTGGAATATGCATCCATGTCAGTGTGTGTGTGTGTGTGTGTGTGTGTGTGTGTGTGTGTGTGTGTGTGTGTGTGTGTGTGTGTGTGTGTGTGTGTGTGTTAAAAGGCAGCCGTGCTTTCTGCATGAAGTCCATCTGTGAAGTGGCATCTGTAGAGCAGAGGGGGAGGGATTGTGTGAGTGTGAAGGCCACGGGTCAGCAGTACCCCCCTCTCTCTAAAGCTGTTTTATGCGTATAAGGGTATGCACGGTGCAGAGGCCTGAGCAGAGAGCCGCTCTGCGAGGATTCCACTCTGATAACCGTCTCAAATTGGAATCTCATGAGCAGAAGTAGCATACTCGAAGCCAAAATCCAAAAACACATTTGTTGACCAGTTTTCAGATGACAGTGAATCGGGGGCTGGTGAATGAACTGTGTGACAATGATCATAACCTTGACATGTGCAGACACGCCAGGTTTGGAGTAAACAGCCAGCCTTACCTGCTCTCCTCTCAGCCTAAACTTGCTCTCTGGCTCTTTCACCTCCCCAAGAACTCTTGAACTCTTGTGTCCTTTACAATTATTCTCTAGCCCTTATCCTCCTCCTTTTCTTCCCTGTCAGCTCTCTTTCATCATAATATTTTCTCCGCCTTTGATCTGAGCTAAGACTTTCCAACCAAATCTCCAAACAACTCCCTCCATGCTACTTTGGCCTCCTCTGTCTCTAACTGCTGCCTCACATGTCCATGTTCAAATACATTATAAGCCATCCTGCAGTTGTCCTTTTTTGCACTCATTTCAGTTGATTCTAAAGTCAAAATTTAACCGTCAGTTGAAGCTGAAGCTGAGTTGTGGCTGCTTTAACCACTGTTCATACTGTGATACGTTTTTCATACATTAGTAAACTATAAAATGAAAGGATGATAGGCTGCCTCCATAGATTGAGAAAAAATATTTAATTGACTGGGCTGACTGCTGGCAACTTTTTAACATTTACTTGAAATGGTATTCAATGCAAGAGATGATAACATGAATCCATCAACACACCTTAAATTTCAATTCTTAAATGACAGCCTGTCTTCAAGTCTTTGCTACAGTCTGTGAGTCACATCTACCCCTCGTTCTCTAACAGCTCCAACCACTTATAAATGTGGTCACCTCTAGCTCCAAAGAGCGAGAGGGCAACAGCTGAAATGCTGAACTGGAGGCTTAAAAATGTCAGTCCACAAATGAGTGGGTGACACCACAGTGGCTACGTCCATTATTTATATAGTCTATGTGGAAATGCTAAACGGATCAAGGGTTTAGGAATCTGTATGGGTCATGTACGTCAAGTGTAATAGAAATGGGCTTAGGTCTTATAAAAATGCTATCATTATTATAGACTTTCTAGTTTAACCCAGGCAGCACTGCCTGGTTGCACTTGCCGTTGTCATGCTTCACAGTCATACAGAGGAGCGGAAAGTGTTTCTCATTTACCCACAGAGGCTGATTTTAATCAGCCTCCAGCCACAACTCCACCTCTTCAAACAGATTCCTCAGTACTGAGAAGCTGCATCTCTTACTGACACTTTCCAGCTTTCCGTGATGTCATACCACCGTGATTAAAGCAATGTCACGAAAGCTTTCCCATCTTTGGTTTCAGCAGCAGGTGTGAGTTTCACTCCCAGCTGCACAGGAAGTGATGCATTTTCACTTTTAGTTTGATATCAGAGACCAAAAAATGGGATTCTTCCAGATAATCACTTTCCAACTAAAAGCAAGGTCAGATGGTTTTGAGATGTAGATTTTTTTTGGTCGTACTCCCCCTCCTCCCTCAACCCTGTCCAATGTTCCCTGCCCCCTCCTCTCCTTTCCCGGACTCCTCTCCTCCCTCCTCTCCCGTCGCGTCTCAGCAGTCTGGGCCCCTCAGAGCCTCATTGTTGGTCTCCACAGTAACCTTTGTTGGATTACCCAAGCCTGGGCCGCATTAGCAGCACAATGCTGAGCCTCTGCGAGTTTCTCTTCTTTCTACTCTCTTCTCCTTCCCCCTCTCGCTGCTCAGACCTTTCTGTATTCTCTTCCTGCCATTTCTTTACTTTCCCCTCCTTTGCTCCTAGGTATTTGCCAGCCTTTTTGAAAAAAAAAATCATGAGATCTCACTGTTTTGTGTGTCTGGCTCTGCTTGACTTTTAGCAGCCTGTAGCGTTTTGGGCTATTTTAAACAACTCCCGTTTGATAAAGATCCCTTACTTACACGGCCCTCATAATTTAATAAACAAGTTGGATTTTATGGAGTCGGGTGGATGTGGTGGAAACATAATAAAAATGAAAGATTGACAGATGACTGATTAAGTGACATTTTCATTATGGGAATATTTTTCAGGTGGGGGAGAGGTAGACAATAGTACCGGTCCACTCATTGTTTTTACCCCCAGACAATCACAATTCAGACAGCAGGAGGGGTATGTAGATACATTTGTGTGTGTCTGTGTGTAGACAGTCACAGTCTCAGACAGTGCCCAAGACAAGGGCTTATGGGAATGGGGAGGGGGGGTACAAGACAAAGAAACGAGTCAGCAAACTGTCAAAGATTGATCACACAGTGGTGCAAGAAATCAGGCCAACACCAGAGAGAGGGAGAGAGAGAGGTGACATACACACACACTCACACAGAGCAATACCCGCCTGTGAAGGCATATAACAAATATGCACACACACACACACACACACACACACACACACACACACACACACACACACACTCACTCATTGTCCTTCTCTCTCACACACAGTAAAAGTAAATATTGACAATCCTAACAGCAGAAGCAGTGAAGAATGTGTGCTCTCTATCTCCAGTGGGGGATTATAGGAATGATACAAAGGCAGTGAATGAGTGTGTGTGTGTTTGTGGGGGGGTGTTGAGGGGAGGGGGCTGGACAGACAGCGTACTGAGGAAAAGCAAATTAAACAGGAAGAGGTGTCAGAAAGAGAGAGCTCCGTGACTTAGTTTGGGAGGGATAAGGACAGATGAGCAGCAGTGGGCAGTGAGAATGAGTTGGCACCTGTTTACAGATTGCAGACGGCTCTCTGGAATCTTACCTCTAATCACGTGTGGCCCATAGATGGAGCTGTAACCACAGAGAAAAACATCTCATGTATTTCACACATTCAAGGAATCTATGCAGAAGAGACCATGGGCAAAAATGATCTCCTTGAATGATTGTGAAAAATGAAGTAATGAGAGGAGAAAGTTTACAAGGTGAATATCTGACCTTGATAAATAGTTCCCAGGCTAACTGTCTCTGCTGTCTGCTGTCTTTGCTCTGTTAAAAAGGATATGTGTGCTTTCTGTAAGCTGGTGTTTGTTCTTGGTCAAAAATTTATTATGAGGTGAAAGAAATATCACCCTGTATAATCACTATACAGTCTGGACAGCTGGAAGGACAGATTTGTGTGCACGAGGATTGTTTTGTGTTATCATATGAACATGGATTTTTTTAAAATGTAAAGGAAATACTCTCTTGGTTTAGTAGAGCTCTTCTTGTCTAAATGTGGTCTTAGTTAACAGCCCTATAGCGTGATGTCTGTGTAGAAACAGCTTGTGTTTGATGAGCAGGTACGCTTGAGCTGCAGGTGAGCGGCTGGTCGCAGGGATCAATTTGCATATTCATAGATCCACATATACAAAATGAGACAAAGGCGCAGTTACATCTAACCCATTTTAAGGAATAAAGGGGTTTTCCTTCCCAAGGAGAAAGACTCTGAATATGTCATTTTGGAACAGAGATGAGTTTAAGGGCTTAATCAATGGGAGGAGGACCAAGAGCTTTTGAAACAAACAACTACCAAAAAAAAAACAAAAAAACAAAATCTCTTATATGCATGTATGTTGGATGATACACATTTTAAACAGTTCATCACAAAACTTGATCTATTTGTCTTAGCTGACCAGGCAGCCAGTGAAATGGTGTTCTTTACGCTTTTAAACTCTTTGTTTTTTGGGGAGTAACAGAAAATAAAGAATAGGAAACATCCAAGTTAACCTCAAGGAGCATCGAGCGAGAGGAGACAGACAGCCAGAGCAAACAGTCATCTGTTGTTTGGTGTCAGTGGCTGATGCCTCCCAGCCTGTCTGTCTGCATCTTAAATTTACATCCAGGACAGTGTTTCTCAATATGTTTGGAAAAAGTTTATGTTTGGCGAGTTCACTCAAGAAGGTCAGCGTCAGTGGTTCAGTCAGCTTCCAGACATGCCAGAAACAAATGTGGTACATGTTTTTGAACATTTTATGTCAGACTTGTTTAGCTTTGCATTATTTATTCAACAAAAGTATGTCCTTCTCTGTTTATTGACTAAAGAAATTTCCAGCTCGCATTTGGAATATAGCATGATTTTATGTCACCACGCAGCAGTAAACCTGTCCACCACCTTTTGTCACATCACATTTTTTTTTTTTTACTTAAGCAGAGGAAGTTTCTGTGACACATTATAAGCAAGTGTGTGTGTTAAAAGTGTGTCTATGTGTATGAGGCTGTGGGTGCAGCTTTATGTGCGTGTGACAATATGTGTGTGAGAATGTGTGGGAGTGTGTTATTGTCTGGTGTCTAAATCAGTCCAGCTGATGTCCATCTGGGGATGGAGAGAGTGTGAGACAAAGCTGAGGGAATGTGTGATCTGGTGGGAAGCGGGCGGAGGGTAGGAGGGCGGGTTTGAGGTCGCAGGGGGTCAAGAGACTGGAGTCCCATTCGCCCCCCCAGCCCCCACCCCCTCCAGTCAGGGACGGGATCCTCCTTTTCTCTTTTTTCTCGTGCAGCTCTTTCTTATCCAGATCTGATCCAGTTTACTGTTGTTGTTAGTATTTATTAGTAGGTACAAGGAAATTGCTTTGGTGATTTTGTGCATAGACAAAAATCACAGTAAATATAGAATAGATAATAATAATTACACTAAAAATATTGAAATATTCTGTTTCAAAATTAAGTGAAATGCAACCGTTTAAAATGAAAGAGCTGCAAAGTATATATTTATCATCCATCAAAACTGCCTGACTTTCTGCTTCTCCCCAAATACTTCCTCCTCTTCTTGGATTATGTTTCATGGAGGACCAAAAATAACATATGCATATAAATATATATATTTATGACTATGTAAACACGCACATATATTTAAGTAGTTTTTTTCAATAACTGTGAAGTGGAAATTGCTGCTGGTGTCCCCATCGTAAATTCACATTTCAAGTTGTCTTTTGTTATAAGCAAAATGTTCTTCAACATAAAGACATGGAAGTGTCCTGGATAACTATATACATTTTTGTTTTGTTTTAATTATTTCAACTTGATTTCTGTGCACTTTGAGGGTGCGGAGTAATGAATAACCAAACTATATATATATATATATTCCAATAGCACTGCTAATAAACACAAATAAATGATTGTGTGGGAAACCCTGCAGTATATACCCTAAGTGTGTATACTGACACAAGAAAAGCAGCTGTCCGCAGCTGTCTTTCAGAAATCACAAGGTGTGTGTGTGTGTGCGTGCATGTGTGGGCGCGTGTCATCTGCACATCAGTGGGGCAGCTGGAAAGTGTGTTAATGAGCTTCATGTAGCTAATCCAGGATCAGACGTGACTCAGCACTCCCCTCTGTCTTCCTTACCTCACCCTGTAAAGCCTTCCTTGCTAACGCAGCAGCTTATTAAATATTAATAGATCCAGGGACTGGCAACAAGTGCTTAGTGTGTGTGTATGTGTGTGTGTGAGATCACTGTGATCGTTACCCATTGACTCAGTCCTGCACAGATCTATTATAGGCACTGTATAAATAAATAAATCTGTATGACAAATGTAAGATCTTAAACCACTTTGACTGCATGCGACAGCAGAGCGCTCGTATTACAGATCGAGGCTCAGACTAATCTGACGTATCAAACGTAGATGGAAATTTGATGTGATTAAGAAGTGGTGGGAGCCACATTGTGCCATGCAGTCTCTCCAGTCTGTTGTTGGACAGCTGGTTTCCCACTCCAATCCATCTGGACAGTTGTCTACCTAAACTAGAAATACTACTGCTCGGTAGGATTGACATTTTGTAAAGTGACATGTAACATTTGTACCTGTACAACATCGTTATGTGTGAGGCAATTTGTTCTTTTCTGAAGAAATTGTTAGTGACATTTATCATAAACCTGCTAGGGGTGGGTGATGTAGCCCTAAAGTAATAAAACGATATTTCAGGCTATTTTTTCCATTTTCTTTAAAGTACGGAAAATATTTCATTACTAATTTCACAAACATACAGTTGCAACAAAATAAGTGTTTTTTATGTTTTATGACACCATTACTTTAACATTCTGCCTTCAAGTGCTCAGTAAAAAAAAAATAAAATGAAATCTTAATTTCTTAAGTTGTGTTAAAATAAAATGTAATAGTATATACAGTATACTCCAATAGCACTCCATATGAAGAATTCAGCTCCAAAAATAGAAAATCTATTTATGGCGGCAGATGTTTTAATTGTGGGGGGCGCTACAAATGAATAAATGTGTGGAAAAAATCTGCATACCTTTACAGGTACCTAATGTAAATAAGTGTGAACAGAAGAGTGTCCAGGTCCACTTTCCATGGCCATTGCAGAGTCAGTTGTGTAGAGGAAAAAGAGAAAATTACAGCTTTTCTGTAGCTAAGTCGTTTTAGAAAATCAATTTGTTTAGTTGATTTTTTTTCTTTTTTTAAAGCTAGCGAAAAAGAAAAAAGCTAGGAAAAAGTGTCTGGAGAAAAGAAAAACACGAGGGAAAAACTATTTCGATAATCATAACTACATATTTAAACTTCCATCCATCCATCCATTTTCTTCTGCTTATCCGGGGTCGGGTCGCAGGGGCAGCAGCCTAAGCAGGGAAGCCCAGACTTCCCTCTCCCCGGCCACTTCGTCCAGCTCTTCCCGGGGGACCCTGAGGCGTTCCCAGGCCAGCTGTGAATTTAACCTTGTATTGCAAAATTCTTCCAGGTCAATTCTGTGTTTTTTTTCACTTTTTTACTTTTTTTTTATTTTTTTATTTTTTTTAGGTAATTTCTTCTTTCATTGCTCATTGCCTTCTTCCCATGTTTTTAAAGAAATTAAACCAATATACTCAGGATTCAAAGGGTTAATGTGTCTTAAAAAAATGTAAATTGTGACAAGTCCAACTGCTGCTCGAATCATCATATCCTCTGTGGAGATCTGCTTGACAACTATTGTGTATCATAGTTGGGCAGAGAGGGAAACCCACCAGTGTTGCCCTGTCTGTGTATCGGTTTTCTAACAATCACGTCATAATGCTGTGATGTGTTGGCACTTGAATTCCGAGTGTGTTTCGGGAGCTCACAGTGAAGCAGTGTCATCTGGTGACATCTACTCATTTGTGTTGATGCAGATGAAACTAGTCATTTCTCTTGTTTACTCCTCACTCTGTATATCTGCTGTTCTTCTACCCTCACTTCCTGTTTTGCTTTTCCTCTCAGGAGTATGTGAAATAACACCTCATTTCACACACAGACTCATCCCCTCGCACTCTTTCCCTCATCAACACAAGTGCAGACTTACACACACACACACACACATCCCAGTGAGTCATTGGCGTGTCGTCATTTGTCACTGAGTGGGGTTAAGTGAAAGCAGCTTAGTGCAGTGACAGAAAGCCTGTTAAAGCTAAACCAACAACAGGAAACAACAGATCATCACTCTGTCCCTCTGCCTGTCACGCTGCCTACGCTGCTTTGTTAGTATGAGTGATTGTGTTTGCATTTGGATGATAAGAGGAGCTTCATTACTGCCCCCCGGATAGCTTAGCTGGGGGACTGTATAGTGAAACTGGTATCCCTGGGTTGCTGGTTTGAATCCAGCTCAAAGGAGGTGCTGTTTTATATGGACCTCATCAAAACTGTGTCTTGTGTGGGATTGTTGTGTTCTTTCAGCTGCTATGGCTCCCTAGCTTAAGAGTTGATTTTTACATTTACTTACATGGCTTCACTGACACATTACTCAGATTTTCAGAACAACAGTCTGTAATCAGACTCTTGAACACAACCTGCAGACACCAGCCCTTTTTAAAAAGAGATGGCACTGTAGAGCTGCTACAAAGTCCCTTTTTTATTCCTTTTTATTACTATTATTTATTCCTTAACACAGAACCAAAAGACGATGGCATCATTCCGCTCCAGTGCGCGATTATAGACAGCAGACTGGCATCGTGACAACAAAAGAGGCGTGACATTCAACACATCGTCAGCACTTTCTAAACAATAAAAAATGCATAACATGACAATAACAATCGTTCACCTCCTCTCTAATATATAGCTTTCCATTACAGCTTTGCACAAAACATGAGCGATATTTTCAAAATGTCGATAAAACACAATAGCAAGATGACTATGTTTCCAGTGAGTGATGTTCTGTGACTTCTCTCAAGATTATGTGACCTCTTTTCTGGTGATAACACAAGAAGCACAGTAATGGATGTTCAAAACATTAGCAGGTTTATTTCTATTGCAGCCACCACACTAACTGTTACAATTTCCAGTTGAAGGAGACGTAGGAGTTATGCGAGTGATAATGAAAAGACAAGCCCCTTATACTTGAGAGTGGCCATGTATGAGGGATTTCTCGGAGCTGATAGTCCACGATTTCACAGAGGAATTGTGGATTCAAAACTTTCGGATGATCCGCTCAACTTTTGAAGAGTTATGCGATACAATAACAGCTCTTGTAGCTCCTGCTGCATCATGAGGGAGCCAGTTTCTACTGAGAAATATGGATTTTTGGACACCTGAAATACCACCTCATGTGAGTGTAAAAACTTTTAAGGCGATAAACGAGTCTTCAAAATTGACATGTTTCTATTTGGCATATTTTATGTTCGCAATTTCCATTTGTGCAGTTTGAGGGTTAGTTGAAACTTGCCTGTTGTTTTCCTAATTTGTGGACATGTACAGTCTCTTCTTTTTCTGTTCTTTTAGTTAATCACTAACTGCTATCAGCTACTTTTTAAATCTCCTGCTGTGGGTCGTCCACATAACGTCACACATGTCCCGCTCATGGTTCCGTCTTGTTGACTGTCCCCTATACATAGACACAGTTTGGGCACTGTTACCATCCCCCTTGTTGGCTCAACGGCAAAGCAACTCTGTCCTCTCATTCTGCAATCTTACCTTTTATACAGAACGGCGAGATGGCAGAACAGTGCCATATTTCTGCCTTGGACAGGCTTGATTAAAGGACAGACAGACGTGCAATAGATGCTGTAAATAACAATTAAATTACAGTATTATCATCCAACCTCAGAGTTTCAGTGAATGCACAGAACCACGTAAATCATCTGTAGGACTCAGACCAAAATGCTCTGAATATTCAGACAGTGCACAACATGTTTATGTTTATAAGCTCAAATAGAGCTAAACAGAGCAGAGCATTGTCTTCAAATGTACTGGACTCTGGACATTTCTATGCAATTCTATGAAGAAAGCTGGTCAGGTCCGTGTGTGTGATATGTGTGTGTTCAGAAATGATGATGATGATGGGCTTTGTGACAAGGCAGGTAATCCTCAGGAAGCAGCTGTATGACGTCCATCTCTGTGAGATCACTGAGAAGATGGAAACTCAGCGGATTAGCTCTCATAAACACAAACAGACAGCCGGCTGTAGTCATTCATATGCTCTGCAGCAGCTGAACGACGTAGTACACTGAGAGACAACAAACAGATACAAACAGAGGGAAAGGATACATCAGAGAGAGAGGGGAGAGGAACAGAGGAGAGCTCAGTCGCTTTTTTTGTGACTTTTTTTTTCCGCTTTGGGAATATTTGACACTAACTTGTTAAGCAAATTGCCTTCATTTGTCATCTTTTTTTGTCTTTTTGTGAAACTTGGCTTCACAATTGTGACCTCTGGGTATAAAAATGACAGTCATCAGTTTTTTAAAGTGAGTATCTGGTTGAGTATATAGGAACTTCAAAGCTTCTTCTGTCTGATCTGACATTCACTGTGGACCTGTGAGGAAGTGTTGGGAATACATGGTGCCAAAACCATTTGTGTCTTCTCTTGCAGTGTGCCCACTGTCCCAGTGAAGAACCTCAATGGATCCAGTCCGGTTCACCCTGCACTGGCTGGTAAATTACACACACTCACCATGGGATGCTGCTGGTGTCAGATTAAAAAAAAAAAGTTTTATTTTGATCTGATTCATTGGGGAATTTTGCAAGAGGAAAGTGTTTTCTGTTTTAACACAATTTTTCTGCTGTATTGCAGGGATCACAGGTATCCTGATGAGCGCTGCCGCTCTACCCGTGTGTCTGACTAGACCTCCAAAACTCGTGCTGCACCCTCCGCCTGTCAGCAAGAGCGACATCAAACCTGTGCCAGGCTTTGGCCACTGCTGCAGGAAGACCACCAAGAAACAGGCTCGCAAGGGTAAGAACCCGAATAGAGACTAACCACAGATAAGCAGAAAAAAAAGTCATGCCTCACAAATTCGTTTTATGGTTTCTGCCAATGAAATGTCATCATTCATGGACATCACCATGTGCCTGATAAAAGTGCCAGTCTCTCTAATTCTTTTTTAAGATTATTTAGCCCTTTATTACATTAGATTTGAATTTGCATAAATTCAATACATTGTATTAAAATTTATTAGACAACCTTTAATATAATCATTCATGTGGAAAAACATTTTTAAACCAATTCAAAAGCCTTTTTACTTAATATATCAGACATTTTCTAATATCTGTTTTACATTGCTGTGACAACAAATATTTCCTTCAAACAACTGTATTTATTCAAGTTTCTTGCCAAAAACTAAATTTTACAAGTTACATTTGAACACATCAACATAATAATAATAATTCTAATTTATCCTTGACCAATAGTCACTTTTACTAAACAGAGCTTGAAGGCATCATAATGTAACTCAAGGCAATCTCTGTTAGCTGCTAGTTCTGCCACCGGCTGCTAACAGCTAATGTTAACCAGCTCGCCCTCTGGTGATTTCAACACAAATATGTTGTTCACAATGTAGCATTATCAGGGTAGGAGGGAGGGTTTGTTCTCTGTCGAGTCAATAGTAGGTTTACTGCGTCCTTAAAGCCTCCTGGGTGAGATCTCCATCCCAAACACGGTTTCTAATGTGAGGGTGGAATGCTGTTTTTCCTGCTTTTTATCCTGCACAAAATTCATGTGACACAATGGAAAAACATTGGCCACTGCCATCAGTTAATGTCATCTTATTTGCAGATAGGCCGATGGCAGTCAAAAAGGCAAACACTGGGAGACACAGATATTCAGCTGATAAATCAGTGCATCCGTAGCTTGTTCTGAGTGAGATATTCCTGCCATCAGTTTTAAAAATGATTCACCAGCAGGTGACACACAGGTTAACAGCCGGGGCTGTTTCTTGCCTTTCACCCCCTCCTTCTGTTCCCTCTTCCTCCTGTCTGCAGGTAAAACTCCAGAGGAGGTGGTAAAGAAGTACCTGCAGAAAGTAAAAAGTCCACCAGAGGAGGTATGAGCAGTCTTTGTATCTGTCTTTCAACTCAAATGACACATAATGTTTGTTTCACTTAGAACGATATAGAAAAATAAAGTTTTTCTGACGTCTTTTCTTTCTTTTTCTTTGTGTTTTCCAGGACTGTACCATCTGTATGGAGCCGTTGGGGGGGCCGTCTGGATATAAGGGTCCAGGGGTGGGGCCTGTGTCTCGAGCAGAGTCTGTTGGGCGGCTAGCACAGTGTGGACACCAGTACCATTTCCAATGTTTGGTGGCCATGTATAATAATGGCAACAAGGACGGCAGGTAGGTTAGACACAGAGAGACCATTTCTGTCCTCTCTGAACTGATGAATATATAGCTCATCATTTTTTCTCTTTTCACAGTCTTCAGTGTCCAACTTGCAAAACCATCTATGGCGTAAAGACAGGCAACCAACCAGCAGGGAAGATGGAGTACCACGTCATCCCGCACTCTCTACCAGGGCATCCTGACTGCAAAACCATACGCATCATCTACAACATACCACCAGGCATTCAGGTACTCACCGGGAAGTGGGCTCACAGCAGTGCTGGTTTTAATCCCTTATGAGGTATAACATACTCAGAGGAAGGTTGATAAGCTAATGTCAATCCTCTTCTTCTCCTTTCAGGGACCAGAGCATCCGAATCCAGGGAAGCCCTTCACTGCCAGAGGCTTTCCCCGACACTGCTACCTCCCAGACAGCGAGCGAGGACGCAAGGTAAACACAATCCAGCGACTGATACAGACACTGATCAGCCATGTAGATCTATTCTGAATACAAATACAATTTTTAAGGTATTTGTTTAAAAATAAAGCTTTTGTCTTTACCTTTACCCTAACTTGTTGTCAGGTACTGAGACTGCTCCTGGTAGCGTGGGACCGCAGGTTGATCTTCTCAGTTGGGACTTCGAGCACTACTGGAGAGTCTGACACCGTCATCTGGAACGAGGTACATAAACAATAACATAAGACTGTCGCTCAAGACTGAATTTGATCGACTGTGGTCTTTGATTAGGCCTGTCATGAAAATCCTGCTATTGACTTACAGTACAATAAATGCACATGACCTCGCTCTTTTCATCAGTCAATAACATTTTAGACAACAGGATGCCAGAGTAAAAAGCTGGGTTTTCCCAACCTCTGTAAGACTTAGACTCAGCAGTTTGTTTTTATCTACATCCCGCCTACTTGCTTGACTCCGAAGTAAATAAAACAACACTTTAAAGATGACAGAGTGTAGCTTACCGGAAGCCTTCAGGCCTTCAGCCTTCTGAAGGCCTGATCTTATGCCTCATATTGATTTTATATTTTTGGAGCTGGACCATTCATCAGGAGCACTGTTGGAATATACTGTATATACAGTTATTCTTTGCACCACATTATGGGAGTGCAGCACGCACCCTCAGCACAGACGGCGCAACAGAACGTCACGCAGTGACAGTGAAGCTTAACCGTTCCTCTGCAGCAGCTGCCCCTTTCATTCATCGATCTGATCAGCTCTGACCGTATTGGTAGATCAATCGTTAACCCCACGACTCAATGTACTCATTACAAGCTCCATCTATACTGTTTATAATTTTAGTTTATATTTATCTGAATTTAGAGGGGGGACACAGAATGTTAAAAAAGGGACACACACAAGATAAAAATAAAGCAGCAAGTTTTTGAAAGAGTGTACTTGCTTTATTGTGCTATTATATTATTAAATCAATGGTATAAAATGGTCTTATAATTATAATAATGTTTGTCACAATCATTTCTGTGACAATATATCATCCAACAAAAGTTGATTTCTTACAGGCCTGATTGTGATATACTTACATCAGGTTTATGGTCATAGAAACCAAAGATGACATTTTTCTTCTCTCTTCCAGGTCCACCATAAGACAGAGTTTGGCTCCAACCTGACGGGCCACGGCTTCCCCGACCCCGGACACCTCGACAACGTCCTGGAAGAGCTCCGGGCTCAGGGCATCACAGAGGATGATGGACTGATGGAAAAGTGAAAGGACAAGCGACCGGAGCAGCCGAGCAGGAAGAGACATCCATGCGAGAGCAGTGAAGAGTGGAGGGCAGGACGAGGAGTGGAGGAAGAGAAAATAACACAAGCAGGAGGACGAAAAGAGGAGGTCTGGACTGAGACACACACTCTCTGCCAGCACTTAAAATGGTTGCAGGGGGACATTTTGGGTTGTAGAAAACATTGATATTGTGTTGCAATGGAAACCACTTTTCAAGATGTTGACTGAGTCACTGCTGGTTTCTCCCGTCAGTGCAGGTCTGTCCAAACTTCACAGATTCGTAAGCAAGCACACAACAGAAGCAGGAGGGAGTTTGAGGAAGCTACAGCACAGAGAGGAGGAGGAGGAGGAGGAGGAGGAGGCAGAAAGAAACCAGCAGAAAGAATGATAGCACTCATGGTTTTAGCTACTAAACAGCTAGGTACTAAAAGTGAGAATGAATAGGTACTTATATTTAGGACAAAAACAAGTTCACTTTACTGAGAGAGAGAATAACCGGGGAAAGAAGGTAACATGTTCGAGCAGTTCAACGACAACTGGGAGAGAAAGGACAAAGAGAGAGAAGTTGTAGCAGTGGGGGAGGGGACAGGAGGAGGGAACGCAGGAATAATGTAGCAGAAAGAGACAAAGATGGTGTACGAATGCAGCGTAGGATAGGAGTAGAGTAAAATTAACTTGTATGGTACTTAACAGGTACTTTGACTATCACTAAAAACACAAAAACTAAGAGTGATGAAGGGAGAGAGACTGAGACTGTGTGCTGGCTTTGTTCAAACCACCTGCTTGTCTGTGCTCAAAGTGCTGTTGCGCCCTCTCGTGGCGGTACCGATGAACTACACCTCAGCCTGCGAGCTACTGGAACACATCCAAATGTTACTCTGAGTTATCCACCTGTGGTACTACATTTAACGCCATTCCATTCATTACCTCCGACTTGTGACTCGATGGGTTCACGCGACCTCGGCTCTGCGTGTTTATGATTGTGTGTGAAATGACAAAAGACCAAATGAAGGCCTGCTCACCCGGGCCTATTTGGAGTCTTACTATTGAGCCACTGTGGTACAAGTTAATCTTAGATACACAGGTACCAGTATTTACTTAAATATGTTTATTTGTGTCCCCTCTGTTGGTTCACATGGTGTGAGTGGATGTAAAGGCTGTATCCTGTACACAGCGCGGCACCAGGGAGAGAAGGCGAGGATGTGAGGGGAAACATGATGAAGATGTTTGCAGGTTTCTAGATGAAAAGCTGAGGATTTACTTCAAAGCCTAAGTGTTTCATTTGAGTTGAATGAGCTTTGCTGACAGCGCTGCAAGAGAAATGAAGCAGGAGCCTGGTGCCGAGCTTACGTCCAGAAAGCCTCTCAGACTGGGCAGACGGCCGGAGGGTTTAGGGGGATGGAGAGGACAGACTCTAAGTAGACCTGAAGCAGAAGTCAAGGCCGGGTCAAACATATTAAAAAATATATAAAAGCAATGTTCAAATAAATTGGTCAATCTTTAAACTCCCAAACTGACAGTGAAACATCACAATAAAACAGACATCTATTAAAGGTCCCATATTTTTTAAAATATAAATCCCCCTCTGGTGTGTCATCAGAGATTAAAAAAAAAGTAAGACTATTTCTTAATTGTTACGTGAGAAGTTAAATTGAAAGTTCCTGAAAGCGACAAAACATAATACAGTCATTTTTTTAAAGCCTCTGGGAAAACTTTCTTCATATGTAATTTAGGGTCTTATGGGCATAACAAAAAGCATAAGAAATGATCAGACATTAACCACAGTTTCGGGCTTCCTTTAAAAACTACAGGGTTTGGTCAGAGTAATTCAAGAGGTTTTATTGGGGTGGGAAAACTTACACCTGTATTGCCAAAGTAAGTGTGAAAGAAAAACAAAAACAGTGCGTATATTAAGTAAAGATCTACCACACAGTGAATCACTTCAGCATGTAAATAATTCGGCCAGTCTGTGATGTCATTTCTTTCTGTGACGGTGTTACAATTTCTCTGAGAATTTGAAATAATGCTATCAATATTCTGGTAACTTTTTTAGCAGATTTTTTAGGGAAAAAAAATATTTTGCCCCAGACAAGCAATGTGTTTGAAAAAAAGCTAAAATCTAAAAGATACATAATATGGGACCTTTAATCTATGATTTACGGCTTTTCTTTCTCTCTTTATGGAGATCACTAGCATCATTCTTATCTTGACAACTCCCTGAATCTCTGCCTCTCCTGACTGATTACACACTGCCCGGTCTTTGAGTTGGGTCTGAAAATCATAATGTTACGAAATGTGTGTGTGAGTGTGTGAGAGAGAGAGAGAAAAAAAGAGAATCTGTGTACTGTGTATACTACCAACATGCTCCCAGTTTCGGGTATTATTTCGGTACTCCACGGGACTCCCATCATCCTTTAACTGTAGTGATGACTGATGATGGCACTCCCTTCCTTTTTTATTATGTTATTTTAATATGAAATGTAGTTACACCTTTGCTTTTTTATAGCATTTCTTGACACTATTCTAGAGTAAACTGCCTTTTTTCATTTTGTATGTTTATGTTGTATTAATTATGCCCCTTTTCATTTGTTACAGTTGGTTTACAAAGACGATGTTGTTAAATATTGTCTTTTTTTTCATTGTATACAAAAGTTAAGCTGATTTGCATCATCTTTTCTTTGGAAAAGGATTTTGATGGTAGACTTTTATCTGAGTGTGAAATGTAATGAATTTAAGCAGCAAACCCATGTACACTTGCTCTTCTGTGAGGTAAAAAAATATTTTTATTTTCTACATATCATCTGTCCTGCTTCTGTTCTGCACTGAGCCTTTATCTGTCCACCGGACCTCTCAACATGTGTGACCCTGGAAGGTTTCGTAGCAGATATGATGATGGACATTGGTGTTTGTCTTATGTCCAACTGTCTTAAAGCAGCAGAATAGTTCGAGCGCAGGCATGATGAAAATGATCCTTTTAAACATTGTAAAATGTAATAAAATCACAGTTTTCTCTGGTGTTGGTGCAGTTTTCTTGCTCCGTTGGCCCAAACACTGCACAATGACATGGGAAAACCCTGATTTTCTATGATCCATAAATCACTTTGTTAATTTTAACTCGTCTTTTTGACATTAAAAAAAAATCCTTTTAAAAGCAATGAACAAGAAATTTAAATATTTCTCTTGACTTGATAACGGTATGATTTGAATCTGATTTGACCTTGAAGTGTGTTTATCTTGAACCCCATGTGTCTTTAGAAGAGCATAATGTTTGATTTGAAGGCTTCGGTCCACAGTGTGCAGTGTGTGAAGCCAACGTGAGCTACGACTCGTAACTCACCGTGTCAGTTTTGTCCCTGTCTTAAAAATGTGGATTTCTTTCCCATCACCAGTTCTCATCCCTGCTGAGGGCCAAACCTGCTCCAGAAGTGTGTGGATCAGGGCCTTCTGTGACGTTGTCCTCTTGTTTGTGAGGGGTGGGGCGGGGTGCTGGTATGGAGAGAGAGCATCAACAGCAAAGTGTACATATTGCAAAATAATTGCTGAAGTATGGATGATTAATACAAGAAAAAAAATAAAGAATGAATGAAACTTACTTGTTTTCTGTTTTCTAGTAGCTGTCTGTTGTGTCCTTTGACAAAGCTTTATAAAGGGAAACCTGAGAATATTCATTTTTATATTTGAAAACATATTTCTGATCTACACTTCCATTTTACGAAAAAAGAAAAATTAAAACAGTCAAAACAAATGAGCATCCCTCTTTGAAGGTACCTGTCTCTGTACTATCATTGAATCACTTATCATAGCCTTTTTTCTCCATTACAAAGTCAATCATTAGAGACCTTTTCTATTTTTCTCCATCATTTTATGACCAATCGGCACTGAGCTTTTCCGACAGAACGGCCAATGACAGGAGAAGATGATTCTCGCTGCTCACATCTATTCTGCACATTTAGATACCTGTGTGAATGTGTGTTTAACTACCTGTATGGTACCTTTATTGCACAGTTATGCCCTACACACAGAAGCCAAAGCCACAAGTATTTTTAATTTAGTGTGTAGTTGGTACTTAATGTGCCTATTCAAATTGTTTGTGTATTTTAATATTACAGGAAATGTCAAATTATTTTGTGTAGGATTTTGTAGTTTGTGTGGAGAGTTTTGAGTAAAAAATAGCCTGTAGTTTCAGACAGTTCAGGAAAAAAGTAACATACAAACGCAGAAATACATAAATATATATATATGTAGTTGTAAATAAATTTAAGATAATTATATATATCGTATTTAATTATTACCTTTCATATATTTATTTATTCTTTAATAATCTTTTTATTTCTCATCTATTTAGTACTTCAGTTGCATTGTGTTTACTACACTACTTAGTTACACAAAGAAATAATTAAATAAATGTAGTTATATATATATATTTAAATTAAATATTTATCTCCCGTTTAATGATCAACTTTCATTTATTTATTTATGCATTTATTAACGTATTTGGTATTTCACGTATGCATTTTTTATGTTTATTGTGTTGTTTGTTTTATTATCATTTCGGCATTTATTTAAACAATTATTCATGCATGTCTTTAATTGCTAACTTATTTCTTCCTGTACTAATTGATTACATTATTTATTTATTTATTTTTACTGTCATCGAATCACAGCTCGTCATTTGTAACCCTAACCCTAACCCTAACCCCCAGCGCTTCCAGTTGGATTCGTAGTTGGTGAAGTTTGCAGGGACCTTAAACGCTGAGAAAATGAGGTAAAAAAAACTACAATTTTATCAAGTCGTACTAGTCATAGAATCCTTTTGGTGCTTGTACTAGTTCAGTGTTTCTCAGTAGAAGCGTTACATCTCTTCACTTGCTTTTAAAGTTCTGCTGTATTTTTTTTTACCTGAGTCTGTGGACATTAGTTACACTTCACTGTATTCTGTCACAATATAATGTAATGTAATCGCTGAAGTGTGGAAGATTATTATAAAAAAGTGTAACGAATGAATGTACCCTACTTACATTTTATCATCAGTGAGCAAAGATGTCCGTTCCATTTTATTGCTCAGACAACCACGGTCTTCATGCACGCCCCTTCGATAGCTCAGTTGGTAGAGCGGAGGACTGTAGGTGTAATACGCAGTGATCCTTAGGTCGCTGGTTCGAATCCGGCTCGAAGGAGGTTCCTTTTCTCGTTTAGTCTGAAGTTGACCTATGTAGTGTATAGAAGTGCAGAGACATTTCACAATTATCGAAGTACTGAAACAAAAGCCAATCGCTTCAAACCCTACACAGCTTCTAGGAGGTATGATATGTCCTAATAATTATAATAATAATAATAACAAAATTGTTTGATTAGAGTCCAAATATACTGCATGTTTACATCAGTCACTGCTACAGTTTGTAACTGTACTCTCGCTGTGGTTATTACAGATTATATAATATTGTGTCTGTTTTTACTGTAATTGCTGCCAACCCACTAAGGCCCGATGCCATTTAGAAAACGCTAGAAAATGCACTTACACTCAACCACTTGAAACCTTTATAAAGATGTGTTGTCTTTTGGAATGCCTGGTATTACATATGCTGAAATGTTTAAAGAAAACTACAAAAACGATGTTCCCTGACCGGGAATCGAACCCGGGCCGCGGCGGTGAGAGCGCCGAATCCTAACCACTAGACCACCAGGGACAGTCATAGCTTTGTAATAGACGTCCTATCATAAACGTTATAATGCCAAAGCGCGATACGTTGAAGAAATACTGTATATGACAGAGCTGTTTGTCCTCCAAAATGGCAAGAAAACGTCATACTATAGTATGTCATCCGAAATGGTAGAAAAACTTTATATTATAGTATGTCATCCAAATGGCATAAATACATTATACTTCGGTATATTGTCCAAAATGGCATTAGACAGGATTAAACTGTCATTGTGCCTCATATAATGTTTATTGCACATTTTAACAAAACATACTCGATATTTTTAAAGCACAAAGTCATATCATCCAGTTGATCCCAAAGCTGGGCACTGACAAAGGCTCAAGGTGTGGTGGGACATACAAAGACAGCCAGAAATAAAGAGAAAAACTGAAGTAGCACCTCGAGGGCATCACTGTCAGATTTATTGAGACTACTGTTAACAACTTATGACACAACTTTCACACCTGTGGAATTATACCTGTGGTGTCTCTCAAAAGTAAGACCAGAAAACCCTGAAAGCTACATCCCAGTGTCTTTTGTTTGGACTGCAGGGCTGAAAGAGAACTCTAACAATGAGATTGGTCTCATTTGTTTACGGTGTTTACCAATGGCTCGAAATTTATACATTTATGAAAACACAATTATTTCCGGGATCATTTTGCCATCCACAATGACAAGATTTTGGCTTGGGCTGGCACCATGAACACTTCATCCCCACAGTATAAAAACATGGATGTCGGATTAAAATATGTATTTGTTCTTTGTGTTTAATCCATTGTAGAAATGTTGTATCACTTGTATTACTAAGTACAGAATGATTATATTTTATTAAAATAAACTTTTCTGTTTGCAGCGGAAAGGGTTAACTGGCGATGGAACAACACCTGGGTATTTTTGGGAACAAGTTTAAGGGAAGACCAGACAATATTTGAGCTAATTTAACAGGAGTTAATTGGAAAAATGACTCCCAACAATTTCCCAAAGCATATCAAAGTCTGCCGGATCTTTTAGTGTGCTTTCTCTCCCATCCAGGCCGCCTTTAGTCTCACTTCATTTCTGTAAAGCATGAGAATCAACCTGCAGACACTTGGAAAAAAAGACACGGTGAACATCATGTCTGATGTTGTATAAGTCAGCTAATTGTTGCGGTGTACTGCAGAGCTGACGCTCAACTCCAACTGCACTACAAACGGCATTTCAGGTAGAAAAATATTACTTTAATGCGTTAAAATGTCTACAAATGACTAATGTAATGTAAAATATTATTCTGTTGAGTTGTGTTTTTACACTGTTCTAAAAGTTAACAACGATGTTCAGAACCATAGAAATTTGTAGTTTTAGTCAAGGACACAATCCGTGTCACTGTTGTCCGTCAGTGGCGTCATGTGTCAGGGTTGTGGTTGTATGCAAGAAGCTGTTAATTGACTTCTTCTCTAGTTTAAGGCCAAATGTTTATGATACCCTACTTAGATCTTGGTTGTTAACTATATATTTGAACCAGATGAAGGATTTCAGCCATCAGGGGCCAGTTAGGCCAAGTCTGACCTGATTGTCAAGCCGGTTGCACCATCCAGGCTAAAGCCTTTTTCCCAGTAAGACTGGGCGTAGCTAAGACTTGGCATATGTTTGGTTTGTGCAACAGATGTAAAGTCTGTTCTAAAGACTGCCCTCAACAAAGACCGGCTTAGCAGTGAGGGCCAGGCTTAGTAAAGACCAGTTGGTGCAACCAGCTCCTGACATCTTGGTCTTCAGTTATCAAAGAAACTGGCTGAGCAAACAGCATCAACAGCTGAAAGTGCATTATTCAGTATTTTTAGAGGTTCTAATCATTTGTTTGTTTGTTGTGGAGAGGAAGAGACCACTGTGGATAATTCAGCTCCTAGTAAAAACCTTGTGAATGTCTGGATCTGAAATGATCAGAGAAAAGGGGTGAGCCCCTCCGTAATAACCAGACAGCATTGGAAAAACATCGATTTTTAAAGTGATACTGCTTTGTTTGGTGTATAAAACGGTTGTGTTCACCTGGTTTGTTTGTTTTGGAGAGGAGGAGACCTCCACAGACAGTTCAGCTACCCCTAAAAATCTCCTGAAGGTAGAAGGAAGGGAGAAGGTAGATTTATCAGACATTTTTTAAACAAATTTTAAAATCACTATCAGAGAGAACCGGCGAGCAAACATTAGCAGGCGCTAGGCTAAAAGCCTCTCCACAACAAGACAAACAGTTTTGCAGAAATACTGATTTTCAACTTGAAACGGCTTTTTTTGGCATATATAACGATTTTAATGACCGGGTCTGTTTGTTTTAGAGAGGAGGAGACTTCTGTGGATAACTCGACTCTGAAATAAACCTCCTGAACAACAAAAAATGAAGGAATCCTAGCTGCTCCTTTTGTTGTTGTTTTGCCTGGAACAATATATTTAAAATTATAAAACAACATAAGCTACTTCAGTAACCGAGCAGCAGGAATGTCACGCACGTATGATTTGTAGCTGACGAAAATCACTGGTTTGGTCTAACTCAGAGCTAACAGTGGCACAGAGTCTCATCATGTATCACAGATACAAAATGTGGAAAGTATAAAAGGCATTGTTCCACACTTTGTATTGTTGCTGCATCACAATTTAAGAATGAGTAAATGGCAATGTTGCTGTGTTTGTGTGTGTGTGTGTGTGTGTGTGTGTGTGTGTGTGTGTGAATAAAATGCTACTATCACTAACAGTCCTGTCCCCCTCTGTCCACTCTGTGTTCAGCCCAGTCCCAGTCCCCCCCTGGCCTGCAGTCCACAGCCTGTGGCAGACTGTTGGTGCGTCCTGAGGTTGCAGATCCAAGCGAACCTCTTTCCACACTGCTCACAGCTGAAGGGTTTCTCCCCGGTGTGAACTCTCTGGTGCTTCTTCAGGTTGCCAGCCTCTGAGAAGCGTTTCCCGCAGGTGTCGCAGCGGAAGGGTTTCTCCCCCGTGTGGACTCTTTCATGGGACTCCAGGTTGGACAGGCCGGAGAAAGCCTTGCCGCAGGTTCGGCATATGTAGCTCTTCCGGCGACGCTCGCAGGGCACGATGCTCACGGCCTGGCTGTCAGTGTGGCGAGCCTGGAGGCTGGCTCGATGCTGCGCAGCGAGGGCGATGCTGCACAGCACTGCTGTGGATCCTCTGACAGATGGAGCCACTGTGGAGCTCAGAGTCCTGCTGGTTGAGCTGATACCACAGAGAGTTGTGTTATCAGTGTGAGTGTTGGTGACAGCGGCCGTGGAGGACAGTGCGGTGGTCTTTGCAGAGGGGATGCTGTGCTGCTGCGGCTGATTCTGTTCACTTCTTAGCATCACTGGTTTCCTGCTCCATGGAGGCTGAGAGAACGGAGCCTGCATCCTCAGAGGTATGGACCCAGACGGCTCCGCTGTCAGGGCTGGGAGCAGAAAACACAAGCACTTAAATTCATGACCTCACTCTCTGAGAAAGACTGAAACATGACACGGGGCTTCTCTGTCCACATACCCCATGAGACAGTATCTTCTGCTGTACTGTATATAAAGATCAAAGACACGTCTCCACCAGTGTTGGGGGGTAACTACACTGTAAAATCTGACAAGTTGATTTTGCTTAAAAAAATCTAGGAAAACAACTGCCTTGAAAATGTAAGCATAACTACTAATACTCATTATTAAACCTGGAACACACTGCCTGCTTGAGCAGTGCAGGACAAACCCCTCGCCGACCTGCAGCGAGTTCAACGCTCACAGCGTTCACACTGGCAGCGTTGTTGCCGCGATGCTTCTGCACAGCTGCCTGCTGCTATGAGTTTTGTATTTCTACATTTTTAGATACATATTTCGCTCATTTATGAAGCTGTGCAGCTCCTGCATTTTCAACAGCACTGTCCTGCAAATATTTCACAATAAAATGCCTTGTGTCTGATGGGATTCTGTCAACAGACTTTTATTCTGAAACGGAAGCAGGAAAGTTTGAGTAAAACAGATATATTTGTATTTCCTCATTTCTATGACAGATAAACATTGAAACTGTAAGAAAAGGTGGTATAGAGTCAAAACAATTATCAAAAACACATCACATTTCTGCTGACGACCGCATGGCAACATTTCCTATCCTAAATCTTCCAAAGTATAACCCAGAATAACAGCAACACCAGAGAAACAAAATAACTGAATGAATTAAAAAAATATACTCTAAACTGTAATCCTCTTTCACATTATAATCACTCTTGAATTATTTCCCACTATAATCATTTTACATTAGAATTTGTAATCATTTAACATTATAAAGCTTTTTTAAAAACTCAACAGAGCAACACAATCTCATCTCAGCACCAAGTCAATTCCATAATTTGACTCCCAAAACTGAAATACATCTATATTTCACATTTGTTCTCACCCTTTTAAATTATAATTTTCTTCTCCTACTTTAGTTCAAGTTTGAATACAGACCAGAAGGCTTTTGTTACAGCTCAAAAAAGCATTTCCATCGTTTTTAAATACACAGTGTCAATATCTGTAAAATCAGAAGTTATGATTTATCCTAGGAGCTCTTTTTTGATGTTTAATAGTAGGTTCTAGGTTTATTATCTATGCATTTCCCCCAATTTCAGTCAGTAAGACATAGTGAGATCCTTTTTCATGCTTTTTGTTGTTGTAACAGTTATATATGTGTGTCATTTCTGCACAACCAAAACAAGAACCACAAAAACAGCCAGTTTATTAAGTAAAGGAGGGGATCTCTTACCTTGTGACGCAGACGGCTGGATCTGAACCGAGGAGAAACTCTGTCCTCCGCTCCTCCTCCCTGCTGACGACACGGAGCCTTGTGGTGCCTGAAGCACAGGTTGAGCTTTAGTTTCACTCTCTACAATAATAACTCCATCCTGGTCACCTTCTGCTGAGTCATCAGTGGTGAAAGGACACGGGGGGCCACCGTGGGCCGATACAGACTCGTTATCAGGGGCCCAGCGGTTGAAGAATGTCTCCAGTTCGAACAGAGAGTATTCAGAGCTGAGAGGGTTGTTACTGGGTCTCTGCTGCGGTTGTGTTTTGGGGTTGGCTGGTGTGTTGGTGTCCGGTACCCTCAGCTGGACGGCCACGAAGCTGCTGGGGTCTAGAGATATCACAGGCGTCGACTGAGGTGCTGCAGACTGTGGAGGAGAGGGAGCAGGGGGGGTGAGAGGGACACAGCAGCATTAAGATCAGGTTAATAACTTAAATCTCATCAGGGTACATTCATGGATTCAAACAAACAGCTGGACATTTTGAGAAATATTATTTTTTCATGCTTTCTTGCAGAGAATTAGATGAGAAAACAACTCATGAAGTACAGAGCTGCAGGTGAAGTAAACACCAGAACTGCTATAATGCAAGCAGAAACTGCAGAAACTACTAAAAATACGCTGTTGCAAGTTCCTCCTCTAACTGGCTTAGTGACGCTTCTCCACAAATTGATGTAAAGTCGACAGAAAGACGCAGAGATGACCAGACACGTCCACACTGAACATCAGAAGAACCCTTTGAAGTTTTGGGCAACATCACTTTTCTTGTGCTTCTTTCAGACATCTATTTTAACCTTTGAACCCTGAGCAGATTGAGATTGCTTTCAAAACATGGGGAAAAAGGCAATGAACAATTTAGGGAGAATTGTTCCACAAATTGCAAGAAATTAGTAGATTTAGAACTGTTTTTAAAAAAAAAAGCTAGGCAAAATGTCTAGAGAAAAATGTCGAGGGAAAAGAAAAAAGCTAGGGAAAAATTATTTATTATCATCATAATCACATAATTAAAATGGTTACTGGATTATTATTATTTTAAAGCACTTTTTCAAGCAGTTTTTTAAAAAAAAAAATGTATCCATTTATTTACTTTTAAATCTTTTCAGGTAAATGTTGTAGTTCTTTCATTTAAAAACGAATTTCTTAATTTCTTGTTAATTTTCTGGGTCATTTCTTCTTTCGTTGCTAATTGCCCTCTTCCTATATTCTTGAAAAAAAAAATCAAGTCCATTTTCTCAGGTTTCAAAGGGTTAATGGCCAAGTGTGTGTACACATAATATCAAAATCTAACTATAAAGTAAAAAATCTGTCTTTATGTCCTCCATATATCTTGGGAACCTTGAGGTGAGTGCGTATATGAAAAGTATACATATGTTTTTAAAAATAATAATTTTGGCGTCATTTTGAAATTTGCTTTTTATTGCTTCTTTTTTTGCTTAACACTTAAAAATTCATGTAAAATATTGTGAAAAATTGCAATAACATACTTTTATGAGGAATCAACTGTTCATAATTACGTTAATTAAGTTTATAACACTTTAAATGTTGAAAAATTTGGACCAATACATTTTTACTAGTTATCAACGTAAAAACCTGTTCATAATTACAGTAACAGTATATAACACTTTAAATTTAAATGATCCTCTCAAATGATGCGAAAAACGTAACTTTTTATGAGGAATCAATTTAAAAATGTGTGCTCATAAATATGGTACTGAAATGCTTAATTAGGCATTCAGACTCTGAATTAGAACAACGTACTGGGTGAGTTATAGACTTTATGAGCATATTGTGTCACAATTTTGCATGCTTTATAGTAAAAACACAAATTCGCATGTTGAGTTTTTATAAAGTTTTAATGATTTACATTGTAGACATCGAGGCAAGATCTTACAAAATTGTGACACAATTCAAAAAGCTAGTGTTACATTTACAGTATGTGTTAATGCTACAGTGGCTTCTACTTTACATTAATAGTCACATATTAAAATGACACAAGAGAATTATTCTTGTAGATTAAAGTAACAAAAAAAAGTGTATCGGAGGTCCTGTGTTATTAAGACAGACTGATGCATTTCGGCTGGAAGAACATGATTAAAATACAAACAAATTCACACGTTTTTTCTGACTGAACATCTCTCCAAACAGTGTTTAAATCTCGCCACTTTGTCCTGCCAGACATGTCTCATTTTCACAGTGACTGAGTGGTTGTTGTTTGGCTTGTTTAGCACATTTGTATCTATGACAACCATTAAATAGTTAAAATATAGCTGTAGCTCTGTAGGCTTTGAATTACCTTAAATTCTAAAGTTTTGAAATGCACCCTTTTTTTGGATGTCTTCTTCAGAGAAATCCAGGCCTTTATCTGCAACAGGCGTTTTTTTCTTAATTTTTAAAAAGTACATTATCATATATTTCAAATAGAACAACATGATCATGTTATTCTAACCACCGTGCTACTCTTTTTTTTTTTTTTTAAACAAAAACTGTTTGATTCAGAATATTTCCATCCTGAAATATAGAGATATTTATGTTATTTTTCACCATAAAAACATGGTTTGATTTTTGATGTCTTGGGTAAGAAGATAAATTTCCTGTATGATATTCTGGCTCCAGGACCGTAACTTAGATATGGTCATTATTGTGCAGTTGTCTGCAAATTTAAATAGTGTTTTAATTTTGAAATCTGAGGCTTATTTACAACTCTTAAAAGGTTTTTGAAACATAATAACAGAGCATCAGGGTTTCCTGTACGTTCATTTATTAGTGGCAGTCCGCCAACTAAAAACATGAGCTGCCACAAATAGATTTTCTATTTTTGGAGCTGTACTGCTCATTAGGACGCTGCCTATTGGAGTGTTTGGTTATTAATTGCACCTCTCGGAGCACAGAGCGCATTCTTGGCACAGATGGAGCAGCAGAACGCCAGGTGCAGTAAAAGTGAAACTCAAACGCTTCATGTTTGCATTCACTCTCTGCAGCAGCTGCTCTTTTCATTCATCGATTCTATCTGATCAGCTCTGACTGGATCAACAGATCAACTATCCGCCCTGCGATTCAAACTCCTCAATGTGCTGCTGAGGAAAACAAGAAGCCATGACAGGCTATGCAAGTCTGCTGACCACCCCTTTTCTTGTTATACTAACCACGCTCTGAGTTGACACAGATACTGTTTGATTCACTCATTATTTCTGGTTAAAAAAAAAAAAAAAAAAAAAGGCTGTCCTTTAAATTACAACATTTTGACCAACGCCTGAAGTAAGAGGATCAATTTCCTGTATCATATTTTGGCTCCAGGACAGTAAGTTGATGTCATTTTCTTGCTGTTGTCTGAAAATTTTAATAGTGATTTGATTTCAAAATATAAGGACTGTTATTTACGAATCTTTATGGGATATTGAAACATAATAACGGAGCATGTGAAAAAGTGAGGCAGCAGGAGAGCTTCTGGTGTCCCTCAAACCACTGGTGCTCATGGAAGGGAATTCTTCATAAAAAAGAGGAACTTATAACCAAAAAAACAGTGGTAGAAAAGATCCAGGTCAAGAGACTCAAGATGGTTTGAAATTCTTATGGCCAGAAACATTGAAACTATAGCAACGTGTACCGACTTGTATGTTTTCATGCCCCTACAGGCCATAAAATGATGTTGTATGCTTTCAGCAGTGCACTCCTGTGGTGTCTGCAACTATAATCACTCCCTTTGTCTCACTTGTCACTACACCCTGAAGACGGTGCAAGCTGGTATGCATTGGGGTATTTTTAATGTTTCTAGCTCTATGAATTAAAAACCTTTTATGATTTTCAAACCTTCCTGAATGCCTGGACCTGGATCTTTTATACCACTGTTTTTTGGTTATAAGTTTTTATAATAACGGAGTATGTTTAGGTTGTTTTCCAACATATCTCTGACTGCCTACATCTGTGGGTGGTGTCTCTTTTGGTGTTTTTTCAGGTTGCTGGGGTCAGAGAACCTCTCGGGGCAGAGCGAGCACTGGTACGGTCTCTCCCCAGTGTGGATGTTCCTGTGGATCTTCAGGTTCCAGAACTGGGAGAACTTTTTGCCGCAGATGTTGCAGCCGTATGGCCGCTCTCCAGTGTGAGTCCTCAGGTGGGATTCTAAATTTGCCGGGGAGCTGAACCCTTTCCCGCAGAACCTACAGATGCAAACCCTCTTCCTGGTGATTTTCTGCTGCATATCAACACTGCTGTAACCGCCCTGGCCTCGACTCTGACCTGGCTCCTGGAACTGCTGGGGCCCCTGGATCTGACCTAAAACCTGATTGGGGCTGGACTCCTCTGACAGATCGATCACAGGAGTCTGCTGCTGAAAGGTCACAGAGGCGTGGAAGCCTCGAGGGCTTTCAACAGCCAACCGCCTCCCTGCTGAGCTCTCTGCAGCCAATCCTCTCGCAGAGCTGCCCGGCTCTGCTCCAATCAGTGTGGTGGGCAGATACGAGAGAGGGGCGCAGTGTGAGGACGGCCCCGGGAGGTCGTCGTCATGACAATAACTATCCCCCCCATTAGTCCACAGTGAAGAACGGCCATAGCTGACCTCTGAGAAGCCCCGCCCAGACTCCTGCAGCTCAGACAGGTGATTGGTGGAAGTTTGCGTGATTTCATCAAATGGTAGAACTGCTCTGTAGTCATCTGTGCTCGACTCCACCAACCCTGGACACAAAGACAAACAGTGGTTTTCTCTGTCAGACTCGGGGAATGATTAAATGTAGTATTTTCACAGGCCTGGGAGGGACAACAAATTATACAGGATGTTTAAAACATTGGCTGAGAAATATAACATTTCTTGATCTTGGTTTTCAATCTACTGCCAAGAAATGAAAAAAAGGCACTGGGTACATTTTCATCAGGCTAAGTAGGTTTCATGGTATGACGCTATAACAGGGTATTTAGAAATACAGGCGCTCCTCTTTCGATTAAACTCATTGTATGTAGTGCACAGCACGCACCACCAGAGCTCAGTCTCCGGTCTCTACTGGTGGAACAAGCAGCTGAGCTTAAAGACACAGCGACGCCCAGTGGTGGAGGGAGAAGTTACAGGACTGTAAACAGCCAGCAGGCAGAGAGAGACTGTGGGGAATCACGGGATGTTTTTTTTTTTAACATCTAACTTGGTGAATTAAGGATTTACTTTGACCAAAGCTGAGCTGGTGATTGTTGGTAGAGTGGACTTACTAGTTTGAATATAGTGTGTTTTATTAAGGAAATTAAGCCTCTGTGACCAAGAAAAAGTTGAATTTAAAATGTGTACAGTTGTATTTCTCTGTTAAATAAGGAAAAGAGGTGTGAGAATATTACTTTTCTTAACATTTTGTAGGTTTCTATTGTGTATGTGTTAGTCTAAAGGCTGAAAGAAAGAAGCACACTTGCCATCAGGCACCCTTACACCATCATAAACTGTACACCTCGGCAAAATTTCAGGTAAGTATGAAATATCACATGCTGCCCAAGCCTAATTTCAATCCTTAAAAGTAATCATCTAAAACACTGTCATTTGAATAAATGTCTGTTTAGTAACTATTTGTCCACATATTAGTTAAAATAAAGGTGATTGAGCCTCTGGCCCACTGATGAAAGTATTGCATTATTTATATATTTTCAGTTTTATGAACTGGGTGTCGGGGCAACGTTTGTGAAAAAAGGCTGAAATAATGCAAACCAAAAATTTCCTACTTCTGCAGCTTCACATTAAATTGTTAATTTTTTTAATTTAATTTTTTTTTTGACAGCGGATCAGTTTGAAATTTTGCAGGGAGTGATGGAACCGTCAGAAGCAGCCACAGTAAACTGTTCACCCCTCTAACTTTCACTGTGCCCTCCTGTCTTCAGAATCAGGCCGTGTGCAGCATGGAATCAAATCACAGTCGCTCACAGAAGGATGGAAACATTCCAGATACTACCTGACTTCTTAAAAAAGCTATAGTTTATTTATCTGCCCCAGAGCTCTGTAACCTCTTGTGTTAAACCACACTACTTGCACTGGTGGCTACAGCATTTAGCATAGCAGCATCAGCATTGCTGTAACCGCCAGTAACTACAGGCGTCGCCAAATCAACCAAACTGAGAACAACTTTTTCTCCCAAGATATTATTTTCTCTTTTTTATCCTCTTTTCATCTTTTTGTCTTGAGTGCCGTGTTTGATTTCTCTTTGAGAAATACATGAACAAAAGTGATTTACTGGTAACCTATGACTGTTGCTGTGAACATGTTGCAGTTCCAGTTGGCTTTGCAACTGTACAGGAAGTAGACATTTATTTTTAAAATCAATAGATATGATTGCCAAAGCTGGATAAGAAACATCAATACCATGTACTACATATATAAACCAATCAGCCAAAACATGGAAACCACTGACAGGTGAAGTGAATAACACTAATCATCTCGTCACAATGTTCTGCTGAGAAACCTTTGTCACGCTGCAGGGACTCAAACACTGTAGCAGACAAAGCACACTCCCTTGTGGCAGCAGCACTTCCTGATGGCAAAGGCCTCCCAATCAGGACGATGTACCTTTCCACACTGCAAAAACATCTCGCGAATGGCCCAGAAGAACATGACAGAGAACTCAAGGCATCGACATAGCCTCATAATTCCAGAGATCCCAGTCTGATTAAGCATTCGTGGGACGTTCTGATACCCCAGAGCCAAGTCTGATCCCCGGTGGGGTCTCTTTGGATCGAACTTGAATTCGCCTGTCTAGTTATGGACACAGGACCCTGGTTAACAGCACAACGTGCTCAGATCGGATTGTGGTCTCGAGAAGTCGGAGGTCAGGTAGACCTTGAGCTCTTTGTCAAGCTCCTCAGGCATTCATGAACAGTTTTTAGTGGTGTGGTATGACGCATCGTCCTGCTGGGGGACCACTGCCATTAGTGATGTACTTAATCTGCATCAGTGGGCTTGTAGCATTTTAAGTGGCATTCACATAAATTTTAAATTAATTTTTTAATTAATTTAATTAATAATTTTTAATAAATTAAATAAGTTTCTTAGCAGAATATTGCAGTGTAACAGGATGCTCCATGTTATTTTCCATATTGACCTGAATATCAGACAGGGTTTTTCCCCTCTTATTATGTCTGAAAAGGTGAGGTCTTCCTATTGTGGGGGTCAAGACTTTTAGACGTCAATATACATCCAAACCAGCAGGTGGCGCCTAATACCAGTAACCTAAATATGTCTCTCATGACCAGAGCTGTCAATCAAAACTGACAACAGTGTCTGGGGGCCGACAGATGGAGAAACACAGCGACCGTCCTAAAGAGAGTGGCTCAAAATGATGACGAGCCAAAAAAGACTGTCTGAAAAATGCCAACAGTCAATGAAAAGGTTGCTGCGGCCCGCAAACCGGCCTGTGAGATTGACAGGAGAGTGTGTGAATATGTGATAGAAAAACAAAATGAAAGCACTCTACAGTTTGTTTTATTATGGTATATAAACAGACCTACCATAAGTCATTCATTTATAATAGTGATAATGGTATAGTTTTTATTTAACTTTTAAAGGTTAGTGTCCACTCACCTTCCTGTATGCTGAGGCCTGTCTGGCTCTGAGTCCCCGTCACCGCCTCCACCTCCTCCACCTTCACCAGCACCACATCCGGCTCCTCCTCCTTCTGCGCACACAGTAAAGAGAGGAAATATCTGATGTTACTGCACGGCAGACACACAACATATCACATGATACAGAATGCAATACACAATGTGAGTGGCACTGAAAGCAAGCAGCTACTTTAGTTTGCCACTTGTGAAATAACAGCAACAATTCTGCTGATACCAAACCCATTAAGAGTCATTTAAACTCCTTTATGACTGTCAAAATGAACCGGCCTCTGCTGTAACTCCCCCTCACAGAATTAAGCCAAAGTCTGGTCTTCAGATGGTCACAGATCCACTTTTGGTCACACACATTATATACAACATAATGAGCCGAGAAGAAGGGAAATGGTAATATTACTCTATTATAATATTCAATCGCTGATCTGAACCCGCCTGATACTGAGGGCACAGAGGGGTAATATCTTACTGTCATGTCTGACATATTTGTCGTTTAACTTTGCTTCTTGTGTTGTCTCATAATAACTTTAGTAATGTGGATTAAGCGGATAAAAGGTGTCAGAACAAAAAGTGACAATCAGTAACCTTTAAACAAACTTCTTCAACACTTTGACACCCACTTACCAACAATTTCTAAATGATATATTAACTATTTTAAAATACACACTGTTCTTGCACATGTTCATATTACTGTCATATATAAATACTGCATGCTTTATATAGACATATAAACATTGAACACGACCACTCTCTTCCTTTATATCCACTGAAAATGTATTCATTTGCACTAATTGTATTGTTTTTGACTTACAAAAACACCTGACTTATATGTACATAGACATTAAATGTTATTGGTCATTGCTGCCTTTGATATATATATATATACTTAGATTCTCTCCTATGTGTGTACAAAAGTTCTATTTTACCCTCCTTTGTTCCCTGGATTTTAGCTTTGTCTTTTTTTCCTCACCTCTGTCTTTATGTAAATATTTCTTGAACCGTGTTTGACAGCTACTTCAAATCAGTTTTAGTTTGAAAATCTACTCCAGTCTGCTCTGCTGAATTACCGATCAGTCTTTTTTTCATGGCAGCAGTGCAAATCCGATTCCATCCATTCAAAGTCATGAGAACATCATTGTTTGACAGCAATTAATTTTACACCACTGCAAACCAGTCACGTCGCAGCTACGGTTTATATTCGTGTCTGTCCTGACTCACGTGTGGCCGTTACAGTTGACAGTGTCTCAAATGTTGCTGTAAATAAGCTACATATTCCAAAAAGTGGATGCTTGACACACATCTTTAACCTGACAGCAAAAAATATGTCTACAATCAGCACAGTTTTAAGGTGGACACCCAAAATTAGTGCCACCAATTCAGTATCTGTCTGCCCTTCTGTTCCTGAGACATGATGTTGAATAATTGCCAGAAAACAGAACGATGTCACATTCAAATTGACCTTAACCTTTTAGGATATAAATTCATTATCTTATACTGTATTTAAAACAGAATTGCTGAAGAGAATATCGGCACACTTGAATGTGCGACAGGTACGTCGGAGGAGGGAGCAATCTATGAACAAAGAGAGGAACTCCTGCACACTGTCCCGCTTACTACGATCACCTCAAACTGCTTTGCATCAGCCCAAAACCTTTTTTCACCATAAATCACAGCCTTAAATGTCCACATACGTCTGTGAATCAATGAATATCAAATACATCATTCAACATCCACGCAGTCAACAAAACAAAAGTTAACTCCTCCAGGCTAAACAGAAAATACAATTAAGTTAAAGAAATGTTCTCTAGAATTTTTTTAAACTCATTTTTGACATACAGTAGTTGCCCACTACAGAATGCACTAACTGAGGTGAACAAGCCACTAATCAAACATAAAATAGAGTAAAATGGCATCATTTAATCGTCTTGTTCTATAGAATAGAACAGATACATCTGAAGGAGTGGTGGAAGATTTATCTCCTGTCCACCAAAAAACAGATAACATAACAAGATAACACAATAAGATAACACAATAAAAAGCAGACAAGCAGTTGTCAGACGTGTGAACATCTGTCATAATTAATGTACTAATTCTTATGTTAAGGCCAAAACCATGTTTTTTGAGGTCACAGTGACCTGAGTCTAATCAGTTCATCCTTAATTCCACTTGGACAATGTGCCAAATTCAAAAAAATCCCTTCAGGGCTTTCTTGAGACATTGCATTCACACAAATGGTACGAATTTCTGTATGGACGGATGGACAACCCAAAAACATGACTCCGGCTACAGCTTTCACCAGTGCCAGTCACCAGTCACCAAGTTGTTGTGAAATAAGACTTTTCCGTGTTGTAACGAGAAAATTTTATTCAATAAATGAAATGTTACATAGAAAATGGGAAATATTTAATCTATAAAACACATAAAATGTCCTCCATTATGAAAGACAGTTCCCTCAAACATTTACTGATAGTGCATGGATACTGATCTGAGACCCATTCTGGCCAAAACACTTATTTATTCCAAACATATAACCAATGAAAACAACACAATGTGTGACACACAGGTCAGCAGACCATCTGCATTTTAAGTCCACTCAAAGGTGGTTTAAGATTTCACCTGAGGGTGTGTTCAAACAAGAACATAAGCTATCTGATTCATAGCAGGAGAAAGACTAAGTGCTGGAAATACAGATTTTACTGAAGGTCAGAGAGGGGAGCTGCAGAGGGGTCTGTGGCCTCTCCAATGGAAATTCTTTTATGTAGTTCGGCTGCCAAATACACTATTTCAAGCAATTTGAAATGCAAAATATGTCAGGGTTATGGACCACATTAAAGCCTACAGTTACTGCTGCTCAACATAAGTTATTGAGCCCTAAAACGCATTTATTCATGCTCAACAAGTAAGTAAAATCATGCATGTGTATGTAGTCATCAGGTTATTCCTCTGTGCATATTATTGTTACGTCTCTTAAAAAATCAACATCACAAATCCTTCAGCCTACTGAGCCCATCCAACAAAAGTCATATACATAATATAAATAATCAACAAAACTATACACATACTGCGATATCTCTGCTTAACCGTGTATTTGATGTCAAATACAACGTATACACACTTCACAACAATTCTCTCTCTCAGTTTCAACATTTCTCTGTGTTTTTTTAATGTCCTGCATCCCCCGTCCAGGGGTCAGTTTACAGAAAGTGACATTGACAAGCACGTTGACTTTATGAAAAGTTAAATGTTTCAATAAAAGGACTCTGATGTAGCTGAACAGCCAGCTAGACAAACACATTATCCCTATTGTTTTCTGCTTCCGCTGCCAAAATCTGACTTGTCCATACAAAAGGGACTGAAAGTGAAACTTATCTATGCTTTCACTTTCAGTCCCAGTTAGAAAGGGCTGATGACAAGGTCATGCAAGGTGTTTGGGAATTACTGAGCATATGACTGGATAAATGAGACTAAGATTACACTGCAGCTGAGTTCATAAACAGATGTTTTAAATTAGTTTTGCTGTAATTAAACATGGTCCACAATAACTTCAATTCATCTACAATATTTTACGTTTTTGGATTCTTTGCTCACTGGGGGCACGCATGAAAACAATTTTATTAATTAACTCAACTTGAGACGAGTGGGTAATTGATATACAAATGGTCATTTTGGGGGGTCTTTTTGTCAGTCCATCATGCTCCACTCCACGATTTCTCCAAACGACAAGGGAAAGGAGAGTGACCCGCATAAAGTCAGAGTGAACTGGAGCAAAAGGATACGATAGAGGCTAACAAGTGGAATCAGTCCCAACAAGATGTTGCAACACTGCAGTCTCAAAAATTACTGCAAATTCAGCCAATCCCCGTAAATTCTGTGCAACCTTACAATTTTGTCCAATTGCCAATTGTGCAGTCCCACACACAATGACAGGGATAACTGTTCACCTCACATGGCTAATGTTACCCAGAGGTTATTAACAGGTTTAACGACAGAGTTTAGCCGGCTCAATGTCTGATGTCAAACATTGCTGCAGGTCCTCTGCAGCAGAGCAGAGCAAGCAGCAAAGTATAAGGAATACGGATGATATCACGTTGTGCTGTGTTTGCTGTTGCTAACCGGGCAGGGAGAGCAGCACATAGAGACAGTTTGTCAGCGCTGCGTGGAATCGAGCTGATCGTCTGCGATTACCTGTTGCTGCCCCCAAACCCCCAACCAACCCACACATAGATTCTAATCGGTTGAGAAAGACTGAATGCTCATAACAATACGCTCAGAATCTAACAAGCAAGCTTCACAACTATTTCTGCAATTCTTACTTGCCCTGTCATTTTCATTGCAAGAATTACCTTTAAGCATTGCAACATGATTCACAGTTTTTTTTTTTAGAAAAGCTGCCGTGAAATCATAAATTTCAGGTCACAACAATTGCAAAAACAGCCTGTGAAATCCTGGAGGAACTGTGTAATAACCACAACTGCGTAATAATAGTGGCCCTGGGGCCCACTTCACTGCTAATAATGGACTTGATTATATTTATTTAAGCAGGAGCTGAGGTAACTTAAAAATGTGCATATTTTGTGTTGCATCAGCCCATTGTTAAGCAGTCCATCAGAAAACTCCCAACACATTGGTGTTCTGAGTCTGCACAAGATCTGCTGATACTAAAAGCCTTATCTTAAGATGCACTTCAGCAGAAAAGCTGATAAATGTTTCTGTAGTATCATCTTTAGGTGGATGATACTACACATACAAATGGTATATGCTGGTAAAAATATGTAATAATTCAGTTAGACCTTGACTTGATAAAGATGTTATGTAGAGACACTTTAAAGTAGACTGATAAATTCATTATAACTGAGTTCAAATGGTCCAAAAGCTGCTTTGCTTCAGCATTATGGTTGAGAGACTAGTAGTATGTTATTCCTTTTTCTCTTTTTGAAAACAAAGACACATCTGAAACATGTTTTTTTTGCTGACTTCTGTGTGAAACATTTAGAATTTTTTTTTTTAATTCTTTAAAAGGTCCTGTGCTCAAATTATTGTCTTTCTGTTGAGCAGTGTTTTTATTACAGCCAGCAAGGAAACTCTGCTGGATCATTCCATCCGATGGACTTTCTGTAAAGTTCAGCTCTGTTCCCAGGTCTCCTCTTCAGTAGAAATTTCCGGGTGGCTCTTTTGCTGGTGTGTTTTCAGGTTTCTTATCCAGGCGAACCCCCTGCCACACATCCCGCAGCTGTATGGTTTCTCTCCTGTGTGGACTCTCTGGTGTTTCCGCAGGTTTCCGGCCTCTGAGAACATCTTCCCACATGTGGAGCAGCTGAAGGGCTTCTCTCCCGTGTGGACGCGTTGGTGGATCTCCACCTTCTTGGGACGGTTGAAAGCTTTGCCGCAGTAGCTGCAGACAAACAGTCTTTCCTTGGTGCCGGTTCGCTGGCGTACTTTGCTGCTGTCGCTAAAAGGCTGGGACGGGGGGAAACTGGAGTCGTAACGAATCCAGCCGTTAATGCTGGAAGAGACTGATGGGAAATCAGCCGCTGCCATTGAGTATGAACAAGACGGCGTCCCTTCTTCCACTTCAGCCGCAGAGGCCTCGTCAAAAAACTCCTCGACCAACGCATTAGCGCTTTTATTGCTGTTGCACAACATGTCAAACTGCGAGTCACTGCTGCCGTCATCAACATACTGCTGCGGGTTTACTGTTTCCTGCGGGGAGTCTGTGACCTCAACTGAGGCACTGAGTTCACATTTAAGGAGAGGAGAGGAGTCACTGACCTCCACTCCTCTGCTGCTGCTGCTGCCCGTGCGCCTCTGGCTGCTCTGGATCTGGGACCGGGACTGAATGGTGGTGGACTGGGTGTCTTGTTGTTCAAGGCTGGGTCTCTGTCCTGCAGATCCACGAGGGACACACTCCACCACTCCTTTAGACAGACAATAAGGGGCAAAGAATGGAGAAAAAAACTGAACAGTTTAGTCTCCTGATACAGACAAAATTCTATATCACACAATATTTATGCCTCAGATGGTAGTAGGTCTGCAACTGACAAGATCTGACTGTTTTCCATGCTATGCACACTCAGTGGGTCAGTACTGGAAAAGTATGATTTTTTAATCCTCAGACTAGGGCTGGGCGATATGGCTTTAAAATAATATTGTGATATTTTAAGGCTATATCGCTATATGTGATATCTATCTTAATATTTTTAAATGTCCTTTAATCCAATGTTAACTACTAAAATACAGTATTTGAATAACAATACAACAATACAATTATTGAATGAACTGCAGTTACACTAAAGTAAGATAAAGTAGCTACTGTAATATAATAAAGTTGAATACACTGCTGTTATAAAAACATTTAATAAAATATAGTTATAAGGAAGTTAAATTAGGTGTTTTTATATTGAAAATTTCAAAAGTATTGTGGTAAATATATAAATGAAGGCGGGACTTATGATGTTCTTATTTTGAAGGACCTGGCTGGTCTCAGGCAGGAAGTGTTGATGCTTTTGCTGCAGACCTGAAGCTTCTGGTCAACAGTTAGCTGTTAGCGGTAGCAGACAATTAACAGATACTGCGGCATCTCTAACAGTGAGCATTCAATATTATTTGAAAGTTATAGTGGTGCTTCATGGTTGCAAAATGTGACTAAATAGTTACCATCTGGAGCTCTGCAAAAGCCCTGCTGTGTGTGTGTGTGTGTGTGTGTGCGTGTGTGTGTGTGAGAGGCAGTGGTGACAATTTATACTCCATATTCACAATATAGTGACTTTATATATCGCACGTGGAACAAGATGCCATACCGTGAGTATTTTTGATATATCGCCCACCCCCACCTTAAAGCTTAAACACAGTCTAGCTTAAAAATACAAGCATCACTACTTTGTCCGTTCTCACCATCATCTCCTATAAGCGGCATGTCTTCTTCCGTCTCTTCAACTCTGGACATGTCTGCCTCCACCTTCTCTTGCTTCACCAGTACCGCCTCCGGCTCCACCAGCTCCACGTCTGGAGACTTCACAACAAGGCACTTTTGTCAGTGAGTCAGCAAAGACCAGTTCCATATTCATGCAGCTACAGTACATGCACTCACCCAGAACAGCTGCCCGGTACAAACACAACCCTCCTGTTTACAGACAACTTCCACAATAAGTTTCTATGTAGCCAACATGTCCCATCCCTGTGTGTTGTTCCCTGCGCTCTAAATTTTCAACACAAATCACAGCCACCCTGAATCCTCCTGTGAAGTGCTTACCTTACTCTGGATGCTGACAGAATGGATCTGCTCGCCGCTTGCTTCACCTGCAGCCGCTCTGTCAGACCACAGAGCTACATCCATCCGTCGCTCAAACACACCACCTGCACAAAAACAAGAAAAACGTCGGGTTAGAAACCTCCCAGATGATGTTCAACAAGCCCGGACTCTGACCACTTTTGAGTCAAAGCTAAAAACGTTCCTTTTTTACACTGCCTACTCCACCCGGTAATGACTACAAACTCATTGTAAAACTGTTGTTTCTATCATTTTAAATAATCATTTTATATTTGCACCTCTTGTCTGCACTTTAACTATGATTTTTTTTATTATTTAGTAATTGATTTTACCTTTTATACCTTATCTCTTCTCTCTTTTATTGTAAATTTGTATCTTTTATTATGTTTTTATATTTTATTGCTCTGTAAAGCATTTTTAATTGCCTTGCTGTATGAATTGTGTTACACAAATAAAGCTGCCTTGCCTTGACTGAGGAATAATTTTGGAAATACCTCAAATAGAAAAGCTGAACTTCTTGTTGAGGATTCAAAAGAATAAATTCTGTCAAGTCTGGAATAAATGGATTGAATTTATAACCAAGTTATTAGCAGACTTTGTATGACCCTACTACTTTTTAAACTTTCTTTTTTTCCAATAAGATGTGTAGCAATTCACACTTCCTCATTTCCAGAGTATATAGTTCAGTTTAATTACAGAGCTTGGGATGGACAGATATACACACGTATGTAAATGCTTAAGTGTACATATGTGTATGTGCAAGTAAGTGAGCATATGTGCTCATGTTCATATATGCTGTCTATTTTAACAAAAACAATAAGGATATAAAACACAAGTTGGGGAAAGAAAAGAAATGTGCATTGTACTATATCTGTATTACACAGGCATAATAATTGTAATGATTGGGGAAGAAAAAGATTCTGTATTTGCAAATAAAAATAAAAAAAGAAACACAGACAGTGTACATTTCAATAATCAATACTGAAGTTGAAGCAGAGATGGGAAAACAGAATCATATTGTGCAAATTTGTATATATGTTGATAGTTGTTAAATGTTTTCAATATCTATAATCTCCTTTCCTGTTTTTTTATTTTGTTTTTATATTCTCCTTTTTTTTAGATTTTATATCATATGTTTACTGTTGCACCGAGTTGCTGTAACAAGTATCTTATCTTATCTCATTTTATCTTAACTTAACTCATCTCATCTCATCTCAGTTGTTGTTAATAAGTATCAAATTAAAGCCATGCATGTTGTTGTCCAAAAACCAGGAGTGAAAGCTGCCAAAATGAGACCAAAAACACAAGGCATATCAGTTTAAATGCATAAAGTGCAAAGAATATGCAGAATACAAAACAGTAACAACATACAGTGTATTAGATTAAATACAACTCCACACACTGTGGCAGCAACAATCAGCATTTTTAAACCAAGTGTTGCATTTACCTTTATATCAACCTGGACTCATCAGATCATTGAGCACTGATCTCTGAATCATCCAACATCAGAGCCAGAAGCATATAATGCAACACACAGTCACGGCTCAGACTAATCCAGCCACAGCCTGACACTGCCAAAAAACTACAAGACTCTCGTCAGAATACACTACAGAGCCAAGACGTGCAAACACCTGACCACGGACTGAGATATACTGCAGTGACAGCATCAACACACAGAGTTTCTAATTCTACACACACAGACTTTATCTACAGCTGTTGTTGTTAATGTGTTTCCAGTATTGAAACAATAAGGGAGTTCAAACAACCCTAGAAATGTTAAAGGAAAAGTTCATCGACAAAATGGCCATTTGTACATCAATACGTCATGCTGTGTATCGTTTTTTTTTCCTTTAATTGTATTGTTGTACTCAATTTTATTAGTTACATTTTAATGAGTCCTTACATGCAAATCTATTTCACTGTCTGTTCATTTATTTTTGAGTTTTTGTGATGTAAAGAGGTGTTTTTGTACTGTCAGTTTGTAACTGTGATGTATTTTTTTTTTAAATTCCTTTGCAGAAAAGGGCTAACATATTTTTCATATACTATATATTACATACATAGATATATTGTTCCTGGCCTCACTCTTATTTATTTCCCATATGGGTTGAGATTATGTGATTCTAATGAAAGATGTCCACTCATTTAAGTCCTATCTTCTCTCCTCTATGAAGGAGAGAGGAAGACTTCTTTAGTATTATGCAAAAGATGGCTGTTTGATGAAGGAAAACATTTCCTTTTTTTTAACCATGGTAAAAAACAATTTCCATTGCTTTAGTACGTCTGTGTCTTGCTAGGTTTGGGTTCAGACTTATATTGTCTAGACATAGGGCTGGGTGATATGGAAAAAAATCTTATCACGATAAATGTTTTCATGTCAGTAAATATCGATATATATCACGATATACATCAAATTGCTATTTCTGTCAAGCTTAAAGGTTCCCTTTTACTCCTAAGTGAGATATGAAGATATCATAAGATTAAATTTGGTTTTAAATTTTGGTCTGTCGCTGTGCATGCAAGCATGTCGGTAAATGATTTGTTATGGTAAAAGGACGCTTTCTGAGGGGCTACCTTCCTCTGACCGGAGCTGTAGCTGGCCGCGGCATGTTGTGTTGCTGGCCTGATGAAAGACGGGTGCCAGGTGGCTAGCCAGCGTGTCCGCACTCGGGAGCTGCAATGAGTGGTTGCTGTCCGACTGGACAAAATGGTGTTGAGTAAAGTCGCTGCATCAGCGAGATTATTTGTATGTTGTTGGGAGGACATCCGTGCGGTTTCCCCACATTTACACTTCCTGGTTTAACTCCACACATTTTTTTCATTTCACCAGTGTGTGTGCGTGTGTGTGCGTGTGTGTGAGGTTTTCAGTTGTGTGCTTGTATCAAAACACAGCTGGAATGCGTTCTACTGACACTCTATCAACATTTTATCGCCTACGTCTCATATTTCAAATGAGGAAAAGTTATTTTGGGATTGATATCGTTATTGTTTTACTGCCCAACCCTATCTAGACATACAAAATTAAAAAAAAAAAAAACAGAATGCTGTGTGACAGACTCAAGTCAGGCTCAGTTACTAATCTCTCAGTTTCTGGTCAGGTTCACACAGCAATATGCAGCCTAAGCTGTGCTCATTTTTTCTCTGGATCATCCAAAGGTTTGGCCAGACAACAGTGTTGCTGTAGAAAACTACATTTCACCAAAAAGTACATCTGGTGATGCAAAAAAGCCGTGATATCATCTGTAAAGTCCGAACTTCCACTTTTTAATTTCAATAGTTCCTGTTGTTCCTAACTAAGCCAAACCTGAAAGATCAGCTGTTTGATCCCTCACAGAAAAACCCCATGAATTTCACATGTGCACAAACCCATGTGGTCACATGTTAAATATGTGGAACACATATACTTTGCACATGAGTTTATGTGCTTTTGGAACACTTTCATGGTGTCTTTGTGTAAAGCCATGCCAATTCCCATGTGACCACGTCTCTCCTACATGTGATTACGTGTATCCACATGTGACCACATGAGTCACCACGTGAATACATGTTGAAAAGTGAAATGTTCTGTAAGGGATTAGTGTAGGTTTTAATGACAGTTGGCTTCTTCTTGACATGCTCTTATACAGCAGGGACCCATAATCTCAGTGTCACATAGACCTGATTAATGTTTAAATAAATTATAAGTTAAGGTTTTACATACTTCTGGATATGTTACAGTCCATTTTGCAATAATCGTTCCTGGGGCTTTTCATTATCGATTCATCTGCAGATTATTTGCACGTTTAAAATTAATTTAGTCTGTAAAATGTCAAAATATTGTGAAAAATGTTCGGAACAACATCCCTGAGCCCCAAGCAACGTCTTCAATTGCTTTCGTTGTCAAACTAAAACTAAAACTCAAAGATTTTTGATTACTTTCACAAATAACACAGAAAAGCAGCAAATTCTTACATTTAAGAAGCTTGAACTAGCACAAGTTTGACATTTTTGCTTTAAAAACAACTGAAACGATTAATCAATCTTACAACAGTTGGCAATTTTCTTTTGATCGACCAACAGATTAATGATTTAATTGTTGCAACTCTAATCCGCCTAAACCTTTTTCAGGTGGGTTTAGCTAAGACTTGCTTTATTGTTTTCTAATGTTACTAGTTAACAAAGAAAAATTAGAAATTGTTAAATAATAGAGGCATACCGATCTAACAAAGATTAATATTTTGTCCTGACACACGGACCAAGATAACGTCCTCTAATTTGCAACACACCAATTTATTACAAGCTGTAACTTGCAAATTTTCTTCAGCACAATGAAAAGAATGAGTACAAAGATCTACCTTTCAAATAGGTTTATCTTTGGCAAAGTGATGTCAAAGCTGTCATATGTAACGGTCGGGCAGTGGCATGTCATGCATTATGAAAATATTCTTAACCCACAACACTGTTGATCCTGATGTTAACTGGAGTTAAAGATGTATCTAACTGCTGGAAAGATGGCATTTTAATAAAACTGGGCTGTCGATGCTGTAAAAAGACACAAATACTTTTGAAATCGGTGCTACATGATCATAGAACACAAAGAAAAGGGACACTTTTACCCAAGAGGTGGAAAACCTACAACTACCATAATGCACTGCAACACACCAGACCAATAAACACTCCTGTTAGTGGGTGACATAATGCAAATTCGTACACGTGAAACAATGACGACCTGCCAACAAGAAAAGATCTCGTATTAAATTCAAATGTTGAGCTCAAACGTGTTTCTGAAAACATTTTAGGTGAGAAATATGGAGCTCAGTAACAGAATCTTGGTTTGTATTTGATCAGTGCTGCTTAGTTTTACGGTTTGATAGTTTATGCAGCTTCTGTTTTCACTGTGCAGGACGCAGAATGGCATCCACTTCCTGTTCACAATCTCCAGTTACTACAGCTACACACTCCACTAAAATGTGCTTCTAAGAACATTCTGGTTAGAAATAGGCAGTGCAGTAACAAAATCTTCATTTATATTCAATCAGCGTGCCTAATTTTACAGTTTGATCGGATTTCGGTCAGAGTTTAGTCACATTAACACTGCCTGTTCATGGTGGGAGTATCACGCCGTTATGCTGCCTTGCTGTTCCATATATATCGTCTGACTGCAGAAAGCGGGACAGAGTGGTGTTGCCTCTGGGCTGGGAATGGAGGTCATAACAGCGTCGTAACGAGCTCTGGATAAAATGTAAAGCTGGAAATACGCGATCAAGGGTGGCACAAGTGTGATGTTTTGATGAAGTGTTTATGCGTGCGTCCCACTTCAGGAGATTTAAAAAGCAGCTGTTAGCATAACGGCTAATACAAAGAAGAAGAACAGTAGCAGTAACAACAAGATTAGTTGCTATATAACAGAGACGGTAAATGATTGTGACTGACTTGTTATGCCTTTGTTACTGTTTAGAAAGTGCTGCCAACACATATGTTTTATGTCACGCTAGAAGCGGATGCTCGTGTATAAAATGTCACACCTGTAATGCCTCCTTTGATCGCGGGATGTTGCGATGCAGTGTATATTCACACGTTGGAGCGGAATGATGCCGCCGCCAGTTGGTTCTGTATAAAAGTGTAGGGGCGGTAGAAAGGGGGACTTTGTTGTGCCATCTTTGTGTAAAAGTGGCTTTTGAGAGGGAAGGAGAGAGGGGCGGGTGTGTCTCTTGATCTGCTTCTGTACTCTTTGTGTCTGTGCTGGCAGCATGTGTGGTGGGCAATACAAAAGTGCACAAGTAAGACCTGTATTTCGAGGAACAGCTCAGGAGAGCTGGTGAAACTCTGCCAAATGACATGTTTTGCGTCAGCTTGCATCATCCGGCAGAGTTTCACCGTGGGGGGAGGAGGGATATCTAGACTGGTTTGACGGAGGACTGTTTACCACAATTCACTTACACATACTATCCACATATATGTATATATATATATCCTCAAATATGCATTGAGACTATTCTTAGACTTGACAGTGTCCAGTGAGATGTACACGAGCCACATTTTCTTATTTGTTTTTTTTTTGTTTTTGTTTTTTTTTTGTCTCTCTTCTCTTCTTTTTGCCTGATTTGGAGTAGTTTTTGTTGTAAATTGTTTTTAAAACTTTATGTTAGTTTTTTGGCCATGTTTTATTAAGTTTCTGATTGCATTTTCCACATAGTTTTGAATGAAATCAGACCAATTTGTTTAGGTTTCAAAAGGTTATGGTATGTTTTTGGATAATTTATAATGGTTTAGCTGGTCATACCAGCTTTTGATTGTCATTCTAGCTGGTTTATCCACTTAAGTTCCTGTAAAACTGAAACCAAATAAATGTCCTTCAGTATGGAGAAATAGTGTCATGGGGGAGAAGTGTGAAAAGCAAAGTGTATAACTCAGTTAAGTCTACTTTCATGGGATATGTGTAGATAAATGTGTGCAACCTAAAGGCTGGTCACACCTGATGGCCTACAGACTCAGAGTGATTGTAACAAACAACCCCCCTTCTGTGTAAGGACCATCGAAGACCATCTTTGGCCAGCTTAAGCCAACTAAACCCAGCAATCAGCATAAACTGGTTTGTAGATGGGGTTTTTTTTTCAGTGGGCTGTACCAAATAGGGATCAACCAACATTGGTTTTTCAGGGCCGATACCAGTGCTGATTATTAGTACTTCATGGGACCAATAACCGATATTTGGAACCAATATGCATTTAGAATGAACATAGTATTTTGGTGGAAATTTTGGAAAATTTGGAATGTAACAAACTCCAACACAAAACTCTGATTATAAATGCAGTTAGCAAATGTTTAATCTAAACTGTACCTTTCAACATCATATACAGCAAAATCCCTGAAACGTATCTATTAATAACTTTCAGTGAAAATTTAAATAAAAATGAATAAATAAAAATAGCTCTGTGAGGTTTTACATCAGAGTTCCTCCATGCTGACACTTTCTTTGCATGTAATGCAGACTGCCTTCCTTGCTGTTGATTGAGTGTAATACGCACAATTTTTCATTAAATAATTTTATCGTTTTAAAATAAAACTCCGATACAGATAACTGTCAAAATGCCAAATATCAGCCTCCATAATCGGACAGGCCGATAATCTGCCGACCCCTATTACCAGCAATTCGTGTATGTTTGTTCGATTTTTCTAAATAAATGTAAAGACCCTAACACACACACACACACACACACACACACGTTACAGCTTTAAAAATAAAACACAGAGAGAAACAGCCTTAAACAGAGTGTCTGAATGGCATTTTGCAGCATTATCTTTCTCTTTTCTCTTATCTCCGTCCTCTTACCGGTGGAGGGGGAGGACTCCCGGAGCCTGTCGCTGCTGTTGATCTGCACCTTGGCTCGGCTGCTGTTCATGGCGCTCTCCCGGAGCCTCCTCTCGGCGTTTCCCCGGGCCATCTTCAGCTCCAGCAGATGCAGCTTCCTCTTCAGGGCTTTGTTCTCTCTCTGGCACTGAGACATCTGGAGGCTCACCACCGCATAGTCGTCGTCCACCAGCTTACAGATCTCCGCCACAGCTGCATTAGCCAGGACCTCCATGATGGAGGCCAGCTGGGTCTGAAAGGCCAGACGGCTGGACATGGTGCCTTCAGTCGGTGGCGCGCTGGCTGCTCCGTCGTTTAGAAAACACCGTTTACCTCCTCTAACAGTCAGGAGATGCTGGAGGTTTGGTCAAACCATTACAGCTACACTGGAAGTTGTACGTGTTCAAATGGTGAGCGGGTAGAGGAAGGCTAAGCTAAAGTAGCTTCTCCTCTGTCTGCGACTCAGCTTCTACCGCAAACATACGGCGTCATTTCCGGTTATAGAAACGTCATTCGAGTAGGCGTTCTTCATGAGATAATAATAATAATAATAATAATAATAATAATAATAATAATAATAATAATAATAATAATAATAAAATACCAAAATAAATGTCTTCATGAGTTAAAACAATTCTTTATGATAATGACTTCAACACATCCAATATAATTCTCAAATTGTGGATTGTGTATTGAAAACTGGATTAAACATTGTATTCAGAACAAAGATAAGATGTGATACTTAATTCCAAATGCTGTCTTTAACCCTTTGAACCCCGAACAAATTGGTGCAATTTCTTTATAAAACATGAGGGTGAAAGGCAAGGAGCAACTTGGTAGAAATGTTCGACAAATTGCAGGAAATTAGTAGTTTAAAAAAATATTTTCTATGTAATGGATGGGGGGATTTAATTATTCATTAATTTGTTGGTTTGTTTTACTAAATGTACTTTTAATTACATGCATATCTTTGGGTCACTTCTTCTGATGTTGCTCATTGTCTTCCCTCTGTGTTTTTGAAAGAAATCGAGCCAATTTGCTCAGGTTTTAAAGGGTTATTTAGTAATTTTGTTAGAAGTTTTTGTGATTTTGGCTTTAAAGGGTTAAACGTTTTTTTGATGTTAACAATCTCCCTCTTCAATGATCAAACTTTCACAGACAGGCTCTCTTATGTTGGCTTCTTATTTACAAACTCAAATTTTCTCTCCACAAACATCTAATATGGAACAACAAAAATATTAAGTACAAAAATAAGTCAGTCTTTCTTGAAAGGTGGGTCCAAAAAACCATTCTGTTAATATCACAGGTGAGACGGTCAATTACATACATACACTGAATTCTTAAATACATTCGGTGCTCCAGTTCCTGCTCGAGAATATTCTGTAGTATTTGACGCTGTTCCTGCTTGTTTTCTAAGATTGTTACAAGGTAGCGATGTTTGTAATGAACAATTGATGTTTAACACAGATCTTGGATCTGGATGGTGTTGATGTAAAGGACAACAAATGTAACAGCACCTTTTTTAGACACAATATTTTGCCCTGCAACTTCTTGAAGCAAACACTACTTTCACTTTGAGAACATCAACTGAAACTTTATTTGGACCTGCTACAACAAATTTATTGTACACAATAAAGTCTGTGAAATGTCCTGTACCCGATAAACTACTTTCTTAAAAGATATAGAAATTAAATTACAGAATACTGTGTATTCTGTAATACTGGCACTGAAGCTATTCTATACCTATTCTGTGAATGCATTTATTTATTTACATTTTTGGGGACTGATGTTGAAAATGATTTGAAATGTTATGTGGGTCCAAGATTAGCTTGAAGAAGAGAGATCTAATCTTCTTTTATGAAGAAAACTGTTTAGATAGAAGTCATGCATCTATTTTTAATATTTTGATTTTATATGTCAAGTTTTCAGTGGACTAAGAGGCCTCCCAGCATTCACCATTTCAAACCTTATATGAAACTGTACTTTGAAACACCAAAAGGACTGACAAATCAGAAAGCCATAAGGACAATGAGCATTGGATATGGATATATATATATATCCATTTCCATACCGTTTTTTTCAACTGCTTAACGGTTATAAAAAGTCAGGTTATCTTTTTAAATTTAATTTCTGAAAAATAACAGATGAGAAGTTCCGGTCCTTTATATATGAGCTCACACCACAGAAATGATGCTAACAGCACAGCCAAGTTCATCGCAAACCTTTTTCATGTTTAATGATACCCATACAGTTTTAAACACTGGAACATATCATGAAAGAGTACTAAAAGGCAAAATATTTGTTAGCTGTGCAACCTGCAGCTAGTGCCAATTACATCCAAACACCTACACATACAAACACGACTCTCTGATATATATGATTTTACTTTACATCTTTTTACAGACCTTTGTTCTGCGATTTTCCTCTGAGAACAAAGAATGATTGACGTTGAAACAACTGTTACACCTCAAGATTCAACCTGTGACACATTAAGGAAGAGAAATTAAAACATTGCAGGCCTGCATCTACTGGGTTTTGTATTGAAAAAAATGAAACGTTCTGTTTTCACTGTCCAAATTCTGGAAACAAACCTAGAGGTCAATCTTCTGGACAACAACATATCATTTAAGAAATGAGGAGTAAATAAACACACTCACAAACAATCGGCGGGTTTCCATTAACCCTCAAATTGCACAAACTGAAAATGCGAATATAAAATGTGCCTAATGGAAACAAGTCAATTTCGAAAATACTCCCATTTATCACAAAAAAGTTTTCATGCTCGCATGAGCTGGTATTTTAGACTTTTTGAAAAAGCCATATTTTGCAAAACTGATGGAAATACTCTTTTGGCTTTTATAGGTCATGTGATTTTGTGGCTATGCGCCTGTTGGGAGGAACTGGCTCCCTCATGATGCAGCAGGAGCTACAAGAGCTGTTACTGCATCCAGAACTCTTCAAAAGTTGAGCGGATCATCAGGAAGTTTTGAATCCATAATTCCTCTGTGAAATCATGGACTATCACAGAAATCAATCATACATGCCCGCTCCCACGAATAAGGGGCATGCCTTTCCATTATCACTCACATAACACGCCACCATGGCCTTGGATTGGAAATAATGAGGGCTAGTGAGGTGGCTGCAATAGAAATAAAGCTGCTAATGTTTTGAACATCCATCACCATGCTTCTTGGAATGTTATCGCCAGAGGAGAAGTCGCATAACATCACTCAGTGGACACACAGTCATCTTGCAATTGTGTTTTCTAAAAATTTTGAAAATATTACTTAAGATTTGCGCATATCTGTAATGGAAACCCGCCTAACATGACAGAGCAGCCCAGTTGACTAAAAAAAAAAAATGTTAGCATTGTACGTTTCTGCAAACCACTTATACCTTACAATTATGCGTTTCAACATTTCTCTGCTTTTGTCCTCAGCAGGTGGAGGGATGGTGGATGGAGTGCTATCTAGGCAAGATGCCTGACATGCTGCAGACCACTGTTCGAGACCAACAAACAACAAAAGGGGTTGTAATTCAGTGATTTATTATTCTGTTTCAAGAAACTTTTTAGGCACCAAATATGGGTGTTTTGTAGCAACTTACTTGTTTTCCAGCTGCTTTTTAGGTACTAAAGGCAGTTTTATATCTAGAAATCACAGCTTCTCCTATCGGACTGTGCCCCCAAAACTGGGTGTTTTAAGCCAGAACATGATCATTTCCTAACCATAATTAATGCTAAATGGACTGTACTTGTATTGCGTTTTTCTAGTCTTACTGACCACTCAAAGCGCTTTCACACTCCATTGTCACATTCATCTATTCACACACACTTTTACAAACTGGCGGCTAAAGGTACTGTTCAAGGTGCCACCTGCTACTCAGTAATCATTCACACACACTCAAACTTCAATGACGCAGCATTGGGAGCAATTTGGGGTTCAGTATGTTGCCCAAGGATACTTCAATATGTTACTCAGCAGAGCCAGTGATCGAACATTTGACTGTCCGATTAGAGGACGACCCGCGCTACCTCTGAGCCACAGCCGCCTACCAAGTAGTGCTTGTGCCTAAACCTTTAAAACTTGGGCAAATTAGCTTATGTTATTTCAAAAACATGGGAAGAAGGCAATGAGGAGCTTAAGAAGAAAACAATTAAAAACACATTTTCTATAGAAATAGAAAATAACAAAAAGTACAAGGAAATTAACTGAAAATGAGCAATAACACAATAATAAAACAAAAAAACATGAACGAAAAAATACCAAATGGGAAAGGACCTGGAAAAAAATCTCAAAAATTACAATAACTTATGCTAATTATTAAAGCTAATTATAAATATACAATTATGATAATGATAAATATAAGTATCTGGACTTTTTTCCTCGCTTTTTAATTCAACTAATTGTCATTGGTTTAAAGTCGTCTAAATGCAGCACAAGAAAAGAGTTGTTGAACCAGGTTTTAAAGGGTTAACCACAGTGTTGTCGAAACAATGTTTCAAAGTACGGCTATAGTAGCATATAAATGCAATGTATTCATTTGTTGCAGAAATATACAAGACCAAAATTTGCTGTGGCGACTGGGCTGCACAGACATAACTAATGTGCAGGCCTGCACTACATGATTTATTCAACAAATGCCAACATTTAGCATCCAACACCAGGCTGCCTCGAGAAGGCCACTCATTAAGAATACCGTGGAAATATGAGTAACAAAGCAGACTATTTGTAATAAATACACCATGAAATACAAATGGGGTATCAGCACTGAGTCTCTGCCCATGGCTTTAAACAAAAAGTTACAAGAACATTTAAAGTGCTTTCAAGGAAGAGTATGACATTTTGTAGAATACACTTCTCATCTTACCCACAGTCAGAAAAGAAGGAGATATGGTCATTTTTGAGCACACAGTACAGAGACAGGTTCTGGTTTTGCCTAGCTTAGCACAGAGGCTTGAGACAGGTGGAAGTTGTTAGCTTGTTAGCAAGATTTTTCATAACTTCAAAAAACAGCTCCCAACAGCAAAATAAAGTGGCATGTTGTATCTTATTTGCTAGCAAGTCACCGATGCATTTCACTGTGAGGTTCATTGACAGTAAAGACACTGAGAGAGGATACACATGAGCGAAATTAACACCGGCCAATATTTGTCTCACATTCAGTGTGAGCATAGACTGCATAAATAATGGATGTAGCTACAATGACAATACCCACTGATTTGTGGACTGCCACTTTGAGGCCTCAAGTTCTGCATTTTAGCCATTGCTTTCTTGGCTGTTTTTTTTTTTTATCTAGAAGTGACCATATACAGTGGGGAAGTAATAAGTCCTAAAAGGCAGAAATTCGTTAGCCTTTAAGCACTTATGGTTCCCTCGTCTAAAAGTCTATGGGTTTTTTGAATGGGTTTTCAGTAAAATGCCTAAATAAGGTCTGTGGTTAACACAGGCTTAACATTTTTAGATGTTTTGTTCTGCAACATAAAATATGTCCGCTTAAACACGATTTTTGAACTTTTAAGGTTTTACTCTTCTTAAAAAGACGGTTGCTGACAAGTGGCTAAATTGGACTACTGTGTTTATTGGGGACGTTAGACGTCATCACACCGGACACATAAACTAATTAAATCCACCTGGCTGCTTTACAGCTTTATAGAGTTGCACTCGAACTTGTAGATTTATCTGTTTTTTTGATTGTGTTTTAACGTGTTTTTGCAGTATTTATAGTGGTGACGTTTAGGTCGTGCGACCATGTTGTAGTTCGTATATAGCCTAACAATAGCTTTTTGCTTTTAGCGATTTCATTTACACTTCAAAACACACAAAAGTGGTGTTCATCTGTGAAGATTATCATGCTAAACAAAACCTTTAAGTCTCATAAACTTATGTTTGTCAAAGAGCTTATTTTTGGCGATCCACATGAGAGATGCTACTTGGCTGGCAGTAAGTCAGGAGACAGGTGTTGAACATAAGAAAATAGAAAATGTACCATTAACATCAAATTTGATGGTATTTATTCACAAGCTAGCTAACATTAGCTACCAAGCTAGCTTTCTACCGGCACTGCCCACATTCAGCATGTATATCACCTCAGCAGACGACAGTGACTCACCTGCATTCGCTCATGTGTGACTGTGCCCTTAGAATGGCATAAATATATGAAAACAGAACTTGTTTTTTATGATTTGAAATATCTTGATCAAGGATGCAGGGAAGGCTATGATGTTGTTATCACATTCTTTATGTTTTATCACTGCATAGCTAACTACATAAAATACAACTTGCCACTAAGACAGCTTTGGGGTTATTGAAATGTGAGACTTTTGACCGAGCTAGGCTAACTATGCTGTCAGGTTCCCCTTGTTACCAGTTAAAAAACATAAATATTTCAATCAAAAACTCTACTGAGGACGTCTCAGCATGATTTTAAATGTTTTTTTGAAGTGGGACTGTATGAGGTACTTTCCATAAAACTTCTGATATAAGCCTAGTCTCAATTAGACGCCCAGTCTCTTTTACTAGCCCGGTGTGGCTACACATTTTGAAAAACAAAGGCCTGTCTCAATTAGAGCCCCGGTTACCATGCAGTTCATTTTTAAGTTTTTAAGTTTTTTGGATGTATAAAACCAGGTTTTTGGATACCCACAGGAGATAATGTTGGTTAGCTTCTGAAACTGTTGTAAATATGGACATGCTACACATATGGTTAGCTTAGTAAGATTCTCCACGAATTATTCAGTCCATTTTACTGAAACCATGAGCACCAAAGAAGAAGTGATACCGGCACAGGAAACGAGACGCAAAAATATAAGCCTGTTGAGTTCAGGGGTTTAAGCAAATAATGGCCCATTCTATTAACTGAAGTTTTAAGGTATCTATAGTCGGTATATACCCTTAAGCACTACATTTTCTCAGCCGCTTAACTTCTGTATTCCTACGCTTAAGTGCAGCTGTGCTACTCACTGTATTACGCCACATTTCGGCTTCTGGAGTGCTACTCCCGTCTGCTTCTTCAAACAGAGGGCCTGATAAAAGTCATTTACTGTATGTAATACACTGACTAAAGATAAGTAGCTCATACAGCCCCACTTCAAAAAATCCAAACTGTCCCTTTCATTTCTACACTTTGCAGTGTGAGAAATGTAATCTAGTGGTGGCAGCAGTCCAACAAAAACAAAAGAAGCAGAAGTGTGTGGAAATATGAGTCTGGCTTCAGACCTCACAGTGGGATAAGGCAAGAATAAATTTTTGTTAATAACACGTGCTTAACGTCTGATGACTTTTTATGTATTTTAAGTCAATTTTGAAAGTCGCCTCATTATATAAACACTATAGGGTTGTGAGGTGCTCAAAATGTTTCTGTTCACCCTGTTTCACAAAGTGGTCAGTGGACAGTGCAGGTACACTGTGATGATAGCTGTTTACCATCATCATAATCTAACATAATGCAGGATAAACTACGACCCTTTCCTCCTGGATCAGCCCCGCTGTGTAAACACATACAGACCATTTCATGACAGATTGATGGAATAAGTGTTCTCAACACTGTCTCAGGCACTCGAACAGTCCACTCTGTGATCCTCTCAGTTTGAAACAAGAAGTAAAAAGAGGTTGAGTGTGGTTTAGGAGGATTCTGCCTTTAAACAGAATTCACGTCACTGCTATGATCTAGGACAAATATCAACTATACGTGCCATGATGTCACAGGATACAGCCTGGCTGTTTTTGCTCGTGTTTACATAAGATGCTAGAATTCCCATGTAAAGGATTCAACTATTCATCCCTCAGAGCCCAATCTGTATGAGGATAAGCTCCTGATGCCATCCAGCTCCTCCAGCGCTCAGTCTACAGGCCACACTGGGACTGCTGTCGGTGTCTGCGAACGCTACACATTTGGCTGAAGGACTGTCCACAGCGAGAGCAGCTGTACGGCTTCTCCTGCGTGTGGACCGTGCGGTGCCTCTTCAGGTGGCTGGACGAGATGAAACTCTTCCCGCACAGTGAACAGCGATAACGCCTCTCCCCAGTGTGGATGAGGAGGTGGACCCGCAGGTTGTTGGGCTGGGCGAAGCCCTTTCCACAGTGGGGGCATGTGTAGGGCCTCTCTCCTGTGTGCACACGTTGGTGCAGCTCCAGAGAGGCTGCAGTGGGGAAGACACGCCCACAAACAGCGCACACCACGGGCTCTTTAGCAGCAGCAGCGCTGCTTCTGTAAGGCCGCCTCTGGCTGGTCGTGGTGGCAGGAGGAGCTGCGGGGGGAAGGGGTGGAGGAGGTGGTGGAGGCGGTGCAGCTGCGACTGCAGCAGCCGCGGCTGCAGCCGCAGCCATGTCAAAGGAGGCGGCGAAAGCAGCCATTTCATGAGCGCCACCTGTGAAAAGCATGGTCGGAGGGCTATCTAGACTGTCTCCTCCTCCCTGTGCGGGGAAGGAGGCAGAGGGGTGGCCAGTCTCTGTGTTCCCCAAGCCAAGCTGTGCTACTGCGTACGCTGCGCCGAGATGGCTGACCCTCTCCTGCATCCAGGCCAGGTCCAGACCCAGGCTGTTGAGGCGGTCAGGGCTGGGCTCATCTGAGGCTACAGGGGCTGAGAGCTGGGAGGGATGGAGTTCATCCTCTGCAACATTGTCTGTTTGGATCTCTGACTTCAGAGCACCATCTGTGAGGCCCTCACCAAGGTCCCTGCGAGCGGCCTCAGGGCCTGTGACCCCCCCATTGCTGACTGTCAAAGTGTTGCCCACAGGCATGGTGGCTTTACGTTTGGCTCGAGGCCTGCAGGTCAGGTCCATGGTGGCCTCAGTGGGGGAGGAGGAGGGCTGGGTGGTGGAGGAGGGGATGTTAGTGACACTGGTGTCAAGAACAATATCAGTGGGTGGAGGCTCCTCACTGGGCTCCACTGCTGAAGACGAACAGAGAGACACAGGGGAACAGAGACAGCTGAGTTAAAAAAGAAAACAGAAATATTATTACTGCACTGTTTTGCTCTAAACACCATCAGATTTTATGAAGCCGCACAGAGAGGGCTGCTGAGGATTGTCAGGAAGAGTATGAATTTAGGGGAATCAAAATCTATAAATAAATCAGTCTTGGGGACAAATCTAGGTCAGATCCCTCCCAGGATATTTCCTCCAGTGCACATCAGTTTCCCTACCACAGAAAATAACATCTTCATAGAAATATTTTCAAAAATCCTCTGGTCCCTGCTTATCATTTGTATTCTTCAAAGAAGTTTTTTATATATATTATATATAGTTCAGTATGTTTTGTCACAAAAAAGTCTGTTGTGACTAAGGCGTATAAAGGGGTTTTTAACCAGCTTTGTATCAAACAATGTGGTTACACACACACATCTAATTTTAGTGATCATTACGTCTCTCCTGCAGTGGCATTAACATCATATTATGCATACTCTTATCAGGATGGCCCAACAGGACATGGAGACATGTAATACAAGCATTTCAGTGTATGTCAGATATGTTGTAGCTTACCATTGAACTCTCATATGAGTTTGTTACTTGTCGGGCGGCTGCCATTGTTTCACACATACGAGTTGTCATTACGTCAGCCAACAGCAGGAGCGTTTATTGGTCTGGTGTGATGCAGCGCATTCTGGCTGTAGTAGGTTTTCTACCTCTTGAGCAAAAGCATCCTTTTTCTCTGTCTTGTCTGGTCATGTTGCACCAATGTCAAAACTATTTGCATCTTTGTACTGCAGAGACAGACTAGTTTTATTAAAAGACCATCTTCCCAGCAGTGAAATACTTCTTTAATGGAGAAAAACTGACCAGCCAACTGAAGTCCAAACGCAGTGTCAACTTTCCAGCGGCCATATCCACTAGTTTATCAGCATATTCTGCTTTGTTTGAATTAAACCTCAAGTAAACACTGAAGCCAGCAGAATGACTAATGAAACACTGATTTCATCACGCACAGTCACACTCACCTGTAGACAGGCCACACTCGGCCCTGATGTTCACCTCCACCTTCAGGTCCAGGTTGCAGTCATCTCGCTCCACTTTCTCCTGCTTCACCAGAAACATATTGGTCTCCGCCTGCTGCGATAGGGACACAAACAGCTGGAAGATCTGCATTCCTCACAATCTTTCATCACTGAGTTCAGGAAAAACCTACAACAGACCTGTGACCATGTGACCTTGAAATCCATGATGTCAAGTAGGCTCAGGGGGATGTAATTTCATACCTTCCTGAATTTTCACCGGGGTATACGGTAGATGTCAGTATAAGTGTGCAGTGCTAAGTTTATTAGAAAGAGGAGCACCTGTATTTATGATGGTATTGAAAAACATATTTCGGATTTCTCAATACCCTGGTATAATGTAATACTGTGATACTGCCCAAGCCTTATGTCAAGGTACAAATACTCCACTACACATTGTGCTATGAAAGATTGTGAGTGCAGCAGAAACAATTCAAGAACTTTTAAAACCTATCTTTTAAAACACCCATCAACCATCACCATCTGCATCCAATAGGGATGAAACGATGCTGCACAAGGCAGTTACCAATCGATACAAAATATGTGAAATTCAAATCGGTGAGATGAAAAATGAACCACGATAATTTTTTTGAACAGCAGAGGGGGTTTCTACTTTTGACTTTGCTTGCTCGAAGTGCTATGTCACTACATGTTCAACGTCCTACGTCACGTCCGAGACTAGAGACAGCTCGCCAACATAAATAAGATGAAGCAAAGGCTCTGCGACAGGTGATACTGAAATAAAAGATGCACCCTCCAGTTTCAAATTGGAGGTGTGGCAGCATTTGAGCCTCCTTACATCAGAAAGTAATAAAGGCAAGGAGATAAGAGAAAAGACAAAAACAGTCTGCAAATATTGCAAGAGGGTGTTGAATTACACAAATAGTAAGAGAGCCAAAGAGCGTGTCCATCGTATCACCCACAAATCACAAAGTTAGTTCTTCAAACTCGCTCTCTCTGCTTTTCCCTCTAGCAAAAGCAAACCTTTCCACACCAGCTACCACTGTCACAAGTGAAAGTTGTAGGTTTTTTTTAACAGCAGGGGACTGTGAATGACTTGTGAATGTCCAGAAATGCGTTCATTGCATTGTTTGTGTTTTGCATTTATACCCTACCTCAGAAATAAAAAGGGATTATTTCATTTGATATAGAAAAGAAGACAAAATGCAGTATTTTGTATAATTTTTTGTTTGAAATAATTAATAGAAAAGATTTCAGTGATAACTTCTTTTAAATCACATTTTGCATTTTAAAAAATCCTGAGGAAATCATATCGTGTACCCAGTATCGTGAATCGAATCGTGAGTTGAGTGAATCGTTACATCCCTAGCATCCAACTAACATAACTTTAGGTTACAAAGGTAACCCCGGTTCTCTGATAACATCAGTGAGGTATATCGCCAGACGGCACAGTGAGACACCGAGCGCATGCTTGAAAGAAAGGTTGCAGTTCATATTGTGAAATATCTTACATGATCTTCCTCATCATGACGTGACTGAAATCACATGATTTCAATTTCATACACATGGTGTGTTCGGTGTTGTGATTGTTGGTTTTAGCCGTTTCTTCTACTTAGGTCACCAGAGAGATTAGTTTCCTTCAATTCCATGTTATAGAAGAAGAGATGCCTTACAAACAGTATAACCCTGAAAAAGCTTTGAAGTGCTCACATAATCAGTAAATCATATTTAAACATTTTCTGCTGATGAATCTTTACCACTGAAATGTGATGGAAGGGTTTTTCTTCAGGCGTGTCAGGAGGAGGTGCCACCACAGGCTGATGGTCATCATCTCCTGAAAAAAACATAAAAACAGGAAGTATTAAGCACAGGCTTTCTTGCAATTTTAACTTGTGGGATTTTGGCCTCTTAATCATTCTTTTTGCACAAATTATCTCTTTAAAGTCATCCATTAACTTCTGAGCGATCTCCTATAGCTTCTGACTTTACAGTGTGTGACTGAGGGGGAAAATGGAGTGATAAAGTAGTATAATAAACATATACTAGCATTCATACAAGTACCAGTTGAGAGAGCAGAGAAAGCATCCATTCATGTAGGTAGTGACTATGTTCACACTGCAGGCCTAAGTGCCCAATCCGGATTATTTTATAGATCAGATTTTTTAAATGTAGCTGTTCACATTTTCATTTCAAATGGGGCAAAAATTAGACTCCAGTGTGAGCTGTTCATGGCCCTGATGTGGCCCGCATGGCGCCACCCATAGCACCTTCGCACACCTTCAAATCTCCATTTCTTACCCCTCAAATGAAACTCTCTGTCCATTTTTAACCAATCGCAGGAGTCCTCCTCTCCAGTTCTTACCAATCTGTGTATTAGCTTGTCAATTGTAAGTTTTAGAGGTACATATTTATTCAGAAATGCCAGCGAGTTCACATTGTTGTTCTCCCTGTCAGCCACGATCCACTGGAACAGTAATGGTAAAGCTGTCAGCTGCTGAAATTGATATAACAGTAAATAAATGAACGTAAGGATGTAGTTATTGTGTTACTGTGAATGTTATGTATACAGTAACTGTATATATTAACAGCTAGTTATTGTAGTAGTTCAATAGTAGTATATATTTATATATATATATCATATATATTTTCCTCTTAGCATGATTTGTTCAGTCCATCTTCTCTCGTTTTTCTCAGCTGCAGACACAGACACGCATGCAGCTGAACACATAAACTCACATGACCTCAACAAGCACCCGTAGCTGAGCAAAATAACCTGTTTGCATATCAACAAAAGTAAGAATAACATCATGCCTGATCATTTCTTTGTATTTTTGTCGGTCTTTTTTGTTAGTTATACCTGTTTTGTTCGGTGTTGTCTGAATTTCAGTCTCCATCTACCCAAATGTATGCTTTGCCTATTAATACACCGTTTTTTGTTATTGTTTTTGTCCTTTTGCACTCACTAATAAAAAAATCAATAAAAAAAGCAAAAATGTAAATATATTGGGAAGTTTCTATAGACTATGAATGGTGCTCTTATTTTTATGTATTTAGCTGTTCTCTTGGATAGGCGTAAGGCAGGAGCCGGTAACATGTTTTGTTGAGCGTTTGCCTAATACTACTCGACCAACCGGCCTAATATTTTGTGTGTACAGTTATGACTGTATGCTCAGAGTTGTTGAAAAACCTGTTTTATTAACCATTTTGTTTGTCATTGACTGTTGACTCATCACTGCTCTTAAGTGGTCGGTAAGGGTCTCAGCTAAAAACGTCGAGCCTTACTTTCTGTTTCGGGCCACATTTTGGCCTTCGTCGTGGCTCAAAATCTGACATCTATAGCAAAGTTTGGCCTCATTTTAAACCAGAGCATCTGCAGGTTAATACCAGAATACATGTGACATGATCCACTGAAGTTAGACATGGGACGAGATCAATCAGCTCCTGGTTTTGATATCTTTGTTAACATCTTGACTGTAAGGGAGCTGGGAGGAATAATTCCCCAGACCTGGTTTTGTTTTGCCCTCTGCATGGCGTTCAGACGCAGAGCATTTTGCCTGCCCTAATTTGGAGACTTGCAGATTTTGTTGATGTTTCCTTCGTTTGTGCTTCCACCATAAGTAAGTAAATAAGCAAGCTAGTAATAGGATTTCTTTTTTTGGCCTCTTTAATTTAGGGTGCCTGCAGTGCAAAATCTCCACCACATTCACAAAAAAAACATCAAAACATGCGGAATGATCGGGAATGGTGTGCTATGACTTTTCTCCGAGATTCACCAAAACCGTTTTCACGAAGATCACAAAAAATTGTGCAAAACTTTACAATGCGTTTCTATGGGACAGAACGTTGGGAGCTAGAGTGGAGGAGACCAAACGCAGAGTGAGGCTAGAGTGGAGAGAAGCCGAAAAATACTTTCAAAAATTTCTCAAAAAAAAAAAAAGCTCTTACTCTCATAATTTTTACTCAACATACACAATTTGTACATCAAAACGTATGGAAAATTTCTGATGATTGCATACGCTTTTTTAAAAAGTCAAACTGACTTACACATTTGGCTCAGTGAACAAAAGGAGGGCCAATAAAATCCCCATTTCGCCAAAAGAAACTGAGATGAGAATTTTCTGGAAAACAGCTGACATCACCAGTTTCTCACTGGCTGTTTTGCTCATATTTTTTCACACCACAAAGACAAAACTGCCAAGTATGCTTACGGGGGAATCCTCCTTCTCTGGTGAACTAATATTTGGACAATGTGAATCCATGGTTTGGGCAAAAAAAGAGAATTTTGAAAACTAATTTATCTATTGACTATTTATTTAGACATTTTAGGCAGCTTCAGTTTTATTACTTCCTCTATCATTTTATTATTTTTAATATGTTATTTTACTTTGTGCTGTCATTCTGTCATTTATTTGTTATTTACAATATTTTAATGATTTATCTTTTATTATTACTATTATCATTTCATTTATTTATTCATTTTATCTTTGTATTTATATGTTTTATTCTGTCTCTGGTGTTTCCTCACTTATGGTAGCATTTTCTCAGTTCCTGTTTTAATGAGTACTCCTGTTTTTTGTAGTGCTTTACTTAATCACAAAGTCTATTTTTTATTTATGTGTTTGTGTGCTTGTGTGTGTGTATGAAGCACTTTGTGTTATGGTTTGTTTATATATAAAAAAGTGCTATGCAAATAAAGTCTTACTGATTGATTTTTTAACAAATTCATGCCTTCTGAAAAAAAATACAGAATACAATGATTTAAAGTTAAATGTCCCTCCTCAGGCAACAAAAAGAAAAACAACAAAAAAACAAAAAACAAACTCCTTCCCTAGTGCATGGAAAAAAAATTCTGAAGTACTTCCCCCGTTTTTCACCCCATCATAAATAAATAAAAAGTCCCTTAAAAGACAACATTTTTGTAACCGACCTATACTGACAAAGATCCAGTGTATTTCAAGCCTTTAGTCTAACTCAACTGTACAGCAGACTTTTCCTCCGGTATGAGAGTCATCATGTGACATCATGTGTGTCTGTATGATCCTGAGGGCCCCAGTAGTGCAGGGGCCACAGTGGCATGACAGATAAGTTACAGCAGCTATGGAGGCAGACTAACAGCCACTGAAAGCCTCTGTGTGCTCTCAGACTCATCACAACTGAACGCATCAGCTGATCGATGAGCATGTTAGGCGCCTGATTGTATGTATGAGGACGTGTGTGTGTGTGTGTCTGTGTGTGTGTGTGTGTCTGTGTGTGTGTGTGTGTCTGTGTGTGTGTGTCTGTGTGTGTCAGACTTAATGTAGCCGCGGTGGTGCAGCGCAGCAGGCCAGCTGCAGCCCTGCCTGTCGCCTTCTCCATATATTTACCTTCGGGTGGCCTAAAATGAACGGCGTGCGTTTCCTCGCGCTGACTTCGTCTCCTCATCTTCCTCTCGTAGCTCCGCATCTTAACGTCGATTTCTCGCAGTTTGTGCCGCAGGGCATCGATCTCCTTCTCGCTCTTCTCGCGCTCCTGGTCCATCTGAGAGCGCAGCGCCGCGTAGCCATCGTCCACCAGTTTGCAGATCTCCGCCACCGCCGAATTGGCCAGTACCTCGATAATCGAGGCGATTTGCGCCTGAAAGCCAACACAGTCCGCCATCATCGCCAGCTCCAGCTGTCTGCTGCTGCTCCTGCACGGGGACAGATGCGCGCGACGGACGGCTGCTGCTGCTGCTGCTGCTGCGGTGCACGGGCGTGACCAGATCCACACTCTGCAATGTGACCGACGAGCGTTTCATTTACTGTCTGCCTGTTTGTATGTGCTCCACAATGTTGTGGCTCCTTGAGGTGCGAGTGAGTCGCCTGCTGATGACGTCACTTTGTTGTTCAGCATCACTTCACAAGCAGTAGCGGATTTTTTTTGTTAATGCCTTTGCATTAAAGTATATTGGATGGACACATGTACTCTCTCTCTCTCTCACACACACACACACTCACACACATACATAATTCACCAACATCATTTTATAATCCTAGTTTTTTAAAATTAATTGTCTAAATCTGCTGATTTCCTGCAATTTGTAGGATATTTCTTGCCAAGTTGCTCATTGCCATATATTGTATGTGTGTGTGTGTGTGTGTGCGCGCGCGTGTGTGTGTGTAAAGAGTTGTTTATAGTTTGTCTTGCATGGTTTATGTCTTTGTTTAGTCTTTTTTGTTTTTCTTGTGTTTTGTTTGCAACGTCATATTTCCTGTTTGTTACGTGACTGAATTTGTAAACATGCTTGAGCCATGTATGAATAATGAAAAAAGCGGAAAAAACATAAACAGGCAGCAGCAGAGTCTTTCTCTCAGTCGGAGCTGATAGGAATTATAGAAAGATGTTTCCAGATATATTATTGACATTAATAATTACAAAAACTTTACATTATTTTTTCAGCAAGTTATTTTCGGGTCCCTTGCCTATAACAGGAACTTTGAGGAAAAGGGTATTTATCATCATCTGTTGGTTTTTTTTTTATTTTTTTTTTATTTTTTTTTTTACAGATTTTACATACGTAAGTGTAAGTTTATAAATCAAGGGCCCCTCTTTACTGTTTTTCTAAACAAAGACTTTGAAAATTACAGATTCATTATTAAATCACTTATTAAAACCCACTTTTGTTGTTGTTGTCTATTTTTAATTTGTCTTTTAATTTATCTTTTTATTCTGTCTCTCATTATTATTATTATTATTATTATTATTATTTTCTTTTTACTGCCTTTATTTTGCCACTTTTTCCTAAACGTTTCAGCCTCTAATCTCTTGTTAAATTCCAGCTGATTATTACTAGTAGTATTATTAATGATAATAATAATAATAATAATAATAATAATAATAATAATAATAATAATAATAATAATAATATTAATAATATTAATAATAACAATAATAATAATAAACTGCTAAATATGTAACTGAAATGTGATCTTAAGTAACTCCCCTGGAATTATCAGTGGACTTTGCATTTTGGACTCGATAAGAAACAAGACTCTTGTTTCCATTTGTGAGTGTGTACTGTGTGTATGTGTGTTGTGATTTTTAAATAGACTACTTTTATATATGATAGATAATAACAGATATTTATTCAATGAACACATACTCCTACAGTTTATCCTGATACTACATGCAGTACAATGCTATCATACTACAATACTACATTTGGAGAAAATGGAATTGGATTAGGTCTTATTTTCTTGCTGTGACTTATGTTAACCCTTTTAACCCTGAGCAAATCAGTGTTATTTCTTTGGAAAACATTAAAAGACAATGAGCAACCTGGTGAGAAATGTCCCGCAAATTGCAAGAAATCAGTAGACTGAAAAAAAAAGTTTAAAACTAAAGAAAAATATCCATTACACTGTAATGGATATTTTCATAATTAAGTATTTGAAATTGTGTTACTGAATTTTATATATATACTTATATCTATTTATCTATCTATCTATATTAGGGCTGCACCTAACGATTCTTTTTTTTTAATGATTAATCTATCAATTAGTCGATTAATCTATCAATTATTTTATTATTTGATCTGACAATTATTTTTACTTACTATTACTTGATTAATATAACAACGAATTCACCAAAAATAACATTTTAAAACTTGTCATACACTTCAGGGCATTATTCCCCAACAAAAAACAGCCCAGTCTTAACTGGTAATCTGTGTTTTATAGTCTGATAAAAAGTCTCTCCAAAATAAAATGAATGCAAGAGCTTGTTCCACTCAAGTAAAAGAAAGTGTGGAATCTACATTTAACAATCGAACAGCAAAATAAATAAAACAATGTAAAATTCAGGTCACTTTTAGGAGAAGTAACAAAACAGTTACTCTTTGTTACAGCAACAAAACCTCAAATCCAGCAGTCCAACAAAACATCTTACAGTAAAATTAGTGCAATTTGATTAACACCATAACTTTTCTAACAGAAATCATTGTAACTAGTATATTCTTTCTGCATCAAATTAGACCAGCTTTAACTGGGCCTTAAGGCATATCGCTGCCTGCTGATATGAGTGCTGTATTTTCATATTTATAAGCACAAATTCCTCTCATTTATGAAGTTATACAAGCTCATGCACAGCCGACAACCCCATCCTGTACAACAACCACATCCTGTTTCAAAATAAAATGCATTGTATCAGCAACTGATGGCATTCTGTCCACAGAGACACAGACAAAGCTTTTGTTTTGAAAGGGACGCAAGGAAGTGGAGTTAAAACAAACATCTTTGTATTTCCTCATCTCTAAACTGCAGTATAAAGTGGTATACAGTCAACAAACGCGAGCGTCACGCGTAGAAAAGCAGCGAGCCACTGTTTCTCTGGATGCGCTGCAGCTGACGCGCTGCTCAGACGCACCTGATAGGCGCTGCTCAGGCGTGAGGTGTGCACGCTCTAACTTGACGCGGAAACAAAAACAACACGCTCGGCGCTGCTCACGATCTCATGAGGCGCGCGGTGTGAAACGGTGCGACGCGTTGACGCACATTATGTAAATCGACGTATTAATGTAATCGATTACGCCGACGCGTCGCCCCAGCTATAATCTATATATTTATAACATATGAATTATTGAGTTATGGCCAAAAACATGTTTAAAGTCACTCTACGTCACTAGAGGTCACTGTAGTCTTGACCTTTGACCTTCAATCCCCTGACTCTAATCAGTTCATTTTTGAGTCCCAGTGGAAATTTGTGCCAACTTTAAAGACACTCCCTCAAGGCCATCTTCAGATGTTAAGCCCAAAACAATCAGACGGACCTTGACCTTTGAGCACCAAATTCTAATCAGCTCATCACTGAGTCTAAGTGACAGTATGTGTCAAATTTGAAGAAACGCCTTCAAGGTGTTCTTGGGATATTGCTTTCAAAAGAATGAGACAAATGAAAAGTCAGCGTGACCTTGACCTTTGACCACCAAAATCAAGTCACTTCATCATGGAGTTTAATCGAACGATTGTGCCAAATTGATTTTTAAAAAAAAAAACCACAAAAAACTCAAGGTTTTCTTGAAATAGTACATTTACAAGAATAAGACAGACAAGGTTACAGTGGCCTTGACCTTTGATCACCAAAATCTAATCAGTTTATGGTTAAGTCCAATTGGATGTTTGTGTTAACTTTAAAGAAATCCCCTCAAGGTGTTCTTGAAATATCGCATTTGTGAGAATGGGCCTCTGGTCTCAGCTGTGTGCAGCACAGAGGCGTCAAACACGCTCTGTTCACCAAGTTCATGTGTTCAGACAGTCATATGGAGGCAGTTTTCTTTGTTTTATTGTAAACATGAACATGTATAAATAACAACAGCACAGTGTTTTAAAATGAGCCCTGCTGGCTTGATATGCACAAACACTTGTGGTTCATTTCTGAGTCACTTTGTGTGCTCCTCTGCGATCGTGTGTGTGTGTGTTCACTTGGCGTTGTGGACGCTCTGGTGGCGGACCAGGTTCCCCAGCACAGAGAAGTTCTTGCCACACTTGGTGCAGCTGTATGGTCTCTCTCCCGTGTGGACCGTCTGGTGCACTTTGAGGCTGCAGGCCTGCGAGAAGCGTTTCCCGCACAGGCTGCAGCTGTAGCGCTTCTCGCCCGTGTGCACGCTCATGTGTCTCTTGATGTGGCTGGACTGCGAGAAGCGCTTGCCGCACTGAGAGCAGCTGAACGGTTTCTCTCCAGTGTGCACACGCTGGTGAGTTTTCAGCTGGTGCGGGTGGACAAAGGGCTTCTTACAGAGGTGGCAGTGGTAGATTCTCTCCCCGCTGTGGGAGCGCTGGTGCACCAGCAGGTCTCTGGAGGAGGAGAAGGGGCGGCCGCACTGCTGGCAGCTGAATGCTCGCCCTGTGCTGCTGGGAAAGCTCCTGCTCCGAGAGTCAGAGGAGGCGTTACTGAAGGCGGTTAGAGAGTTGGACATGGATGAATTCCCGAAGCTGCTCTCGCTGCACAGGAAAGACGAGAGGGGCTCCTCTGTGCCTGCGACTGCATCTGCGGAGTGTTTGTGAGGGGCCGTCAGAGATCTGGCCACCTCCGGAGAGGAGAACAAGTCATCGAAGGAGGAGGAGTCCAAGCTGCCAGCGTCCAGTTCTGCTGCTTCACTCTCTGTGTGCTGACCGCTAGTGTTAGTCAATCTGCTGTTACTCACACACTCTCCTCGAGGGACAGAAACTAAAGTGTTAAATGTGCAGAGAGCTTCAGACCAGGAAGCTTCAGCCTCCAGTTTGACTGCAGGTAACACGGCGTCACCCCTCCAGTCTGCCGCAGCACCACACACACCCTTCACTCCAGTGTTTGGAGGAGACAGCTCTGGAGTCTTTATCAGAGACGTGTCTTCATCAGCAGACAGAGAGTCCACAACATGTTTGTTTAATTCTTTGGTTAATTTGGTCATTTCTCTGCCTCTGTTTGGATCAGGACCTCTCTGGTCCGCTGGATGACAGTCCCGACCCTGAGCTCCGGCCTCCTCCAGTCCCCCTTTCTCCTCCTGCTGGAGAGCTTTAGGTCTGACAAAGTCCTGATTTTCATACTGAGCTAACACACTGACTCTGGGGAGCTCTGCCTCAACACTCATTGGACGGACGCTCTCAGCAGCCAGAGAAACACACTGAGGTCCAACTGCAAAATAAACAGAGAGAAAAAGACAAAATCAAATCAATCTTCCACCAATGCCACAAGCTGTATTTAAAAATCTTAAAATTAAAACAGTTTATAAACCACAAACGCACGCAGTCAGTTTTTAAGGGTGATTATTGTCTTATCTACAGGTAATATGTTGAAATTGAATGTTTTTCTAAAATAATTAAACAAAATAAAAAAGATTTCAATTTTGCATTTTAAATGAAAATGCAATCGAAATTTTATTTTTGTATTTTTCTATTATTATTATTTTCAATTTTCATTTATCCTATAACCGGGCTGCGTTTTCTTTCAGTCTTGTATATGCAGGTCTGGGAGTGTGTATTGTGTGTATTGCACTGATTTATATCATGTTTTTTTCTGTTGGTATGTTTTTCTAATATTCAGAACCCAATAAAAATATTTTATTATTATTTATTTTGCAGAAATATAGTCCTGACAGTGTGGAGCGGCCGTTGAATTAGCCTTTAGGTGAGACAAAAATATAGATGCATAGTTAAATAAACTGTACATTACATCTTTACTAAGCTTTACAGAGCTTTACTGTAGAAGAACTTTATCCAGACATATGCTCAATACTTTTAAAACACCCTGCATTTTCACTACCGCTTTGATTCCATCAGCAGCATGTCGATGACATTACATCAGCGGGAGCGTCTGTTGGCGTTTCAGAAGCCGAGCGTCCTGCTGGCTGATACCGTAGACTTTATGAGATCTTGCTTATTTCGCCATTTTCCTTGATTTTGTGGTTATTTTTCCTTAATTTTTGAGATTCCACCATGACTGAGTAGGCTCCACATATAAATGCTTTCCTTTTCTGTCAAATATTGATATTTTTACCCACTTTGCTGCGCTGCAGCCTGCAGTCCAGCCAGGAGCAAAGTCAATCAAAGAATTTTAGCTGTCAGTCAGAAAAACATGCTCATCTTGATAATCATACAGATCAGGAAAAAAAATAAATCTAGTTAAACACGGACCAGATTGAAGATTTGTGGCTGTGTTTCAGCTTTAAAAAAAACCATCTTAATAATTATACAGATGAATGATTAATATAAAAATAAGTGACTTGGGGGCAGTAGACAGACGTGTCAGTCATACAGTGCCTGTTTGAACGAGGCTTCAGTAAACCAGCTGCAGCATGTTAGATGTTTTTGTCTTTCTCTTCCTTTGTGGTGTTTTTAGTCAAAAGCTGTACGGTATTTTATAGACCTGAATGTGTACTGATGATGCTGGGCGCTGTCTGATGGTCCCCCAGCACACTGCAGTCCCTCAGCTCCTCCTCCAGCCTCTCCTTCTTTATCACCACCACCTCTGGCTCCGCCGGCGGCTCCGCCACAACCACCAGCTGGCAGACACAAAACAGGCACAGAGAGTCATACAGCTGCTACACTGCACATCTGAGTGCTCTGCTACATTATCCGCAGCCGTGCACGTGCATCTTTCCATAGCAACAGCTATAGGATGGAAAGATGCAAACAAAACAAGTATAAGCAATATATTAAGGATTTATCAACATGTGCTGCTTTGGAAAAACTAACATATATTACTAAAGGAAAGCTGGCAGTTTTTGAAAATATTTGGGGGAGCTTCATGGACATTTTGAAACAAAACGTTGGAGTGGGGTTGGGACAGTTGGAAATCAGAATATCAAGTTGTTGTAGTTGTTGTAATCTTCAAAATTTCTGTACATTGTAACTACTGTAATAACATCTGTTTATACTGTTGGTGTTGCTTAATCCATGATACATCTTTGTTTTTTATTTTTATACAGTATTGATAATTTCAGTCCAAGTAAATAATAACTTCTCTAATCAAATAAATGTAGTGAAGTCCAAATGAAGCAGAGTAGAAATATAAAGTGAAAATACTCAACTAGAGTACAGGAACCTCCACAATGTCTTTAAGTACCACGCTTGACTAAATGCACTTAGTTAAATTTCTTTACTGCATTTCAGCTAGCAAGCATGAATTTCCCCTCTCTCCTGTATGTGGACATGAACAAAAGAGATAAAGAAAGAAAAGCTGACCTTTGAACAGACAGCAGCACTGACCTGAGACTGCTGGGTGTCCGTGTTCTCCAGGATAGTGGACTTTATGTTTCTTTTGTTAATGGCAGAACCGTCTTCTCCGAAGTGATGATCTGCTTAAAGCAAATTCGAGGACTTCGTTAGAATATGTCCACTGTTACTCTGTCACTATGTGCACTCTTTGCCATGTTTCTGGTGAATAAATAATAAGTGTCTGCAGTGCTTTAGTTTTTTTTTCTCGATTGTAAATCAAAGTGGAAGTCTGGCCTTTTTTTGTTGAAGTATCATTTTTTACCTGCTGCATGATGGCTTGTTGCCCTTTTCTTTTAAAACATGAAATGTGCAGCTTTAATTTGAGGGAGCAACACTTCAGATCCAAGAACTGGTGTTTACCTGCTCTTCGGTCAGTCTATGACACACAGAAATGGCACACTCGTCTGCTGCAGCAGCGTGTACACAGCTCTGCTCAACTGGCAACGGGGGAAGCAATAGAGTTGTGAAAGGATGACATATTTCTGTAGGCCAACCAGGCAATAAGCATCACACTGGTTCCCTTGTTGAAAACCTCATTAGTTTTTTGAATAGGATTTTTAATGATCGCCAAAAGTAAGCTCTGTGATGAACACAAGTTTATGATACTTAAACATTTTGATCAGCATGAAAATCTTTACAGATGAACACCACTTTTAAAACAGAATCGAAAAATATTATAAACAGACAAATCTGCAAGTTCAAGCGTGACTGTTGCGGTTAAACTGAAAGAGGTGGGCGAGTGGGTTGAATGAGTTCCTGTGTCCGGTTTGATGACGTCTAATGTCCCAGACAAACACTGTAGTCCAATTTAGCCACTTGTTAGGAACCACCTTCATTAAGAAGCGTAAAACATTAAAAACTCAAAAATTGGGTTTATACCGACGTATTTCATGTTATTGAAAAAATATCTAAATATCTTTAGCCTGTGTTAACCACAGACCTTATTTAAGGCATTTTACCAAAAACAAATTCAAAAAACCCATAGAATTGAAGACGAGGAAACCATAAGTGCTAAAAGGCCAACCGACTTCAGCTTTTTGGGACTCATTACTTTACCACTATATAGCCTTTTTTTTAGTGGGTTTACCTGTGTTTAAAAAAACATGCATTTACATGATAATTTTGGAGGGAAAGGGTTGTAAGGGGGCAACAGCTGATATCAGGGGGGCCATGGCCCCGCCTTGGAGGCGCCACTGTAATGAAGGCGAGGCTGCAGTTGTTTTAATGCAGTATATATCATGCTGTTGAAATGTCTGATTTATGAGTGTGACCTGGTGTCTAGTGCTGTCCATGCAGGACATTAAGCTGGTTAGTTTAGTTTCGGGGGCTAACCTGTCGTGGAGCAGGTGAGCACGTGCAGCGGGGGGGTGGGCTCTCGCTCTCCCGCGCGGACCTCCAGCAGCCGCAATCTGCTCCTCAGGACCACGTTCTCCCTCTGGCTGCGCGAGATTTCCAGCCTCAGGGTCGCAAAACCGTCGTCCACCAGCTGACAGATCTCAGCCACTGCAGCGTTAGCTAACACCTCCATGATGGATGCCAGCTGAGAGTGGAAATCACCAAAACTCGCCATCCTGGAGGAGCACCGGCACGGTCCGTCTCTGCCGACAAAACCGCTGCTGACGTGTTTTTTCCGGATTAAGACAACCTCATATGGTCACACATGAGACACGTGAGAGGGGACAATAACGGTGACAGGCATTTCCGTTTTGACTGCAGTATAGAAACAGTTCTTCTCAATAAAAATGTTGTTTCTATTTACTTCCGGGTGTGCGGCAAGGACGTTTAAAAAGAGGAAAAGTTATGTCGTCATATCCCCGGGGTTCAGCACGTGCGCAGTAGAAATGAAGATATGGGTGAGAACAATACTGCAGTTATGGAAAGTCCGTAACCATTTGAAACCATAGACTGTATGAATAAATAAATGAATAATCTTAATATACAGTCTATGTGTGAAACCTGGACAAATATTTTTATTCAAAAACGCTGGGAGAAGGCAATTTAACAAGACATGGCCAAAAAAGTTAGAAACGATGAAGAAAGATTAAGTAAGAAATTAGAAAGAACGGAGAAAATTCCCTTACATATAGCACAAATATAAAAGCAAAGTCCATAAATGTACCCTAAATTTATATATATATATGTAGAGAGAGAGAGAGAGAGAGAGAGATGCATATATTTTCTGTTAAGGTCATTTTCTTGTAACATTTTAGTTTGACTTTTTTTTGTACATTTCTTGCCCTGCTGCTTATTGCCTTTTCTCCATGTTTTTCAGATAAATCAAACTAATGTGTTCAGGTTTCAAGGGTTAAATAGCTTTTGCAAGGCATCTGAGCACAGCAAGGGAATACTGATGTTGATCCAATTTTCAAATGGCTAATAAAAGACAACAAACAAGTCCTTTCTATATTCTATATGAAAACTAATCTGAAATCTATTTTGTATCAGCCACCATCAGTCCAACACATGAAATATACCTACTTGCGCATCAAAAATAAAGTCTTTTTTTTGTCATCCAAAATTGTTAAAACTGTGATAGTATAGTATGCTGTCAAAAATAACATAAAGCGCTTATACTATGGCATGTTGCCCAAAACAGCATAAAAAAAATGTCATAGCATATCTTGTCATCCAAAATAGCTGAAAATAAAAAAATAAAATGTCTTGAAAAATAGCATGAAAAAAATCATAGCGACTTGTGAAATCAGCTGACCTGTTCAACTCAAGGTTTTTTTGCCTGGATGCAACTAAATGGAAAGGAATTAACCTTTTAAATTCTGAGCAAATTGGCTTGATTTCTTTCAAAAACACGGCAAGAAGTTATGAGCAACAAGAAAAATACATGAAATGTAGCCCCCCAAAAAAGTAAAAGTGTTTTATTAGAAGGTATTAAAACAAAACATGAGATAAATACGTTTACATTAATAGATACAATTATTCAAATAAAAATAGAAATAATCATATATATTTTTTCCCTTTTATATTATTATCAACTTTGAATAATTTCAGTCTCTATTTTTAAAAACAAATTATTAAATAGTTTTCTTGTCACCTTTTCCTAATTTCTTGCAGTTTGTGAGACATTTCTTACCAAGTGGCTCAGTACCTTTTTAGCCATGTTTTCAAAAGAAATCAAACTAATTAGCTTAAGTTTCAAAGGTTTAAATGCATGTGAAAGGCGTCTGAAAGCGGCACAGACAGCTGATGTTGTTTCAGGTTTCACAGGGTTAACATGTCCTCAAAGACAGCTGTTGACAGACTTTCACACACACATTTTTGTGTGTGTGAAAGTCTGTCAACAGCTTTTCTTTTCTTTGAGTAGGGTGTTACTGTGTTTGTTTATTTGTTCTTTTTATTTGTAATTTGTTTCCCAAAAAATGAGAAAAAATGGAAGAATAATATCTGTACACTGTCATATTTTGCACTTCCTCGAATAAAGTGTGTTAAAAAAAAGACTTTCACACACACCACAAACACCTTTAAAGTCTGTCGCTCTTCTGAGTAGAAATAATCAAATACGTTGTTTTAAATCAAATCATTTCAAAGTAAACTTGACTCAGGAGCCATGGGCAGACTCATGTCAGAGATCATTTTAATGAGCAGAAGAAACATTTTCCAAAGTGAATCCAAAGACAATCAGAGTTCTTCCCAACAACACTGGTGTCAGACATGAAATGGGGCTAAAATGTTGAAGGACATTTCATCTAAATGCTGCTGAAATGAAGAGACAGATTTGATCTGGACACAATAACATGAACACGTGAACAGTGAATGTGCGGCCTCAGGTGCGTACAGTGTTGATGCAGCACACTGACTCGCTCTACTTGGCCGTGTGCAGAGCCTGGTGCCTGATCAGGTTGCTGAGGAAGGAAAAGTTCTTGCCGCACTTGGAGCAGTGGAACCTCTTCTCCCCGGTGTGGACGCTCTGGTGGACCTTGAGGTTGGTGGAGGTGGAGAACTGCTTCCCGCAGTGGGGGCACGGGAACGGCCTCTCCCCCGTGTGGACCATCTGGTGGCGCTTGAGGCTGCACACCTGGCCGAACCTCTTCCCGCACTGGACGCACTGGTACGGCTTCTCCCCTGTGTGGACGCGCTCGTGGATTCTCAGCTGGCACTGGTGGGCGTAGCGGCGGGAGCAGAAGGTGCAGGCGTAGGGGAGGCAGGACTGCTGGGACTGTGCCGATCCGGACTCCTTGTTCTGGTTGCTGGATCCTCCATAGAGGTGGTTCTGACTGGAGAAGTGGGCGTTTTCTATCGGCTGGATTCCAGACCAAGAATGTTGGGTTTGCTGTTGTTGGGAGTCAACTGCTCCCATGGCAACAGGGGGATTATTAAAGGTAGACAGGCTGTAGGCGGCGTTACCTGCAAACATCACCTCAGTGGGCGGCTCGTTGATCTGAATGCACATACGCTGATACTGGGGCCTCACACTGCTGTCGTCCTGACCGGCGAGAGGCGCCACTTCCTCCGCTCCACCGTCTCCACCTCGTCCAGACGGCGGCGTCCTGTCCTCCGCTGCACGGGGCACTGAGTTGATCACGATGACGTCATGCTGAGTTGCAGTTTTTGGCTTGCTCTTGTCACTCTGAGGCCTTTTGGACAAAATGTGGACACTGGAGGCAGAGTTTGTCCTCGCTTGGCTGAAGCTTCCTGCTACAGTTTCTGCTGTGTATGTGGAACAGGACGGCCGCTCCCGATCTCCGGCCTCGCAGCTCTGCTGCCATCCCAGCAGCGTTTGGGACGGACTGTGTTTCTCTGGGATGACACCTGATGAGCCCACAGCAAAGAAAACACGATTAGAAAAAATAGATGCAACATTTTATTTACGAACAGCTCACTGCAGGTTTTTACAAATGTACTGGTTCGCCAGCTTTAACATACGACGGAGGATTAGGGCCACATTAAGGGAATTTTTTTTTAATTATTTACGAGATTAAAGTCATTAGTTACGAGAAAAAACTCATTATTAACGAGAAAAAAGTCATTATTTACGAGATTAAACTCATTATTAACGAGAAAAAAAGTCATTATTTACGAGATTAAACTCATTATTAACGAGAAAAAAGTCATTATTAACGAGAAAAAAGTCATTATTAACGAGATCAAACTCATTATTAACGAGAAAAAAGTCATTATTTATGAGAATAAAGTCATAATATTCAAACCTGCTGCTTTTGGAGACACTTGTTAACATGAGGGCTACGGAGGATTTGGTTGAGTTGTATTTTAGGATAGGTTTCACAAACAAGGAGATACTTAATCTTTTGGCACATCAGCATCACATTATCATAAGTATCAGGACTTTAAAAAGAATATGCAAGAAATTGCATCTTTTCCGGCGAAAGAACCAGTCGGATTTGGAGGATGTTGCTGCTTTTCTGGAGGGGGAAATGGCTGGAACTGGTCAACTGCAGGGTTATCGTTGGATGCATCTACGGGCTATTCAGAGGGGTTTCGTTGTGTCTCAAGAAACAAATCCTCCGTAGCCCTCATTTTGACAATGGTCTCCAAAAGCAGCAGGTTTGAATATTATGACTTTATTCTCACAAATAATTACTTTATTCTCGTTAATAATGAGTTTAATCTCGTTAATAATGACTTTTTTCTCGTTAATAATGACTTTTTTCTCGTTAATAATGAGTTTAATCTCGTAAATAATGACTTTTTTCTCATTAATAATGACTTTTTTTCTCGTTAATAATGACTTTTTTCTCGTTAATAATGACTTTTTTCTCGTTAACAATGAGTTTTTTCTCGTAACTAATGACTTTAATCTGTAAATAATAATTTTTTTTTTCCTTAATGTGGCCCTAATCCTCCGTCGTATTAACCCAATCGAGGCTGTGCAAACTGATTTCTTTTAAAAACACAGGGAGTAGGGAACTTAATGAGACATGACCCCAAAATGAACAAGGCAACAAGACAATTACCTGAAAATTAGCAGTGAAGTGTAGAGTAATGTACAGAATTTACAGAACACACATATAGAATAAATATAATGTGAAATAAACAGTAAGGGGTATGAATACACTCGACATGTACAGTGTGAGCAGTATAAACAGTATACATAGCATTAACAGTGGTATAAATATGCTGATATATATATATATATAAATATATAGTAGAACATAATAATCTATGGACGCCCGTTTCTGCCAGTGTGATGATAAAAAAAAGATCCTGTAATCATTAAAATGAGAACTTTCTCACAAAAATGACAGTGTTGTTTCTCATTAAGAAAAATAGAAATGTGTCACATCATAACGCGATAATGTAGTGATAAACATTATATTTATAAACAATGTAAGTGGTCACGCTGTAACATGACATGCTTTACGTTAAAAACAAAGTTAAAAAGTGAAAAAAAAAACCCATCTCATTCAAACAATAAATAAAACCTGTAAGAACCCGATATGGATATTTTTTTTTCTAGTATGGCAGCAAAACGCTTCCGTAATTGTGAGATACAAACTAATTTTGAAAAAGCTCATTATTTAGAGGTAAGCCATTATTTTGAGATAAGTCATTATTTTGAAAGATAATTTTTTTTGAGATAAGTCATTATTTTGGGATAAGTAGGTCATCATTTTGAGATACTAACGTATAATTCTGATGTACTAAGTCACTATTCTGAGAATATATAAATGAAGTGATATATATGATGTTGCTTAGTGTGGGGGTGAAATGACTGAATGGGAGAAACAGACTGATACCTTGCACTTCATGCATCTTTTCCTCCTTGCACTGAGCGCTGCTCGTGTTTCTCAGACGTCTCTGGCCCTGGAAAGAGGAGGCAGGCGTTTAGCTGACACAAGGAACCCACGAGGCTCGCTCAGTAATATCGCAATCACTATTTCAAACAGGGTTGACGTGTTAGATACACAGTATGTTCTGGATGGAATCAAATTATTTCATGGAGATGAATGATTTACTTTGTGTAAATCTTCTTTTCCACTGCAGCACAGAACTGCATTTCACTACTGCTGCTACTAAAACAGTAAATAATACATGAAATGACCCCATACAATGAAAATAGGATTTAAGTGTATATACATTACACTACATGTATATATGGTTATAAACTTCCCTCTCTTCTTTGGTGGGCTTACAGCTGGTTAATGGTAAAAAAAAACCATACAGTTACAGCTGATGATGCCATCACTTTAAAAACTCAGAATTGTCCAAAAATCCAAGAAACATCCTAAAATCCTAGAAATGTCCTAAACTCCTTGAAACATTTTAAAGTTCTAGAAACATCCTAAAAACTGCAAAACATCCTAAAAATCCTAGAAACATCCTAAAAATTCCAGAATCATCCTATAACCCTGGAAATGTCCTAAAATCCTAGGCATGTAATCAAATCCTGGATACATCCTAAAATCCTTGAAATGTCCTAAACTCCTTGAAACATAAACTAACTAAAGTCCTAGAAAACATTTTAATATCCTCGAAACATCCTAAAAACTGAAAAAAAATTCCTACATTCTAGAAACACTGTAAAATCCTAGAGATGTCCTAAAATCCTAGAAACGTGTATAGGGCTGCTGTGACTGGCCCGTGGACCCCTGTTGTTTTGCAAGTGTCCCCCAAGCAAAGCAAGTTGAGTATCTCTGTCCTAAAGTGTACAAGCACTCTGTGCAAAGCACAAACGGTGAGCTTTTTAAAGCAGGTTACTGCAGAATACACACAGTGAGAGCACGCTACAGCTGCATGGCCACACACTGTATTTATTTAGAAATGTAGTATACAGTATCATAGCAACTTTGAACACTCTTTGTTAACATGAGGAAAGGACAAACAGGTATTCTCATTAGAAAACTAAACAGGTGGTGATATGGCCGAAACACTCAACGGTCTCATTCAAATATTTAGGAGTTAGATGAGAAATTGAAAACTACAAAAAGGAAACCTGTGTGTGTGTGTGTGTGTGTGTGTAGCAGTGACATTTGGCACTTGGTGCACAGAGGGAGCGGTGTCACAGCTGTGCTCAGGTGTAATGTATGATTTGGGAAGAGTGTTGTCTGTTCTCTCTCAGAATGTGTTGTTGATTTGCTGTTGAAACCTTATCAGAGTGTGTCAGGGGGGGCATTTTTCTGTAGGCCGACACAGAAGTTAGTGTCGGCCTGCTCCCTAATCAAAAAGACGATGGGATTTTTCTATTGGATTTTGGATTATTGCAGAAAATAAGATCAGTTATACACAGATGTTTATGATACTTTAATTCTGTTCAGCAAGATAATCTTTACAAATGATCACCGCTTTTCGGATTTTTGAAGCACAAATACAATCGCCGGAGGTAGAAATCAAACGTTATAAACGAAATACACCACAGTCGCACAACTTCATCAACGCCATCACAATGAGGCACCGTGCTCAGCTTGATGATGTTGTACCGCCTCTTTTAAACCTTTGAAACCTACGCAAATTAGCATGATTTCATTCAAAAACATGGAAAAAAGGCAATGAGCAACTTATCAAGAAATGACCCGAAAATTAGAAAGAAATCACTAATAAAGTTACAAGGAAATTACCTTGAAAGAAAAGAAAAACAAACAACGATATACACACACACACACACACACACACACACATGTTCTGTAACAGTTTTAAATATTTTATTTTATAAATTAGAACAATAGGTTTTTTTGGCATTTTTCCTAGTTTTTTGATAATTTTCTAATCATCTGTCTACCTCTCTCCTTTTTTTTTTTACCCTTTAAAGATATTTTTGCATTTTGAGGGACATTTCTTACCATATTTATATATTGATATTGATTGCCTTTTCCCATTTGTGTGTGTGTTGTTTTTTTTTTAAAGAAATCAAACCCGTTTGCTCAAATTTCACAAGTTTAATTACTCATTAGAGGTGTCTCAATGTAGCACAAGAAAAGTGATGTCAGTCCAGGTTTTCAAAGGGTTAAGCCACATAAAAGCTTCAAAACTGAACAATTTTAGACATCTAACCAAAACCAAATTAAAAAACCCATTGACTTCAATACAAGGGAACCAGGAGTGGGAAGATGCTAACAGATTTTGGGACTCATCCCTGCACCACTTCATTAGTGACAGAGTGAGTGTGAGGGACACTCGTCCCTCTTGTCACAGTGAAACTCCCAAGACACTTTCTCATCAGTTTCATCATTCATATCACAGAAGAATAGACTGAAAGAATATAGAATGAAAAGATGTGAAGCTGAATCCTATCTGATTCCTAGCTGCTGACATGGCGTATGTTCAGTCTACTTCTGGATAATCATAAATCAACCCAATCCTCAGAAAAAAAGACTAATATTGTACATTTCTGCAAACCACGGATATGTGACATTTATACGTTATTATGTCGTGGAAATGTTGAAACTTAACGTTGAAACAACTCTGGGGTAAATGTGTGGTTAGTTTTAGGCACAAAAACTACTTTGTTATAGTTGTAAAAAAAAAATCACGTTTGGAAGACAGTGATGACTGGCGAAATCACAGCTGGTTTTGTTGTTGGTCTCAAATGTATGAAAAGAGCAAATATAATGTGACCGTGGTGTACAGAAACACAGTGACAACATTTTCCTCTGGTGACTGGGCTGCATACATTTATGGATGCAGCTGGCATTAACAGCAGTTGAAAATACTGCGGGGGGGATGTTTTTTGTTTGTTTAAGAACTGACGGTCTCGCAGATGTGACATGAGCCGAAGCTCTTTCACAGTTAAAAGCTCATTCACAGTGTTTCATGGTCTGAGGCCAATATGTAAAACTGACATGTACTATAGATGCTGCTGTATTCTATGTCATTTACTGAGATGAACATGCCACTGTAGCCATACCAGTCTGGTGTGTGTGTGTGTGTGTGTGTGTGTGTGTGTGTGTGTGTGTGTGTGTGTGTGTGTGTGTGTGTGTGTGTGTGTGACATAGAGGCACTAAGTTGCTGTTTGTCTCAGTCAGGACATTTCCCCTCCTTATTGGTGTCAAATCATGGAGATTCAGCATTTCACAACGTGGTTCACTTTTGTATTTTTGTACATCTGTTTATTTTCCTTGTTATATATTTTGTTTTGTTTGGCTTCTTGTTTTTTATTTATTTGTTTCCCTATTTGTTTTCTCATCTGTCAATTAAAAAAAAGTGGTTCACCTCCTGGCTTTTTACCAGCTTGTCATCTTCATATTGAATGTTCAAATATTTTTGTTTCTACAGGACACTGCTTAAAAAACCAAAGTCTTCGGGTGAGGTTGTAATCCTTAGGATTTTCATTTTGCCAAACTACCCGACTCAGAATTATGCCAGTCGAATCAGATTTGGCATTTCAACACAAATATTTAATGATTCATTTTTCCCCATATAAAGATTTAAATTTTGAATGGGCTCAGTGGGAAGTCTTATGTGAAATCGGCATTCAAGTAGTACAGTAAGCAAGCTAACTGTGCTAACAACAAGTTGGAAATGTGCAACAACTTATTTGCCGACACTAGATATCAGACAAAAGCCAGAGACTGTGGCGTATTGAAGTTACTGTGAGCTGTAAATTCACCACAGCAGAACACAGAAGAGTTTTTCACTCTCCTGTCCTCCTCTGTGCTGCTGCCTGCATGGCCACAACTCCCTGTACCAAAGAGTAGCATGAAAGTCAAGAATGCTCACTCCGATGCAAAATCTGGGGACCAAAACGTCCCCAGAAGCACACCGACAAACAAAAACGTAAAAATAAAAACAAAACAGCAATGGCTAGACTTGAAGCAATCTCAGTTGTCTCTGACAAATGATTCAAATCTCTGCTTTTCAAGGGGCAGCCCTACAGTTTATTGTATTTTTTCCCCATGCAAAGGCTGTTAAATTTTACATTCTGTAATTCTTAATCATATTTTTCTCTGGGGTAGGCCATCCTCACTCTAGTCAGATTTCCTTCATTTAAAAAAACTGTAAATGTTTGGATGATAAAACAAAAGTGAGAAGCATTCAGACAGGTCAAAGGACAGAGGTGCTTCTTGTGTTTCTGCTACATCACATCTGGATTACTGCATCGTCTTTTAGTCTGCTCTGCATTTCTTCCGTCTCTTTTTGTTTCTGATTTTAAAAATGTATTAAAAAATAACCCTCGGGGTTAAAAAGTGTTGTTTAAAAGTCCTCTTCAGGGAAACTTTGGTGCAGCAGTGTTGTGGTCTTGATGCTCAGTGCTGGATCTTCTGGTGCCTCTTGAGGTTGCTGGGGTGGGAGAAGCGCCGGTTGCAGATGGAGCAGCTGAAGGGCCTCTCTCCGGTGTGCACGTTGTGGTGGATGTCCAGCTGGCTCTGGCACACGAAGCTCTTGCCGCACAGCAGGCAGGTGTAGGGCTTCTCCCTGGTGTGCCGGGCCATGTGCTTCTGCAGGTCGGACTCCAGGAAGAAGCGCTTGGGGCAGCTGGTGCAGCCGTACGGACGCTCCGTGGTGACGGCGTGGTAGAAGGCCAAGTGGAGGCTGTTGGGGAAGGCTCTGTGGTGGTTTACATTATGGAGGCTCGCGGGGCGCCACAGAGCCAAAGAGGAGTTGAAGCTGGAGGTAATTCCATCACTAGATGTTCTTGGCGTGTCCTCATGAGGGAGAACAGACCCTGCCTGCGGAGAGGACCTCACTTGCACTAACCTGTGTCCTGCTGATTCCAGCCCAGCACACTGAATCATGGGTAATGTAGTTGTTTCGTGTCTGTCTTTCTCTTCACCTGCCTCTGTCTTTATCTGGTCTACATCTAATAACTCACACTCCTCTCCCTCCTGGTCTGACTCCTCTCCATCAATGACTATCACGTCTGACAGGGAGGACTCGGAGGTGTCTAACGCGGCCTCATCATCTCTCTTGCTGTCCATTACATCATCGCAAGAAGCTGGCACGCTGCTTGGCGTCATGCCAGCATCTGAGTTCAGCGGCTCGCTGTCCTCTACTTTGACATCACATCCTGTTAACTCCAGCTGGGAACTGTGGGCAGTGTCACTGCTGCTGCTGTCAAAGGGGACCGTGTCAGATCCACTGACCTCCGTTTCGCTGCGGCGTCCGGCTGGCTGGCCGTCGCTTGAATCCGTCGAGGCGGTGGGGAGCGAGGTGGCGGCGTGGGCCTCTTCTCTGCTGCTGATGCAGGTGTCTACTGGTGCCTCATGGTCATTGGTTTCCATCTCCATCGTTCCCTCCACCTTGACGATCCGCAGTTGACCCTCCTCCACAGGCTCTGCTGACTGGGAGGACAAACTCATTACTAATATGAGTACAGATAGCTCTTGCTCCCCAAAATGACACCAAAACACGCCAGTGGCTCTCATATGACTATTTCGGTACAAACATTCACCCGCCAATGTGATGGATAGCCTGCAGATTTACTCGCCAAATAGAAAATCTACCCGTATTTGGCGTTTGGCGGGTGATCATTTTGGACCCTGCGTGACAAGACGAAAGGCATTGTTGGTATCGATTCTGATGCAAAAGAGTATTTTTTCAATGTATTTGTTTAGTTATTTTCTCATTATTTCTGCTTATTCTATTGCTCTTGCACTACTGTTACAAAGGTTCTATCTGGGATTATTATATTTTATTTAATTTTCTGTTATTTTCCAGTTTTAACTTTACATTTCTACTGCTTCATGATTCCACTGGCCACTTGCTACCCATGGAAGAGGTCTGTGGAAAGGGATGGGGTTGGACTCAATAAGGTTTATAGTTAGGGTTAAGGTTCTGATTACTCTTTGCAGAAAAAAAGTCTGTTTTCTTTTTGCTCTAGGTACCACTTGCTTGTTTCTATTTAAAGAAAAAAGAAATATAAAGGAGTATCATATCCAATACAATTTTTTATATTGATTGGTGGGAATTTTTTTGACAGCCCTTTTTGGAAGTTTCTCAGTGTCAAGGTGACATCTTCAGTTATCTTGATTTGTCCAACCAAAAGTCCAAAATCCAAAGAAATGAATTGACTGTGACAAAAAAAAAGAGAAAACAAGACGGAAAACAAGCGGCTGATATCTTCTCTAACTTGGCTTAATAACACTGGAAATCTTTAGCTCATGTAACGGCTATACGAGGCCTGTACACTGTAAAATCTGACAAGTTGATCTTACTTTTAAAAAATCTCGGAAACTGACTTGAAAAAGGTAAGCAAATATAACTATTCTTACATTCTGTTAACTTCATATCTATTTGTAAAGTTTACTCGAAATTTTGAAATTAACTTGCTGTTTCCAAGTGGTAACAACTTAATGGAAAGTTAGTCTGATTTAGTGCAATCTGTAATTCCTAACTAATGCCATTAAATTTCACACACTTCACCTTTACCATGTTTAAGAAAATACAAATATGACTGACTAGTTTGCAACCGTCAGAATACAGATATATAGCACATGTCATGTTTACTGAAGTTGCAAAATGTTAGAAAGATTGATTTGATTAAATTTTTACATTTTTAAGTCGAACAACTTCACAAAATTAAGAAAATATAACTCAATGTTAAGTAAACTTAACAATTAGGTATAAAGTAAACATCAATTAAGACTAATAGTTATATTTACTTAAAATGTTCAAGGCAATCTGTTTCCTAGATTTTTCAGGTAAAAGCAACTTGTAAGATTTCACAGTGTATGATGATGGGTTTTTTTGGTATTGGTGCACTGTGGAATAGATACCTCGGTTTTGGTGGTGGTGACCACCTCCTGATCAGGATCTTGGTCCACATTGATAGGCTGGATCTTCTGCACACACTGCTGAGTCCCCGGCTCTCGGTTCAGAAACCTGGTCCTGCCTTGAAGAGCGGAGCCTGATGGAACAGTAAAAAGAAGAAGAATTGGCCTCTAAATACTACAACTAAACTCAATTAATAAAAGGGATAGTTCCAAGCTTTGGCTGAGCATGGATACAGCAAAGCATAGACTGTATATAAAGATGGACAACATGACAGTTCCCCCAGAGTGTAACAATTCAATCTGGATCGTCCCCTCGTGTCTGTCTGCAGTGAAGGTCATAAAGCCCGCTCCTTCATGTTAGTAAATGGGACATAGACCAAACTAAAAACTCAAAGTAAATGCCAAATAAATCTTTCCCAAAGATGGTTTCTGACACTGGAGGTAGTTCTCATCTCTCAGTTTTAAATGAGTTGTTCAATTCTACAAAAAGGGGATTTTTTGCCATGATCGACAGCTGTGACAGCCAATCCGTGCCCTCGAATTCAATGGGGCTGCTCTTGGCTGCACTGATGCCGAGATCCTGTTTGACACCAACTTCTACTGCCATTATTATTAGTCATGCCTCAGCTAATAATATACATATGACTGTTGTTATTTTTATGTCTATTACAATTGTTATATGTTCAGTTATTGTTACCATTATTGTTGCTGTGCATCTCTCCCACTCTCTCTTCCACTCTCCCTCTTCTCTCTCTCTTTATATATCATTTTCATTGATCATTTTTTGACTTAAGTAATCTACGGTGATTTAATTGTTTTTTACAATATCTACTGTACATCTGTCCATCCTGGAAGAAGGATCCCTCCTCAGTCACTCATCCTGAGGTTTCTACCATTTTTCCCTGTTACAGGGTTTTTTTTGCAAGTTTTTCTTTAGTCTGTGTGAGGGTCTATAGACAGAGGGATGTTTTATGCTGTAAAGTCCTCTAAAGGCAAACTGGGATTTGTGATAATGGGCTTTATGTATAAAATTGACTTGACTCTGGCTCCAAATGACTTCACGACAGCGCAAGATGGCAACTGCTGTATCCGGGATACTTAAGCTTCACCTCAGCATAGTGGGTGTAAGTGGGGATGCGTCGTCCATCTTTTTACACAGTGTATGGTTCAAAGCTGCTGTAAAATACTCTATAAACACACAGCTCTGACTGCATTACAATTTCAGTATTACTGCGCCAATTAGTCACCTGTTGTCATACAAGGCAGCACTACAAAGGGGAAACGCCAACTGAAGCCCAAATCATTTATCACCCTTCAGAACTAGAACGTTCATAAATGTGCAACACTTTCATTTAATAAATGCAAAAATAACCACAAAGATACCACAAAAGAAACACACAGAGCCCAAAAGGGGGTTTATGAATGAGCAGCCGCTGAACCCACCGCATCCTGTCGCCTCTCTGCTGCCCGTTCCAGCAGCCGCAAACCAAAGTGGGCAAACTCCACCAATGATCTGTGGTAAGTTAACAGTGCCACCTGAATGTCTTTAATTTTAGCCTACCATGTTTAATTTTCTCTAGCTATGTTGCCAGTTGTTACTGATATTATTTTTTGGTATTATTGTAGTTTCTCAGCATGTAACCTGGCTACACTGTGGACAAAAAGTGACAAAGCAGTCCGTCTCACACCCTAGCATGAGGATTTGTGGGGCCTTAACCTTTGCTAATTAGGATGGACTGGCACTGTCAACATACAAGGACATAGAATTCGTCAGTATAAGTGAGGATGTGAACAACTCTGAGGTTTAAGAACACGTCATGAATCAGACATAGACTTTTCTTTGGACTTTTCTGAAGAACAAATTTAAGAAAAAACTTCAGAAGATATTAGTGAATGAGGCCCATTTTTATTCAGACATCCTGCGATCACCACTATTTTTACGCTAGTTGAACCAATGAGCATGTCACAGCCTCTTAAAAGCAGTCAGTATGTTTACATGGTGTTAGAAATAATCAAATTATTGTGTCAGTCCGACCAATCTGGACTTTTAATATACAGGTCAACATATTAGTCCGACTGAAATCAGACTAAATTGAATTCTCGAAAGCGAACTAACACACCCAGATAGTGCGATTGGAAGTCAAGCTATTCCATCATGTAAACACCGTAGAGCCTGATCTCACCAAGACCTGTCACTGGAGAAGTGCCAACAGCAAAACCACTGTTTCCTTATGGTACAGCACGCCTCTCTTGCTGCTGCATGATGCATTTTTTATGGTGCTTTTTGGGTATGCCATGGCCCCACCTTAGGGGCGTCACTTAAATGGTTTCTGTATCCTTGGGGATACAGTCATTGGACAGGCTGTGGGGAGAGGGGCATTAGGTGGGTGCACTTAATATCCAGAAAAACACTGAGATGGGTCAGCTACTCAGGTCATGTGACTTCATGTCAGCGTTTAAAAATATACTCATTATTGGTATCAAAATTCAAAACTGTAATCCTACGTGAACAAAGTCGATCACCATGAGGTACACGTTTTTTTTTCATATTTATTATATTTTGGAGGGAAATTTGTTTTAGAAAATCGTTTTTTTTTTTTTTTAAGAATTACTTTTTACGTTCTTGTAGAAAAATAGCAATTTGCATCATCACATTGCCCAGATAAGGGTATATAATCAGCCATAATCACTCCCAGATATACTTACAGGCCTCTTCTCTACAGATGATCAATAATATAAAGGTCTAAAACATTGATTGCTATTTATTTTTATATTCCTTTGTTTTTCTGTTTTTCCAGTGTTCATTACACTTAGAGGCTGCTACACCGGTTTGCTCCACTGCACCAGATAAATTCTCCACTCCACTGGCCGAAACTATCCATGATAGGATATTAATAGTGTAGGGGCACCACAGTGATAATGTAAGTATGACAACAGAAATTATATGTTTTGTTTATACATTTTTGCATGTCATTGTTTATTTAAAGACTAGATTTGTGTCAAGCGTTCCAAACATACTGTATGTTAATAACCATTGTTCAAGATTTTTTTCCATTAAAAAAAACATATCATGCAAAACATAAAAGAAAATGGCAAATAAATCGCAAATTAAATTGTAAAATATAACAATTAACTAATTTCCCAAATTATTTATACATGCCTGCTCATTTAAGCAACACAAGAAGAGATGACCAAAAACATCAGAAAGTAATTGGTAAAAAAAGAAAGAAAGAAAATGACCTAAAAAATCATTATTATTATTTTTTTTAATAATAAGAATAATAAAAGTGATTAAACTATTATAATAATTTTGTAACATAATTGAAAAGATCTGATTGTGATTTTCATAAAGATATTTTTCCCTTGCTCTTTTCCCTTTTTTCAATTTGTGAAACATTTATTACCAAGTCGCTGATGCCTTTTTCCCCACATGTAAAGAGGAAAGTGTTAAATGTATACTCTAAACGGGCAGTGTATCTCGGGAGATACAAACTGCAATATGGAAACTAAAGGTTATATTTTGAAAAAAAAAAAAAAAAAAGCAATGAACTAATTCCCCAAAATGTTCATATATGCCTGCCAATTTAAGGGTTGATGGCTGATGATTTAAACCTTGAGCACATGAAAACATAATCACATGTGCACTGGGGCTGTGGTGGACTTTGGAGTGTCCAAAGTTATGTGTACCACATGTGTCCATCATATGACGGTTTCAGACCTCTGGTCACGGCCTTATCTCGGTGTTGAGGAACCTGGTTACAGTAGGCTACCTGGTGTAAACTTACTCCAATAGAAACCGGGATACTGTGGCATTTAAACACTTCATACAGCTTTCTGAACATTGTTGGGTTCAGCCTTGTGAACATATTCAGGTTAAGGTTATGGGTGTCGGGGCTACATACCCGCCTGTGAGTCCCTGTTGTGCCGGTTGAGGAGGCGGACCCCGGGGAAGCGGCTCCCGAACGAGCCGTCCCAACCCTTCACTCTCTCCGCTCGGTACCGGGCGATTTGCAGCTCCAGCAGTTTGATTTTCCTGCGCAGGAACTCGTTCTCCTTCTGGCTCCGGGACATTTCCACATGAACCACCGCGTATCCGTCGTCCACAACTTTACAAATTTCTGCGACGGCCGCGTTCGCCAGCACCTCCATGATGGAGGCGATCTGAGAATGGAAGTTCACGGCAGTCGACATGTTTACGGCGAGCTTGGTACACTCGGCCCTTTAAAACGAAGAAACGGACGTCTGTTGTCCTTAAAATGGCACCGACACTTCCGAAACGTCACGGTGCTATCTGAAATGCATAGCTGGAGAGTTTGACTTTGTCAGAATTACGGAGAAAAACGCGGACACTCCGACTGGGGAGTCTTTGTTGATATGGAGGCTACACAACAGGGTTTAAATGGACAGTATTTTTCCAGTGAGAGTACAGTAAAACAGCGCCCCCTCTGTCCAGGAGCGGAACCGCCACACACTACAGTACAGACGGTGGGACCGATTACAGGCAGAACTTCAGGGACTGTGCTATATTTATCAGGGGAGGAGGGTGGCTGGGGTGTTACCATTATGATACCCAGAATCTAAGACAATATTTAGTCTCATATAAAAATATCCATATAATATGAGTGTGTACTGGTGCCTGTGTACTGCCAAGGAGCCGTTTAGCAAGGCATCAAATCCCTAAATGCTTGGGTGCCGCTCTGACATCTCTTCAGCAATGCATGTGTATAGGTCTTGCTTTTGGATGTCTTTATTGCGGGCTTGTGTGTGTGTGTAATTTGAAAAGGAAAAATAACAGCAGAGTGACAAAAAAATATATATTTCCCCCAGGCTTTATTTCTAAATATTAACTAAAGCTGAACTAAAGAAATAGAAAAAAGTCCAAATAGAACATTAAAAGAGATCAAATAATAATAAAAAAGATTAATTTACCACACTACTAGAAATAATTAGGCCACATTTAGACTTAAGAAGAAAAGGCAAATTTAAAATGTGAAATGATCATTTGAAAATGTGAAGTGACAACAACAACAACAACAAAAAGTAAAATTTAAAATGCAAAAGCTTAAATGGAAATTATCAAACTGAAATCGAAAATTGTAAAGATGAAATTGAAAATGGCATTGGAAATAAGAAAAGAGCAGCATCAAATATAGTATTATTATTTTGTTGTATTACACCACTGAATATGAGTATAAAGTAGCATAAAATGGAAATACTCCTAATTTGTTATTCAGTGCAATACTTGGGTAATATTTTAATAATACACATGAGATGGGAGATATGTAAGAAAAGAAAAGAAAAGAAAAGAAAAGAAAAGAAAAGAAAAGAAAAGAAAAGAAAAGAAAAGAAAAGAAAAGATTTTATTAATGCCACACAGGGGAAATTCACACATTACAGCAAGCTCAAAAGTAAGAAACAGAAAAAAAAGCAACAAAAAAAGGAAAAAAAGAAAAAGTGATTTAATTGCAAAAACGATAAAATATTATAAAATACAAATTAGGTAAAATGAAAAAAACATAAAATCTAAAATCTCTATACACATCATACACCTTTTACTCACACAGATAGGCCTACTGTATGTTAATGATGATTTTTGTTAAAAAATAAAACAAAAACTCCGTTCCAGCAGGTGGAGGTGTGACCACAGCTCTACGTTCTCGGCCCACAGCAGAAGAAAATATCAGGAATTTCGGGCTAGCGCCTTAAATCTCGCGACATTTGTGTACGTAGCCGGCTGATGCTCCGCAAGGTCAGTCGCACATGCGTGAGCTGCTGCTGTCGGCTGGCAGTGACCTGAGCAGAGCAGTCTGTTAGGAAAGCACTTTCTAGAAGCAACGACCGAGCTCTCCTCTTCTTCAGTCCGCTTTATAAGTAAAACTTAGAGTCTTCTCAGAGATGGCCAGAGGAAGCCGCAGCCGTTCTTCAGCGCCAGCCAGGTAAATATTACAATAACTTGCACTACTGAAAGTAGTGCTATATTGCAGGTGGTCTTATGTGTCTTGTTTGACATGCAGAAAGTCATTCAGACTGAAATATTAAATGGCATTGAGAGACTTGATAGGTTGTCTGAAGTCGGGCTTAATAACGAACTTATACTCTCATACAGCTTAATTATAGTTGCGTCATAAGTCACTGACATTAAGCGAAGCTGGGTTCTGGCAAGGTCACTACGGAAAAGATAGGGTTTCTGTAAGGGAAGTCATGGCAGTAGTTTGTAGGTTTGTGTGCCGTCAGTTTTTTAGAGGAGCTGTAATAGTTATTGGAAGCCTTTATAACTCCGTACGCTTCAGCTGCTACACTGCTTCAACATATGGCACTCAGTGGTATGGAGGCAACATCGTGCCAAAATTTCTGACCGTTTTTTTTTTTTTTTTAATTTTGTTTTGGCCTTGTTAGTGAAGCAGAACACTGACATTAGGCAGTTGTCTTCCTTAGGTTGTGACCAGAGTATTTAGTGCAACAGACATGTAACTAACAATGCAACTAACAAAATAATAACGTAGTTTCACTGTTTAATATTGACAGGCTCCCCGCGGATATATATATATATATATATATATATATATATATATATATATATATATATATATATATATATATAATATACACACCTATCTACCTTGTTGGTTTAAGCCTTGCCCTCTGGCACTGACACAGCTTAACTTTCGGTTTACAGTGGTTAGGTAACACTGTCTGGGTAACTGATCCTGAGACAGTTAGTCAATTAATTATTTAGTCTATTATGACTGCTCAGCTAGTGATTTTTTTTTTTTAGTGTCTGACTTATTTGGATTTTTAACAGACTGTTGTCTGGAGATACTTCATGCATTAAACATATTTTGAGTTGTGATGACAAATACAACACAAAAGATATATACAATGTGTTTAAAAACATCACTTTGAAACCTAGAGTGACATCACTTTTCTTCATCTGCTTTCAGACACGTTTAACAGGTATTTAAACTTTGAACCCAGAGCAAATTTGTATTATTTATTTCAAAAAGTTGGGACAATAAGCAACAAAGCGAGAAATGTCCAGCAAATTTTCATAATTGTCATGATTAGAGTTATGTTACAGACGTATTATGATTTTTTTTATTTTGTTTTGTTTTCTTTTTCATTTTTAAAAAATAATAATTCTCTTGTACTTTTTTATTTTTATTTATTTTTTATTAATTTCTTGCTAATTTTGGTGTCATTTCTGCTTAAGTTGCTCATCGCCTTCTTCCCACATTTAAACAGAAATCAAGACAATTTGCATTTTTGCTATTGTGTTAATTTCTGCTTAAATATTCTCATGGAATGGGAAAAATGTATCCTAAAATAATGAAATTTGAGTGCATTTGCTGTAGAAATCCACAATTACAGTATTTTATTTGTGTTGGGAATATAATTGGCTGAAAGGGTTAGCCGCTTCCTACTTCAGTGTGAGCATCCTATAATATTTATGATATTTGTAATTATAAACAGGTCCTTTGGGGCTTTCACTGTAGCAAACTGAAGGCAGAGAAATTTTACCTTTTTTTTAAACACTTTAGTAGACTGAACAAACTTCAGCCTCAGTTTTAGAAAAACTATCCGCCTGATATAAGATAGCTAAATATAATAATTACAAAGTGTTACGTGAAGGTATAGTTCATACTTTCACTTCATAATTTACATCTACAGAAGTGGTGGTATGCCACACAGTTGTCACTTTTGTGTTATGTCCCTTTAAGCTTCTCTAATGCACATGACTGAACACTTTTTTGCTCTGTTTGTAGCCCGCCTCCATCCCACGCTCCGGCCCCTGCTCATCCACCTCCCTCCGCCCTGGCCCCGGCTCCAGCTCAGTCCCAGGGCCCGGGCCTCATGGCTCAGATGGCTACCACGGCGGCTGGGGTGGCGGTAGGTTCGGCTGTGGGTCACGTGGTTGGCAGCGCCATCACAGGAGCGTTTAGTGGCGGCAGCAGCAGCAGTTCAGAGCCAGCGAAGCCTACATACCAGGTAAGAGGTGGAGTATAAACAGACACAGGATTATCATGGCGAGACAGCTGAATCTAGCTGGACTTTAACACGTCCAATAGGTTGTTGCTGTTTTTTGAGGTCGTGCACGTCTGTGTGGGTGTGCTTTGAGTCTGTCTTGTGGTGGTGTTTTTCCATCACCTGTCGGAGCTGCTTATACTCAGAATTTTCTTCAAGTGCTCCAACAATTTAAAGTATGGAGTAGGGGTTGACCGATACTGATTTTTCAAGGCCGATACTGATATCGATCATTAGTAGTTAATGAGACTGATAACTGATATTTGGAACCGATGTGAAATCTTTGTCAATATTTAAAATTTGAAACAGAAATTCCAACACGAAACTTTGTTTACATGCCTTTAGAAAATGTTTAATCAAAACTGAAACTTTCAACATCATATACAGCAACCTTTTCTTTTTATAAAGTTCAGTGAAAATTGAAATTAAAAAATGAATGAATAAAAATACCTCCCTAAGGTTTCATGTATTGCAGACTGCCCTCCCTGCTGCTGGTTGAGTGTAATACGCACACTTTTTCACTGATCAGTTTTATCGGCGATCATAAAAATAATACGCCAATACAGATAATCGGCAATCGGTAATCAATACAGATAATCGGATAATCAGTATTTTATATTGTAAGTAAAGGGAAGTTGTTGTTGCTTGTTTTGAAATGTGAGAACTTAAACTTTTTTGTCAATAAAACCTTTTTTTTCACTGTTGATAAAGGTGAGTTTTGGTGTCAGACATGTGATTTGAAGTGTTTCTCTCTTTGCTTGGTATGATTCCAGGAGCCCCCCCGGCCCGCTCCGGCCCAGCCGGGGCCCTGTCACTTTGAGGTCAAACAGTTCCTGGACTGCGCCACCAACTCCAGTGACCTGAGTTTATGTGAGGGCTTCAACGAGGCGCTCAAACAGTGCAAGTACTCCCACGGTGAGTCCCTGAAGCCGCATTATACAGCACTACTGAAACAAGCCATGAACAACTTATGAGAAATGCTACCATCCAATGGCTCTTTTACTCTGGGGTTTATATATATATATATATATATATATATATATCTTTTATGTTTTTATGTATTTACAACAAGGTATAGAGCTGTTGGAAACCTGAATTTTCGTTTGGGATTGATAAAGTTTCTATCTATCTATCTATCTATCTATCTATCTATCTAAACATAAGGAAGTATAAGTAGTTTAAGTAGAAGAAGTATAGATATTGTTGTTTAAGCTACATGTAACACATACTAAATACATTTGGTTAATCCTGGTATAATAATATTTGTTTTACATATAAACTTAGAGTTTTTTATTTTTGATTTGCTGTTTGTTTGTTTATTAAGATCCCCATTAGCTCTTGTTTTAAACAGTCACTGCTCTTTCTGGGGTCTCCATTACTTTCAGTAACAATATTTTCAATAACAAGATTACATAAATACACATCCATATAGTCACAGTACGGCTAGACACATTACAACACCTATACAACAATCAACACAAACTCAAAGACCGTCTAATACATACAGCAGCTCTGAATAATGATTTATCTCTTCCATAGCTTAAAAAATCAAGTACCTGGAAACGTATCCACTAAATCACAAGATCACGTGGATAGATGGCTCAAAATCTATTTCATATTTTCAAGACCATCAGAAGTATAGATCATATATAGTGTTCTACACTATTCCTTGTGTAAGACTACAATGTTAACTTTGTGTGAAAACATATCGTATTACTTCCAGAAATCAAAAAACGTGGTAATGAATTCCATGCCACCACTGTGCTACAGCAAGTCACTGCACGCGAGCTTATGACAACATAATATAATTCTAGTATTTATCATTTTGACCTCTTTTTCTTCTGTTTTCTGTAGGTGTGTCATCGCTGGTGTGAAGGATCAGTGTCAGCTGTCATGGCGGACATATTTTAATCATTAAACATACTGTAGACACGACCACATGATTCAATAATGTGTGCGGTGTACCTCAGGCAGTGAGCATGTTGGTTTTGTTGACTGGTGACTGTGATGTATGAAATGTTTTTGGTACAATGATAAACCTTTAATAAATAGCTGCTATTCAATTGTACATTCTGTGTTGTCTTTCATGTGATGGGGAGGGGGGGAAAAACTATATTTATAGCTAATTATCATAATTAAATATTCAAGACAAGGTTACGGAATACATTTTTTTAAGCACTTTTTTCCAGGTCATTTCACTTTTATCATTTTTTTAAAACAAATTTCTTGGTAATTTTCGAATAATTTCTTCTGTTGCTCATTGCTACTGGCAAAGTGTTGGCCTAGTCTAGAATTTTAGGGTAAATAATTTATTTACTAATTTCTAATTTTAATAGATTTTAGGGGACATTTTAAGAACTTTGTGTTTGTGCCACCAAGAAAGATTTTATATAACAATTTTAATGTGAACCAGTTTAAAATAATGTATAAAACATGACTTTCAACAGCTACAGGGATGAAGAGGGGGTTTGACAATCACCAGCTGTTTACAGGGGTCACTGTTTATCTATTTGGTTATTTAATATGTATTTTTCCTAGTTTATCTTCTTCTTTTTTTCTGTAGCCTAAATAATAAGGGATAATTGTAGATATTTGATTTTGGGTATGTGGGTTTATGCATATATGTTAATTAGCCAGAGTTTAGGTTTAAATGAATAGAGAAGCTGGTTAATTAAAATCCAATAATTGGGAAGGGTTGGGATTAATTAAATTTGTACGTCTCACTCCTTTTTCCAGCATGTAAACCAAGTCATCATGTGTTTGACCATTTCTTTTACTTTAGGTGTTTCATGTAAGTATGATTTTTTTTCTGTCCGCATGCTTGTATAACCATTTCTCTATTTTGTTTTTTTAGACGTTCAAAATTTAAAAAAGGATTTCAAATGACAATGGCGCAGCAATGGACTATATCCGGACCGTGGCAGCATTGCAACATTTCTGCTGCAAAACTCCAAAGAAGAAGAGGGAGGAAAAGTTTGCCCTTTCTAACGAAATCTATTCATTTGTACCCAAACCACAATTTTCCCCCTAATATTAACCAAGTAATCCCCTTCTGCCAACAGCAAAGTGGTTTATAACCCCCCCGCCCAACCCAAATGATAGACGCATCCTGGATAAGAAAACAGATCCTTGGTAGCTTTCAGCCAAAGCAGATTGCTGCATCCGGTCTGCTTTCAAAATAATAAAAAAAGTTTTTGGAGAAAACTAAATGGGGAGCAAAATCTATGAATACATCATTTATTTCATGTAGGCCTATATATGTTTTAGTGCCAATTTATTTGCACACAATTAAAAACTGCATAAAATCCAGAGGAATAATAATAATTTTAAAAAAGTGTCAGAAGAGGTCAAGAAGCAAGAGGTTTATACAAACAGATCCCCCCCTAAACTTGAAAATAACAATAATTAAAGAAAAAGAACAAATAAACAAACAAATAAAAAAAAACCTCCCAAATTAAAATTTTGCAGAAAAATAGAACAAAAGATGTATGACAATAAAGGGCAGGAAAAAAGTTATCAGCAAAAGGAAAAAGATATATATATATGTATATATATATATTTGTCTCATCACCTCTCCTTTCGTGACAAAAAAAAAATGCTGGCAGCAGAAATTTAGCTTTCCGGTTCTATCTCGCCGAACAGATTTATTTTGAAAATATTTAACCGGAAAAGTGAGGCTACAGTAGTCGTCTTGTCTCTGGTCTGTCTTTCGTCCTCTTCTCCAAACACAGTTGTCAGCAGGCTACAGTCCAGCAGAGATAAAGATGCCCTTCATCAACGTCCAGAGTAATTTACCGGCCAGCTCCTTCTCGGAGGACTTTCTGAAGAGCCTGTGCTCCTCCGCCGCTGCTGCTCTGGGCAAACCGGAGGACGTGAGTACATACGTCAAAGCTGCTGCGCGTGTCCACGCTACAGCACAGGTGGTTTACATTAGCCCTGTCCTGCAGCTATGCACATAAATGTTAATATGCTCACATGTGTCTCTGTGCCTCTAACACGCTTGCAACAGCATTAAATGTCTCTATAGTTAACAAGTAACTTTATAATATCTATACAAGTATAATAACTATATAAGTACCTATCAGAATGGACTATCACCTGTATAGATGTGTAGTAGTTCATTCTGCCAAGTAGAAATATTTATCAGAATGGACAGCTACCTGTATAAATGTATGTATATGTGTACTAGGTCATTCTGTCAGGTATAAGTTTTTATCAGGATGGGCTATCACCTGTATAAATGTACTTACGTATATGGGTAGTAGGTAATTCTGTCAAGTATGAATATCGGTCAGAATGGACTACTACCTGTAAATTGTACTTATCTGTGTAGTAGGTCTCTGTAAAGTATAAAATATTTATCAGAATGGGCTATCACCTGTATAAATGTACTTATATGGGTAATAGGTAAGTCTTTCAAGTATGAATATCTACCAGAATAAACTACTACCTTTATAAATGTACTTATGTGTAGCAGGTCACTCTGTCAAGTATAAAATATTTATCAAATGGACTATCTTCTGTACAAATATGGAATAAGTAGTTTTGTCAAGTATGAAAATAAAAGGAAACTAGGTGATTTTAAAATAATATAATCAATATAGAAATGTGCTGTTCTTTCGGAGATACTCGCAGAAGCCAGAATTCAAAATAATTTCCGCTTGAATCATAGATTGTTGCTTCTCAGAAGGGTAATGTTTTGTCGTGGAGTTGATGAGATCTGAACATAGTAACTAAATGCAATTCCAATAAGTGCCCAATATCATGTTCAATTTCTCACGTTTAGAACTAAATAAATTTCATGAAAAACCATTCATGCTTTCCTGTATGCTGCAGTGGCACCTGATCGAAAAAATAGCGCTACCAACTGCTTATTTCAGTGAACCACCTCCTAATATTTGCATTACAGTAGTGGATGGAGAAGCATATAGATTTATATTTTCTTTTGCAGATTTAAAAAAAAAAAGGTTAAAATTTGCACTACTTTTGGGTGGAAATCTCTTTTCATAAAAACACAAGTATTTGTTCTGTTCTGAATCTGATTTGGATTTGACTCTGTTAACATACAGTAGAGTTCAGTGTGTTGCTCAAGGACACTTGTGACACGCAGGAGAATGAGCTCTGACCTTGTGGTGGAGTTAAATGTGCTCACTTTGTTTGTGCTGATATGGCCTTGAAATGAGGTACTGTGTGTTTTCACTCTGATATGTCGTCACTGATGTCGGTCACGGTGGTTATCTTTCAGAGGATGAACATCGTGGTGACGCCCGGACTGCCCATGCTGATCTCTGGCTCGTGCTCTCCGTGCGTGATGCTGTCGGTGTCCGCCATCGGCGTGACCGACACTGCTGACAAGAACAAGGAGCACAGCGCCAAGATCTTTGAGTTTCTGACCAAAGAGCTGGGTCTGACTGAGGACAGGTGAGCTCGCCTGCGCACATATCAGCAACCTGCAGAGCAATATGAGGACATGCTGGAGCAGCACAGGTGCAGTCCTCAGAGCTGTTTTGTAATAACAAGGCCTGTACTTAACCCTTTGAAACCTGGAGCCATGTTGACTTTTCTTGTGCTGCTTTCAGATTCCATTTGCAAGTATTTAAACCTTTGAAATCTGAGTTAATTGATGCGATTTTTTTCAAAAACATGGGGGATAAAGGCAATGTGCAACTTGGTACGATATGTGAAATGTTCCACATACTGAAAAAATTAGTCGATTTAGAAAATGACTTTTAAAAAGCTAGGGAAATTTGTGGGGAAAAAAAGGGAAAAAAATCTAGTGAAACATATGTTCATAATTATCTTAATTACATGTTTAACATTATATCATGGAATTATTAGAATTTTTAAGCAGTAAGTTTTTCTCTCTCTTTTTCTTTTTCTCTCTTTTTTTCTAATTTACAAGTAATTTCCTCATACTTTTAACTTATTTCTTGGACCGTTTCTTCTGTTGTTGCTCATTGCCTTCTTCCCATGTTTTTGAAAGAAATCAAGCCAATTTGCTCAGGTTTCAAAGGGTGAAAGATATTATTTTCCAAAGACAATTTTCATGTGAAATAATTTTAAATTGAAGTTTTTTTTAAAAAAATCTGTGTTGATTGAAATTGCACTTATTCAAAGGTAGTGTAATAAAGGTCTGAATTACCTTCACACAATTCTTCATTTTAAAAAAAAATTATAATTAAGATTTCTTTGTTTCCCAAGCACAAAGGTGGAAATAAAAAACAACAAAGTAAAATAAACAACAAAGACAAAATTTTAAAGAATAAAAGAAAAAACAACAACAAAAGGCTGTTGTTAGCCAAATTATTATTTTAAGTATCAGCCTAGGATTTTACAAACGGTGCATCTTGAATTATAAGAACACGGCATCTCATCTCTGAGCCAAAATGCGCTGATGTGATGTGGAATGTCAGTGTTGTGAGTGCTGTCCTGACTCGACCCTCACAGTGTACACACACAGCTCTGAGCTCAGCCTCTCCAACTCCGCTGTTTGTTTCCTTTTTGGTTCGCAGGGTCGTCATTCAGTTCCACGCGCTGCAGCCTCACCAGGTCGGGAAGAAGGGAACCGTCATGAGCTTCTTGTGAAAGACGATGTGGTGGATACATCTCACGGCTTCATTCCAGACAGGATGGATTTATATGAACCACACAATGAAGTAAAGATAGTCATTTTAAGGTCACGTACTGTATTTTTATATCAGATCCACATACTCTAACTGGCACAACTGCAGTTATTCCTAAAGCTGTAAAACATGATGCAATAATGTCGATTTTTAATGATTAAAAGACCTGTCGTTTTTATCATTCCCAAAATCATCACATGAAATTCATGAAGACAAATTCTGACTTTTGCACAGTAAATGTAACTGTATTTACATTTTTAAGTTTCCTTTCACCCCTTAAAATCAAGAAAGCCTTGTGACCCCACTCGTGAAGCTTTGGTGACCTCTAGTGGGGGTTGGAAACCTGAGGTTGGTAACCACAGGACGAACTGCTGGTTTGAAGCTAGCTGACATGAAGAAATTCCTTAACCTGTTGTTTGGTAAATTTGTCTCCGGCAGGTTTGGATGAACGCTTCCATTTGTTGATGGAATTAAAGAGAAATAAACGGGCACTTGAATGCATCACCTGGAAAAACTGTTGCATCTTTTTTCTTTATTTCCTAAAGCAGAGTCATTGAATGACATTCAGCTTAGCCCTCAAAATAAGTAAAAATAATAATACAATATTATTTGAATCTACTTGAAAGAAAAAAAAAAAATATATATACATAAATAGACTTGACATAACATTAAATCTGGAGGCTTTTTATTAAACTTGTGAAACCTGGACTGACATTAGTTTTCTTGTACTCAGATGACTTCAACTAACATTTAAACCTTTCAAACATGAGCAGGTTGATTTAATTTCTTTCAATATGGGAAAAAGGGCAATAAGAAACTTGGCAACAAATATTTGAAAAAGATGTTATGAAAATGACCAGAAAGTTACCTGAGTGTGAGAGAGAGGGAGTGATAATCTAAAAAAATAAAATAAAATTGAAAAATATTAAGAAAACGATATTAAAAATTATTAGAGATATATATTTTTAATTGTGATAGGATTTTTAAAATTATTATTAAAGCACTTGTTATAAGCTCTTATCAGGTCATGTGCAATTTTATTTTGTTCCTTTTCTTTTTTTTTCTTTCCGGCATAACTTTTCAGTGCAAATTTTTTGTATTTTTAGTTCAATTCTTGTGACGTAGCTTGATGCGTGATTTCCATGTTTTTGAAAGAAATCACTCTAGGTGCTAAGGTTTAAAGGGTTAAATGAACGGTTAAACTGATATTATGCAATTAGATTCTTATTTAAAGAAAGAATGGCTGCTTCATTTGTAAATGATTACAGTATCAACACAAAAACATTTTAACACTTATGCCTGAAAAACTGAAAAACCATGGGTGCATTCTGGTACGGATGTCCTGTTCTTTGTGTGTGTGTGTGTGTGTGTGTGTGTGTGTGTGTGTGTGTGTGTGTGTGTGTGTGTGTGTGTGTGTGTGTGTTCATGTTGATGTTTTCTGCTGCAGACCAATAGTTACCAGTTGGCTCCTTGCAACAAAAGAGGAAGCTCACATGTACTATCAGTCCATTAAGAAAAAAGGTGTGTGATATGGTGAGAGAGAACCAAAGCATCATGGTCCACAGTTGTTTCTAAAGCAGGCGTGTTACATACAGATGCAATGCATACATGTTACATAACTCCTCATTTTAATGACAAAGAGCAGGAACTGGGCGAATTCTCAGTTATGTAAACTCTGAGTAGATTATGTTACCTCTCACCCACAGATTTACAAAGCTTTGTCTGGCTATTGGTTAACTTCATACTGCTGGACACCAGAGAGTACAGAAAAGCAAGAGGATTCACGCTACAACTACTACTTTGAATTCACACACACACACACACACACACACACACACACCCTCAAAAATGCTAAAACTTAAAGAAAGTAACATAATTTTAAATATATAATTATATTAAAATACTGTCTTTCAGACATTTTTCCTAGTTTTTGTTTTTAGTTTACCCCACCCCCTTTTTTTCTTTCTTTTAAAAATCAAACCCATGTGCTCAAGTTTTTAAAAGTTCAACAGCTGGTAAAAGAAACGCAGCACATAAAAAACTGATGTCGATCCGGGTTTTAAATGGTTAACATTCTAGACAGGCCGACGGAAAACAAACTTTGTCCTGGTGAAGTTTGTGGGTCACAGACTCGTCAGGAAGAGGGACGGCAGCTGTGTGTCGCTGAAGAGGAGATAACTATCTCAGCGCAATAAACCATCTTTGGTGTCTCAATAACATCTAGAGAGAAGAAGAGCCCGAACAGTACCGCAGTTCTGTGCGCAAGCAACTGAAGCAACAATGGCATTAGAGCTGTATTTGGACCTTTTCTCTCAGCCCTGCCGCTCAGTTTATATCTTCGCCAAGAAGAACAACATTCCCTTTGAATTCAAGAAAGTTTCGCTGATGGACGGTGAGTCGAAGTTTGTGCACAGAAGAAAGAAAACTTTTCTGTCCTTCTCCAAACCAGAGACAGAACCGCTGCAGAAGAGGACTTCAGAGCAGGCCTGCACAAATACGAAACGTTAAACAATATATTCATATTTACAAAAGTTAAATTCGTTTTCTGTTTCGGAGTATGGAAATGTCATGGGTTGGATAACATGCTGCTACGGGAAGCCCTAAGCTACGGAAGCCCTAAGCGGACGTGGTTTTTTTTTTTGTTTGTTTTTACAAGCCGTTTTCTCGATATAACGAGATATTATCTCGTTATAACAAGATATTATCTCGTTATCTCGAGAAAACGGAGTTTGTTTTCCTGAGATATTATCTCGTTATCTCGAGAAAACGAACTTTGTTTTTTGGTTTGTTTTTTTAAACTTTATTGAATGAATGTCAGAAGAAGAAGTGGCGGGTGGATGATGTGACAGCAGGTGCCGTGCGGTGTTCAGCGCGGACAAATGCGCAAGGTAAGATGGTTATTACAGGAACACATCACCCAAATTCATCAGTAATCATAACTAGATTATTATACTGTTGCTCCGGTGCTTTTTGGTACGTGCAGGGGCGAGAACCTGCACGCATTTGTCCGCGCTGAACACCGCACGGCACCTGCTGTCACATCACCCACCGAGCCACTTCTTCTTCTGACATTCATTCAATAAAGTTTAAAAAAACAAACCAAAAAACAAAGTTCGTTTTCTCGAGATAACGAGATAATATCTATAATAACAGATAATATCTCGTTAAACGAGATAATATCTCGTTATATCGAGAAGACGGCTTGTAAAAAAAAAAACAACAAAACACGTCCGCTTAGGGCTTCCGTATGCTGCTGTATGGACAACGTTTTCCATCGTTAACTGCAGTGCACAGCTGCAACCGTAACATTACAGGTACATTCAGTATTTTTGAGTCTTCTTTTTGTGTTTAGGTGGGTGGCAACATCAGAAAACTTTGCTTTCAGCAAGTGTTTTCTAGTTATGTCAATTTTTTTTGTGGATTCAAAAACAGTAAGTAACTACAATGAATGAGCCATCTGAATTTGTGCTTAAAGTGCTAAATTGCCTGATCAGTTCAAATTTACTTTTTTCTTTACAAACAACCCTTTTTTATTTTACAAAGCAGTCTTTCTAGAGGCTAACAGGATGTAAAATAATAATAATAATAATTTAAAAAATATATTTGAAACACAAAGTGTTAAAATTTAAATACAACGCCTTTGTTTTGGTAAGGGACTGTACTTTATTTATTAGAGCAGGGGGGTGGCTGGGGTGTAACTTTGTTTTTTGTTGTTGTTTTTATTTTTTCAGCTACAAATATATTTCTTTGAGCTTCCCTGAATGCCTGGTGAAAATGCATGACCTTCCCTACATCACAAATAACTGTATTTCACAATGAAGTGAAGTTTTGAGATTTTTAAAGAAAACACACCTTTCAAACCCACTCGTGGATTTTAGAGTTCCGGAGGTATAAATACAAAATACAGCCTTTAAGAGTTGAATGCCCCTAAGGTTATCAAAATAACACTTTAGATACCCCCAAAAGGGGCCCCAAGTAGGGCTGGACGATGAGGAGACAGTCAAACATCACAATATTTTTGACCAAATACCTTGATATTGATAGTGTGATCATATTGTAGGGCTGACTATTTGTGCTTTCACAGAATATTTACACATTATGATTTCTAATAAATAATCATCAATAATGTGAATATAATGACAAAGTGGGTAAAGATAAATACACCAATTTACCATAAACCAGGAAAATACCAAAAGTATGATATAATCCAAAATCTCCTGCACACTGATATTATGCACATTGATGAAATAAACACTGATATAATGAACATTTATATATATGTAATATGTAATATTATGTAATATGTATACACATATTGCACATTGATATTTTGCACATTGATATAATACCCATTGATATATTGCACATTGATATACAGTATATGCACATATTACACATTAATTTATTGCACATTGATAAAATACACATTGATATATTGCCCAGCTGTAGTCCCAAGATTAACCTGAGTGGTCATTTTGACTAAGAGGACAAGAAAGAAAGCACATTTATTTTTGTTGTGTAAAATAATCTCTTTTTAATGGACAGTTTCCACTCTCTGCACCATGGACTCACTTTAGTTAGTACCAAACAAGTGTGGAGGTTTGAGTCCCATCCATGAATCTAAGTAAAGCCAGTGCTAAAAATGTACTGTCCTATCAGTTAGTAGCTCCATATGCAGAGCGGCATCTAGTGCCTTTGTGAGTAGCTCTAGATAATTCCAGACTAAAATCTTAAATGCTGCTGCTGACTGCCCCCTGCCTGTGTGCTGGTTTCAGGTGAGCAGTATTTAGAAGAGTTTGGGAAGATAAGCCTGATAAGAAAAGTTCCTGCTATGCGAGATGGAGACTTCGGCTTGGCTGAAAGGTGCTTCTTTCAATGTTCTTTGACATAAATCACATAAGTCTCCCTCCAGACACATTTGTGTACTTGTATGAATGGTAATGTTTTATGTTTAGTTATGTTTAAAAAAGTAAAAAAAAAAAAAAACATACAAGGAAATGACTTTTAAAAAATAAATAAAATAAGAAATATTATACTAAATATGATAATGAATGATAAATATAGTTTGTAGACTAGGGATGCAGGATATTGATTTTTTTTAGATATCTGATATGCCGAATCATAACAACTCATTTGGCAGACAAACAGTATTGATATATCCATCTTTTTTCCCCACTTAATTCCAGTGATCATCGGGTCTCTTCTATAGTGGAATTAACATCATATTATGCATATTTTTTATCATGATGGCTCACCAGCAGATGGAGACATAAAATACAATGCTTTTCAACAAATGTGATATTCACTCATTGTGCAAAATAAGGACAATATTCTAACTTAGGGCGGATGTTCTGTACATGTCCCCTTTGTCAATAAATCAAATATATATCGGTTTGTGATACTACTAATACTGAAATACACTTTTTGATAATCCTCTAATTTCTCTCTCTCTCTTTCTCCTTTTTTTAAACATTAATTTTCAGGCTGGTTTCTTGTCACCTTTTACTAATTTCTTGCAATGTGCTCATTGCCTTTTCCCATGTTTTTGAAGAAAATTAAACCTCTTTTTTTTTTTTTTTAAAGTTTCAAAGGTTTAAATACTGGTTGACCCTTTGGAACCTGTGCAAATTGGCTTGATTTCTTTCCCCAAAAAACTGAAAATGGGAAGACGGTGACGAGCAGCTCAACAAGAAATGACCCAAATATTAACAAAAAAAAAATAGTACGAGAAAGAAATTTACCTAAAAATAAGAATAAAAAGTAAAAAAAAACAACAAAAAACCCAAGTAAATCGCCTCAAAAAGTTCTTAAAAATTAAATACATTTTATTTCCTGTAACATTTTGAATGAATTATTAATAGAATTAAAAATATAGTTTTCATTTTTTAAGCATATTTAATAATCCCCCCAAGCCAATTTTCAGATAATTTCCTTGTCAATTTCTGCTTCTTTTTTTTTTTAGTTTGCGAGATATTTCTTGCCAAGTTGCAAAC